>NC_087353.1:19812440-20153734 GCF_030014295.1 Loxodonta africana | reverse complement strand
TGGACTTCAACCGCCAACCTTTTGGTTAGCAGCTGAGCGCGTGTAACCATTTGCATGACCCAGGGACTCCTGTTAATTAATAGGACATCTTTTTTCCCTGATGAGCATTCCTACTTTTCATCATTGAAACAAGCCATTTTCTGTGAAGGTCTAGGGTCCAAGCTCAGAGTCACTCCTTTTAGAACCCACTCACCCCACCGAAAACCAAATCACCACTCAGAACGAAGGTATCAATTTGCCTCAAAATGTATCTGTGATTTATGTTCCTATAGATTCTGTTGAAATGCCAAACTCATAGCACGTTCTTTGCCTGAAATAACAAATATTTATAGAAAGAACGGTACCCGATTATGCAGAATGCAAAATACAGTAAACACAGCCGCTAGAAAATAACAGGCTGAGTGCATTTTAGTCTGTTTGGAAAGAAGCTTCAGGCTCCCATTTTCTTCCAATTAGCGTCCCAGAAAGCAGCACAGTGTGACTGCAGGATCCTATCCCCAGTGCCTTCCCCTTAAAGTGGTTGAGGCCCTCCGCCTTCTCTCTGGGGTGTTTCAGCTGGGCTGGCACAGAGCGGGGGTTCTGCCTTGGGTGAACAGGTGTTTTTATGATCGTTGTTGTACACATACCTACAAACACCCACTTTCAAGTTTTGCTAACTTTGGAGGTGATAAGGTTTTTGGGAAAGCTGGCATTCTAAGCAGAGCCTGGGTGACCATTTTTGAGGAACGGTCAAATAGCCAAAGCAATCCTGAAAAAGTACAAAGTAAGAGGATTCACACTTCTCCATATCAAAACATAATATAAAGCTACAGTAATCGAAACAGTCTGGTACTTTCTGGAGCCATAGAGGCTTGATGAACCCCTGAAACTATTGCCCTAAGATAATCTTTAAACCTTAAACCAAAAATATCCCCTGAAGTCTTCTTAAAACCAAACAATAGTTTAGCTTAACTAGTGAAGAATGTCTGCCTTGAGCATTATGGTCTTTTATGATCTGTCTATATGAGATCAAATTGACAACAGCAACTCAGAAGGTTAGATAGGAACCTTAGGGGGCAGTGAGTTTATGTTAATAGGAGAGGAACAAGTCAGAAAAGGAGGGTGAGAATGGCTGCACAACTTGAAGAATGTAATCAGTGTCAATGAATTGGACGTGTGGAAACTTGAATTGGTGTATGTTTTGCTGTGTATATTCTCGACAAAAACGACAAGGAAAATAAAATAAATTATTAAAAAAAAAAAAAAAACCCAGTTTGGTACCGGTATAATGATGGACATATATATCAATGGAATAGAACTGAGAGCCCAGAAATAAACCTGCACATCTGTGGTCAATAGGGCTTTGACAAGGGTGCTAAATTAATCCAACGGGGCTGGGACAACTGGATTGCCACAAACAAAAGAATGAACCTGGACCTGTCCTTCACACTATATGAAAACTAACTCAAAATGGATCAAAGACCTCATTAAACGTAAGAGCTAAAACCATAAAACTCTTAGATGAAAACATAGGGGGAATGCTTTAGGATCTAGTTTTCAACAACGGATCCTTAGATACGATACCGAAAGCATGAGTAAAAAGGAACCTCATCAAAATTAAAAACTTTTGTTCATTAAAGAACTTG
Organism: Loxodonta africana; assembly: GCF_030014295.1. NCBI lineage: Eukaryota > Metazoa > Chordata > Mammalia > Proboscidea > Elephantidae > Loxodonta > Loxodonta africana. The sequence goes on along the minus strand of NC_087353.1, from coordinate 20,152,109 downwards.
AAGAAACAACCTAAATATTAGGAGAAAAAATTTTAAAAACCATATCTGATAAGGGCTTCGTATCCAGAATATATAAGGAACCCCTGCAACTCAACAACAAAAAGACAAACAACCTAATCAAAAAAATGGGCAAAGGAGTTAATAGACATTTCACCAAAGAAGATACACAAATGGCCAATAAGTACAGGAAAAGATGCTCAACATCATTAGTTACGATGGAAATGCAAATCAAAACCACAATGAGGTATCTCTTCACGCCTCACTAAGAAGAACTACCCCATATGGTTTCCAAGGAGCAGCTGGTGGATTCGAACTGCTGACCTTTGGTTAGCAGCTCTTAACCACTGCACCACCAGGGCTCCATCTTGATGACAGAGCTTTATAATTTACCCTAAAACCCTGGGAGGTAGGCAGGGCAGACCTGTCATTCCCAGTTTTATAGAGAAGGAAAGTAAGGCTGAGAAAAATTAAGTGATTTATACAGGAACCAAAAGGCAAATTTTACTTTGGGGAAAAACTATCAAGAAACTATGGATGGAAAAACACGTTTTCTTGCCACTGTCTTGAAAGACTGAGTTAGCAAAACCTGGTGTAATCAGAATCATGGCTGATAGGGAAATCACATTTTTGAGACTTACTTTGTAGGAATAATACTGTTTTATTTTCAAATCTCTTTTATAGAGACTCTGCTGGCTTTGAGGTTGGGTACCCACCACTGCTTATTTGATTTCCTAACCATACCAGACTGTTGAACTAAAGTGCTACGTGGCATAACCATTTTTTAAAGTAGGATAAAATTAACTTTGTTCTAAGAAGTTCAAGGTAACTTCAAGAATGTTAAGCCAACCTACTGTTCCTAAAAATCCAGAACTGGAGGTCTTATGTATGTAGAGTCCCTGGGGGGTGAAAACATTTAATGTGCTCAGCTGCTAACCAAAAGGCTGGAGACTCAAGTCTACCCAGAGGCACCTCAGAAGAAAGTCCTGGAGAGCTACTTCTGAAAAAGCAGGCACTGTAAAATCCTATGGAGCAGTTCTGTTCTGATACAATGGGGTTGCCATGAGTCAGTATTGACTTGACAACTACTGTCAAGTGATGGCAGTGGATACATGAAGAAATTTCCTAAGAGTAAAATCAATTGGCAACAGGGACATATTCCAGGAGAGGTGGGCAATGTGACAGGGCCTCCTTCCAGGTCTGATATGCTAGGACCCCTGGGTCTGGAGGTCCCAGGTCCTCAGATCCCTGCCTCCCAATTTGAGGCGTGACACTGAGTGAGAAAGGGAATGGAACCCAGGAAGGTGGCAGAGCATTCTCTGAGAAGTCTCAGGAAACCTGCTGTCTGCAAATCACGCGCTTCATCACATACTGCACTGTGACTGTTCTGCTGTCCTGTGTTGTTTTATCTTGTGAATGCTTGTGCCTACGTGCCCACAAGTAGACACTTTGTCTCCCCTGAAGACCAAGCCCCGGGAGTGCGGACTGTCTTCCCCCCTGTGTGGCCTAAGGGCTGGGCTGCAGGCCGGGTGCAAAGTGGGTACAGTATACTCTTAAGCATTGGGCCCTCTGACTGCAAAATCCTGGCCAAGGGCTCAGGATGCAGGTCTCCATTCTCAATGTCCTCCCAGGCTGCTCAGGGCACAGGTGCACACAGCACAGGGCACAAAAAGTGACACCAAGTCGGAGCTCTGTCTCAGTCATCAAGTGCTGCTATGACAGAAATACCACAAGTGGATGGCTTTAACAAAGAGAAGTTTATTCTCTCACAGTCTAGTAGGCTAGAAGTCTGAATTCAGGTCGCTGGCTTCAGGGGAAGGCTTTCTTTCTCTGTCGGCTCTGGGGGAAGGTCCCTGCGATGCATCAGTCTTCCCTTGGTCTGGGAGCTTCTCCACGCAGGAACCTCAGGTCCAAAGGACGCGCTCTACTCCCAGCGCTGCTTTCTTGGTGGTATGAGGTCCACATGTCTTTCTGCTGGCTTCTCTCTTTTATATCTCAAAAGAGAGTGGCTTAAGATGCTATCTAATCTTGTACTTCTCATTAATATAACTGCCACTAATTCATCTCATTACATCATAGTGATAGGATTCACAACACATAGGGAAATCACATCAGATGACAACATGGTAGAGAATCATACAACACTAGGAATCACGGCCTAGTCAAGTTGACAGATATTTTGCGGGGGGACACAATTCAATCCATGACAGGCTCCAAGAAGGACTCATTCATTCTCACGGGGGCACTAGGCAGCTTCCCCAGGGAGTTTGGGATCAAAACTGAACGACGAGTTGGAAAGGGGTAACGTTGCATAGCACAATGAACACAATGTCACTGAACTGTATATGTGAAGAATGTTGAAATGCCCAATGTTTTGTGACACATATATTTACCACAATAAGACAAACAAACAAACAAACTGAATGACAAGAAGATTTTAAAGGCCGCTGAAGGCTCGATCCCACAGGCCACATCTAGGGAGCATGTGCTAGAGGCTCCAGAATCAGGGAGGTGGTGACCACGCTGAAGGTGCTGAGCCCTGGCTACACGGGGAGGCGTCAACATCATCTCTATTTTAGAGACAAAGAAACTGGGGCTTTAGTGGGTCCAGGGCTTGTCTGCGTCAGGACTGGGCTGTGGGCCCTGGTGTGTCTGAGGACACAGCCTGTGTTCTTCCCCACTGTGTGCAGTGCTCAGAGGTGTATGCTGCCAGGCAGCCTTCCAGGAGCCCTTTAGGCACCAAGATTCATGAGCAGTGATGGACGCCACCCAAGGTGTTCTCCGCTGGTGTCCATCTCTGTTCCCTCTCATATAAAACTTGCTCACCAAGACAGCTTCACAAGATGGCTTCCTTGCTGTAACTTTAATGCAGGGCTTCAAACAGGTTCTTTCGGTTCGAACTCCTTCTAACAAGTTCCCAGGCAATGCTAATACGACTGGGTAGGGACCAATTCTAAGCACCACTAGTAGAGCCAACCCCCAAAACCAAACCCACTGCCATTGAGTCGATCTGACTCATAGCGACCCCGCAGGGTTTCCAAGGCTGTAAGTCTCTATGGAAGCAGATTGCCACACCTTTCTTCCTTGGAACCACTTGTGGTTTCGAACCATCAACCTCTCAGTTAGCAGTTGATCACTTTGACCACTGCCTCACCAGTAGAGCAGTGGTTCTCGCAATTTATTATACATAAGAATCGCCTGGAGATCTTGTTAAAATGTAGATCCTGATTTAGCATATCTCGGGTGGAAATGCAAATCTTAGCAGGGGTTCAAACCAAACTGGAACAAATGGGCTTGAAGTCCTGCTTTTATGAAGCCATTAAATGGAGCCCATGAATGTCAAATAAATCTGACTGCTTCCTGGGCACTCCCAGTCATTCACTGAGACGGTCTGCATGCACTTAGCAAAGGGCCCAGATGAAATATTTAATAAGAAGAACCTCATTTTAGCTCTCTCTTGGAGCTCACAGGCCGGAGCAGCCAGGCTTGCAGGGAACAGGGATGGGTAGAGAGATGCATGCTGGGTACGCCTTGTGGTGACCGTGTTATTAATTAAGCAAATGAACTAATCTTATTGACACTTGGCTGGTTGGGAAGGCAGCTGACAAAAAGCCAGCTTTTCTTCACAGATGGAAAGCTACCCCTCACATTTCCCAACTGAAACAGCCACCTGGCTGTAGCCGTTAAGCAGATAAGCCTTCATTTCTCTTACTTTCATTTTCACGGTAGAGTGAGGAATGGGTGTGCCGGGGAGGGCACCCTATTCAGGGTTCAGTTCTGTTTCTTATTTGGCTTAAAAAGCTTCACGGTCAAGCAGGGCACGGATCAGACAAGCAAAAGCCTTGTGAGAACATCAAAGACAGCATTTTGATTCACCGTAATGGAAAGATTGGGAGGGGAATAAATGTGGCGTGTACAGCCATTTCTCCGGCTCTCAGCTACTCTGTTATTTTTCTTAATGTGCTAAATTAAAAAAAAAAAAAATAGTAAAGATGGAGCTGTGGAGCCCTACAAAAATATTTAACCCAAACTTGGTACTGCCTGCAAATTACAGCCTTTTTGATGGTGTAGTTCTGTCAGCTGCTGGCAAGGCTGCTGGAAACCACATGCTTAGACGTTCCACTAACCACAGCCCCATGCCGGAGGCTGGCCCGGTCGACATGCATCCCATTGCTCTCAAACGCTTTCATCCAATCAGTTCTCCAAAGCCTGCTGGGCCCACCAGACTTAGAAATGCTTGGGTGGAGGGTGATGGGAGAGGTGTGGGCATCAGCTCCTTAGAAAAGGCAAAGGCTCAGGAGAGGCTGTGGAGGGGGTGGCGCTTGTTTTGAATTTAAAAGGGACCAGAGGGCTCCTTTGAGGTAAGAGCCTCTGTCTGGGGTAGAACAGGAAGGTGGAAGGCAGAAGGGGCAGGCAGAAAACAGACGGGATTTTGCTGTTTCTTATCTACCACATGGGACCCAGCTCTTTCTTCTGGTGACTCACGGACAAGCACTCCTCCTTGGGAAAGAAAGGGCTCATTGCATTTCTCAAAGCGACTAGGGCTGTGTTCTTAGTGCCTCCAAGCAAGCAGGTAGTAATCAAACAGCCTGCAACTTCAGTGCAGCTGCTCAGAGTGCCAGTCCCGCCCCGGCAGGACATGCCAGCCACCAGGGCCCAGGTGCAGGGGGCAGCCTCGCCTGAATACTCGGGCTGCTGCCAGGGAGGAGGATCTGCAGGTTCAAGCCTGGCTTAGGAAGGTCTAGCCTAAGGTAGGAAACCCTGGTGGGGTAGTGGCTAAGTGCTGCAGCTGCTAACCAAGAGGCTGGTGGTTCAAATCCGCCAGGTGCTCCTTGGAAACTCTATGGGGCAGTCCTACCCTGTCCTATAGGGTCACTATGAGTAGGAATTGACCCGACGGCAGTAGGTTTGGTTTTCGGTTTTTTAGCCTAAGGCTTGGGGTCGCCATGAGTAGAAATCGACACCACGGAAACTGTTTTTTGTCTTGTTTTGTTTTTAGTCTAGGGCAATGCTTCTCGAAGTGTGGTCTTGGGTCCACCTGTATCAGAACTTGGGGGTGGGAGAGCAACATGTTTTACATGCACCCCTCATTCATGTGCACATTAAACTGAGAACCACAGGTCTAATGGGAATAAACTCCCCCCCCACAAAAAAAAACCAAAAAACAAACCCAAACCCCACTGCCTTGGTGACCTCATGTGTTACAGAGTAGAACCGCTCCATAAGGTTTTCTTGGCTCTACTTTTTATGGAAGCAAATTTCCAAGGCCCTTCTTTTGCGGTGCTGCTGGGTTGGTCCAAATCACCAATTTTTAGGTTAGTAGTCTAACGCAGGAAACCCTGGTGGTGTAGTGTTTAAGTGCTACAGCTGCTAACCAAGAGGTCGGTAGTTCAAATCCACCAGGTGCTCCCTGGAAACTATACGGGGCAGTTCTACTCTGTCCTATAGAGTCGCTATGAGTTGGACTCAACTTGACGGCAGTGGGTTTGGTTTTTTAGTCTAAAGCAAACAGTTTGCGCCAGCCAGGGGCTTCTAATTGGAATAACCATTTAAGGAGCCCTCCGGTGTGTTGGATACTAGGCTACAAGTCCCACATTCATTATCTCGTCTGATCCTCACCACGGCCAGGAGAGAGACTGGTTACCACCAGCTCCATTTATAGACGAGTTAAGAAACTTCCCAGAGATCCTCCAAGTGCCAAGCCCATTCAAACCCAGGCCTGCCTGACTCCAAGGCAAACACCTGCTCCCTTCAAGTGTGGCTTCAAAACCTCAGTCAACCAAGACTCGACTAGCAGGGGTTCTTGACCCCCACTGGGCCTGCTAGAGAAGGGGAGCCTGCGGAGGTGAGTCCCTGCTCTCAGCTGTGACCACGAAGGCTGGCGAGACCCTTGGGAGCTGGCATCCCAGGGCCTACAGGGCTGAGTGGGGTGTGTGGAGTCCAACCTCTCCAACCCAGCCCTGGCAGGCGCACTGCTCAGCCATTCCGAGAGTAGCTGGGCGGGCCTATGCCTCTCACTGAAGTTCAAAGGTTCCTCCTAGTCCGCCCAACGCCCAGAGCTCCGGTTTCCCATTATGGCTGAGCCACAGCTGGTCTGCAGGGCCACCTGGCACAGCATAAAAGACAAACAGAGCAAGTGCAGAGGGCAGGTGCTAGAGGGTGCAGTTGGACTAGTTCCCCGGGGCCTCAGCATTCTACAGAGCCCTCAAAGACCCCGCCCCCGGCCACACCTCCACCACCTCGCTTCCTCACTTCTCGGGTGCCTCAGTTTCTCCATCTATAAGCTAGAGCTGTTTTGATCAGTATGGTGGTCCTCATGTGGCTATTGAGCACTTGAAATGTGGCGAGTCCGAATCCAAATATGTGTCATTAGTGTAAAAAAGCACACTGGATTTTGAAGATTCAACATGAAGAAAATAATGTAAGATATCTCATTAATAATTTTTCTATACTGGTTATGTGTTGAAATGATACCATTGTGCATATACCGAAACCCACTGCCGTCAAAGTCAATTCTGGCTCATAACGATTCCATAGGATTTCAGAGGCTGTAAATCTCTATGGAAGCAGACTGCCGTGTCTTTCTCCTGCGGAGCTGCTGGTGTTTTCAAGCTGTTGGTGGTTTCGAACCACGGACCTTTCATTAGCTGTCGATGACTTTAACAGTGTGCCACCAGGGCTCCTTATCATTCATGTAATGGGTTGCAAATATGTTGTTAATATTAATTTCACCTGCCTCTTTTTACTTTTTAATGTGGCTACCAAAAAATTTCAGATTACATAGCTATGTGGCTTAAATTATATTTCTAGTGGACAGTGCTGGGTAGAGGAAGTATAGGTGGATGGTCCCTGGGATAGTGGGGATCTGGGGCCACTAAACAAAGGCTCTTTTCAAGCTCATCAGCACCCTGTTTACAGGCCCACTGTTAACTGTAACCCAGGGCAGAGAGGTGTCGCTTAGTGCTACAGTCAGAGATAATGGTGTTTGCATTTCACAAATACACACGAGTCCCACCAGCTTCTATTTTCAGCCAGCAGGGCTTGCTCAGAAGACTTAGCGACCAGTTGCCAAGAAGACCCAAGGTACGATCTCAGCTAAGGTGTTAAGGCTTTGGGGGAACGAATGAGGAAGGAGGGGTGTCCCTTCTCTTCTTTGAACTACAACAGCCAGCCCTCAGGAGTGAGATCTGGGGAGACAGAAGGTTACTAACACCTCTGGAGCTGACAGTTACAGGCATGCCTGGATCCAAATTCAACCCACCGGCCTCTGGGAGGCCGTTTCTGAAGGTCTTCCTGAAAGCTTCTTGCATCGCAGTCTTACCAGCAGGATGCTCTCCAGACCAGAGATCTGTGTTGGTGAGAAAACCAACCCCAAACCTTCCTAACTCTTCACCCATCCCCAGCAGCTTAAAATTCCCAGGGCTCCCCATGGCCTGAAAGAAAAGAAAGAGAGAGAGAGAAAGAGAAAAAGAAAGGTAGGAAGGAAGGAAGAAAGGAAGGGAGGAAGAAGACCAAAGCATGGAGTAGAAATCCTATCCCTATCTTGATCATCATCTTTTCCACTCTCAGGAGGAAAGGGGAATAGGTTGAAATGCCCTAAATGAGGCTGGGGGAAAGGGTGTGTAGGGGAAAGAAAGGGAAATCCCCAAGAGAATATCTTTTCCCTTGCAGAAACTGCTAATGCACAAGACAGGAATGTGTGGGTGCTCCCCCTGCACACTGTGTCTCTGCAAATATCAGTTCATTTTGTGGCATGCTCACCTCAGCTGCCCAGCAAACTCCTTCTCGCCCATCAAAGCCCAACTCAAATGTCACATCTCAGGGGTGCATTGCCCAGCCACCCTCCCCCACAGTTGCTCTTTCCTTTGCCTCCCAGCAGCATTTTTTACATATTTCTGTTATGGCCTCAACTTTTGTTACATCATTTATTTGTCTTTCTCCCTCTTTAGACTCTGAGCTCCTTGAAGAAAGAGAGCATCTCATTCATCCCAGTAGAACTCGCCAAGCATGCTCCAGCCTCAGGGCCTTTGCAACTGCCGTGCCTGCAAACTAGAAGTGCTCTTCCTCCCCCTTAGTATCTGCAAGGCTCCTCCTCCAGCCCCCAATGTTCATGTCTTTGCACAACAGTGTCCTCCAAGAAGCCTCCTCCAAGGACCCCACCTCAAATAACACCCACCCTCGTGTTCTAGTCCCTTACCCTGCCCCTCTTCATAGCATTTCCTACTACTTGGCACTATGTTTATTGACTGCCTCCTTCTGTTCACCACCATATCCCCACACTGCACAGAACAGGGCCTGGCACACAATGAGTGTTCAATAAACATGCTTGATTTGAAGGCTGTGTATTTCAAGGGCCTAGTGCAGCGCCTGAATGAATGAACAAATGAATGAGCGAGTAAATTTCTTCTGTGTAACCAAAAGGTTGGCAGTTTGAACCCACCCACCAGCTCCATGGGAGAAATACCTGTTGATCTGCCCCCGTAGACTACAGACAAGAAAACCTTATGGGGCAGTTCTACTCCATCAAATGGGGTTGCTATGAGTTGGAATTGACTCCATGGCACCTAACAACAACATGGTCCCTCTTGCATTAACATTTTGTGACTCTTCCAGGATGCTGGAAGGGAACATCAGGTATTAGAATGGCGAAGTGCTTTCTCACTCATATCTGAAGTTCTAGGGAGGTACATTCTGTAATTCAGAGTTGGTAATCTGGAAATCTCCATTTATGGCAGCACCAGGGAACACAAACAGCTCAGTAGAGTTGAGGATCTGGGGTGTGCCAGACTCTGGGGCCCAGTTGCCAAATTGATGCCAATTCCTGGTGAACATACCTGCACAATATGTTCCCCACCCAAGGGGCTTACTGCAACTTTCCAGCTCTGATTCCTAACTTGACTGGGGCAGACTCTTCATCATGGAACCAACATCACTAGAACCTGAGTCTTTTGGGGAGCAGCTCTTTGAGTTGCTTCCCCAGTGGAAGAAGGTAGGTTAGTCAAACGGATACAAATGAGTCCCTGGGGGACGGGACAGGAAAAGGCAATCCCCTGGAGAATTGTCCTCTCCCTTACGGAACCTGCTAATGCAATAGGATAAGGAAGCTTGAAGGCAGGGCAAACAAACAAGACCATATGATTTTTCTTAAAGCAAAACCTCCCTGTATGTCTCTCCATATGTGAGCTCCCTATGCAGCAGAGGGGTGGAGGGTGCTGGATGGCAGGTGAGGGGCGGGGCCTGAGCGACCCAGTTCAGAATCCAGGTGCCAAGCCCTGTAACAGTCCCGGGCTTCCTCGGCCTCCACCCACAGCCTTCACGCTTGCTGAGAATGTGGGGCTTTCAGCAGTGACACCAAGAACCCCAGGCTGGAATGTGAAGTCTCCGAATTCACCCCCTCACTCACACCCACAAACCTTTCCAAGTCCTCCCTCTGTAACAGGCATGGGACTGCCTGGATGAATGCGACACAGTCACTCTCCCCGAGGTGCCTGCAGTAGGGGAAAGCAGCAGGCACGCGCATCCCAGGGAGACTGGGGGATGAGCGCAGAAGAGGCTTATGTGCGCCCAGGAGCACTGGGCGCCCCAGAGGAGTGGGTCTTGCGTGCCTCCCTGTGCACCTGGTTGGGGTGTATGACAGAAATGAGATTACCAGCTGGGGCTTAAATTCTCCAGAGCTCACCAGGTGGGGCAGACAAGAGTGTGTGCCAAGGCGTGGAGGCAGGAGGACACCGTATCCTGCAGGACTCACAACCCACCCAACGATGAGAAGACAGAGTAACACATAGGGTGTCCCTCCCACATGCCATCCGAGGCCAGGCCCGTTAGCACCTGTGAGAAGGACTGTGGAAATCCTGGTGGCGTAGCTGTTAACCAAAAGGTTGGCTGTTCAAATCCACCAGCTGCTCCTTGGAAACTCTATGGGGCAGTTCTACCCTGTCCTATGGGTTGCTATGAGTCAAAATCGACTTGACAGCCATGGGTTTGGTTTAGCATGACTGTGGAGCCCTGTTAGCACAGTGGTCAAGAGCTACAGCTGCTAACCAAAAGGTTAGTGGTTTGAATCCACCAGCTGTTCCTTGGAAACTCCATGGGGCAGTTTTACTCTGTCCTATAGGGTCGCTATGAGTTGGAATCGACTTGACGGCAGTGGTTTTTCTTTTGGAGCATGACCGTAGGAGCCCTGGTGGAGCAATGGTTCAAACCTGTCCGTTGGCTCTGCAAGATAAAGACCTGCTTCCATAAAGATTACAGCCTCAGAAACCGTATGGGGTAGTTTTACTCCGTCACACAGGGTTACTGTAAGTCGAAAATCTACTCAATGGCGCCTAACAACAACAGCATCACTGTAGGAGAGTGTCAAGCATACTGATTGCAACCCAGAACCGCCCATCATCAGTCCCTGCATAGATCTGTTTTAGGACAGAACTATGAGAATGGTCCCAACCCACCCCACCCAGCACCAAGAGTACATGCAGACTGCTTGCAGCGACATAAAAACACCCACAATGAATTAACTAATTGAGGGCTTAAAAAACACCACCACCAAGTCCTTTGCTGTCAAGTCAATTCCAACTCATAGCAATCCTATAGAACTGCCCTATAGGGTTTCCAAGGAGTGACTGGCAGATTTGAACAGTCGACCTACGATTAGCAGCGGTAGCTCTTAACCACTGCGCCACCAGGGCTCCGTTGAGGGCTTAGAGGCTCTATTATTGCTTACTTGTGCAATAAAGATTCAAAATTTCAAGCAAATAAATATCTGAATCACCCAACCTCTCACTGTCAGGGACCCAGAGCACACCACAAAGGAATTGCTCTTCTAAAGGAATTTTAAGGCGCCCACAGCATACTGGAAACTGCTGACTCAAGACGGGAGCTAGCTGGCGATTCTAGAGCCGCCCATCATCAGCCCCTGCATAGACCTGACTCCCCATGCAGTCAGCCCCATGGGGGACAGAGCCCGAGGGGCTGCTCATTCCAGTTAGCACTCCCTCCACCTCAGCTCAGCTGTGTTCCTTACGTGTGGGGATTCACACATTCCCCCTCACGCAATTTAGGAATGATTCCTCCTGGCTTCCTGTGCCCAGCTGTGCAACGACTCAAGTCCTGAGCCAAGCCTGTGTGGGTTAGATCAACATGTCAGTGCAGAATCAAGCCTGCAATTCCACTCTGATGCTCCAGGCCAGGATGTAAGCAACAGCCCTTCCCCAAAGGACAACATCCTCATCCTAGCTGAGGCCCGCTCAGCTCTCCCAGGGACTAACCCCGCCCTGGAGGGCAGCCAGCACCCAACATGCTCACCTGCTCCCCCCCAGCTCTCCTGGGAGGGGACATGGCTGGGACAGACAGCTCTCCTGAGGGTGCACAGCGTAGCCCAGGACGCAGCTGTGCTAAGATTCCTGGTCTTAGTGCCTCTGACTAGGCTCTGTTTGCTCCTCTGTAAAATAGGGCAAGAACAGCAGCTTTGGGGGAGCTGCAGAAAGGATTCTGCACCATGCACTGGGCAGCAGCCACGCAGTAAATGTTACAACCAAACTCTGCTGCCCAGCCTGGGTCTCCTCCCAGCTTTCCCCCTCCCTGGCCAAAAGGCTGCTCTTAAGTTCTCTGGGCCTCAGTTTCCTTACCTGTAAAATGAGAGTAATGATCGTCCCTATTGACTTTACCGTGTAGCTGTGAGGATAAAGGAAAAGGAGGGATATCAAAGGCCTCAGATACATTTAAAGTGTGGTGGCGCAAACAGTTTGCACTCGACTGCTAAACTGAAGGTCGGTGGTTCAAACCCACCCAGCGGCACCATGGAAGAAAGACCTGACAATCTGCTTCCATAAGGATTAAAAAAAAGGATTACAGCCAAGAAAACCCTATGGAGCAGTTCTATTCTGCACACATGGGGTTGCCACGAGTTGGAACCGACTGGATGGCAACGGGTGATTATCAAAGCTTTTATAATAAAAAAAAAAGTCGGACATGCTTAATGAGCTGAATCACAATATTTAACAGAGCCAGCCTGGGAAGGCGAAGTCTGCAGTCTGAGCTCAGTGGAGTTCCCTGCGCTTTCTTGCAAACTGTTCTTGATTGGCATTGCCCAACACAGCGGGATTAAAAATCTGGTCCTCACGCCCTGGGTGGGCAGAGCGCCTGGAATGCCTGTGGCTCAGACACCTACAGCTGGAGGCAGGATCACTGAAATTCCAACTATGAGTTGGAATTGACTCAACAGCAACGGATTTGGTTTGGTTTTGGTTTTTATTATTTCATGATAAAATGAGAAAAGGATAGAAGAATCCCAATCGGGCAGCAGGAGGGCAGAGCCTATAGCCAGCTCATGCTGCCTGAGGCACAAGTCCGGCTCAGCCTAGGGGAACAGCAAAAGGGTCCGGGAATCAGGGGTCCTATACAATGTTTTCTGGACAGTGGACACCACATGCCTCCTTCCCCCCGGGGGCGAGGGGGGTGTGATGCCTCAGGGAAACGAGAGCCTTTTCTCTAATGGCAATATGTCTTCTGAGGAGTGTGTGGTTTCTAACTGGTTTTGGTCCACTTAAAAAGTACTTGGAATTCTGTCTACATGCCACAAGCCAAATTTTCTGAAGGAACAGGGAATTTTGCAGACACTGAAAGAGATGGTCTGGAAGTTGCTTAGGATTTTGAGGAGAGCTGGCCAGGCCAGGTCTGGGCACTGATGGAGTTGTTCTCGGTCGGCTTCTCACACACACACACACACACACACACACACACACACACACACACACACACAACCACGGCTCCTTCCTCAACACTGTTGTGTGGCTAAGGCCTGTGGGCCCTGGTCCCTCACCCTTGACTGCTGAAGGCCCATCCTCCAGCTCCCAGTGAACGAGAACCCAGACTTTTGGAGGGGAGGGAGGCGAAACTCTCAGACTGAAGGGCTTTTCACACATCAGCGTAAGGAATGACAAGGATGTCACCCTGGGAATTTTCAATTCTTAGAGAAAATAATATGAGTAGTGTTTTTCATTCATCCACTCATTCCATAGATATTTTATGCACTTACTAAATTCACACAGATATTTTATTTTATGTGGCAGGACCTGAAGATGGAAAAAGGGCTCACCCTGGGAGCATAAGGAAAGGTTCCCTGTGGCTGGGCTCCACTGGGGCAGGACCTGGAAGGCCTCTGCAGCTGACATCTGAGCACGGGAAAATGTTCATCAAATGCAGAAGGGGCGCCAGGGGGATTCCAGGAAGAACACACAGCGTGTCTGGAGACGGGCTGGCTTGGGGGACTGAAACAACGGGAGAGACGCAGCTGAGGAGGTGGGCCTCAGACTTCATCAGGGGGCTCAGGGTGCTTCTGAAAGCATCTGTGCTTTAGTGACTGACAGGCCCAAGCTTCCAGGGAAACCACCACCAGCAAGTACCTTGTTCCTGCCACACGGCTCTGGGCCCGCCACCCCTCCAGTCACTTTTGCGGAAGTAATTGATGGACTAATAATATAGAACCCATTGGGGCTAGGGAACGAGCCCCTGGGTGGTGCAAATGAGTAAGTGCTTGGCTACTAACTGAAAGATTGTTGGTTCGAACCTACCTAGAAGTACCTTGGAAGAAAGGCCTGGTGATCTCGCTTCCAAAAAGTCACAGCCATGAAAACCCTATGGAGTGTAGTTCTACTCTGAAGCACATAGGGTCACCATGAGTTGAAACTGACTCAACGACAACTGGTTAGGTTTTGGTTTTGAGGGATTGGGGAGGAGAGACGGGTAAGGGAAAGAAGAGAAAATACCATCAAACTCTAGCAATTTAGACTACTTGAAGGGCTGTTCACATTTGTAAAGTCTGAGTCAAAACATACGTGAAAAAATGCCTTTGAATTGTTTTTCAGGTAAAGTTAATGACGAAAACAAGAGAGCACTGTGGGGTAAAAATGTGGGTTTTCCCATGAACAGATAGGAATTATTTCCTATTCACACATTTGTTCTTCTCAACTTCAGGATGGAGCCGGAGGGGCCTTGGTTGACCTTAGAAAAACCACACCATCTGACAGTTTCTACCTTTCTTGTCTATAAAATATGGGTTTGGACGGCGTGCTACCTGAGACACTTTCTAGCTCTAAAAAAAAGCCTTTGAGTCTGTCCTCTGTGGAGACTGTTAAAGTACCTGAGAAGTATGCTCACTTAAATAGGAATTAATGTCCCTCTCCCTAGGATCTTGTTTGGCAGATCCATTTGCTTAGCTCTTTCCCAGTAGATGGTAAAAAGCTAAATTTCTGCCAGGTGCCTGCTTGAGTGATGACTAAATTCTCAATTCACGGGCCCCAAATGAGCCATTCCTGAACGTAGAATTCCAGTGCTCCAAATGAATGAGGAGGGTTGGCCACATTCTAATATATCCTTAGGAGAAATGTCAGTGTAAATGCTAGACTTTAGAGGTGTTTCCAAGACACACTTGGCCTTCCTGGGGCTTGGGGACAAATGGGTCCTGCATGCAGGGTGAGGTTCACTTGTGGACGCGCCCCCTGATACGGTGGGCAGGGAGGGCTGCAGCTGAAGGCCTGCCTCATATCCGTGACGGCTCAGCACACGAGTCCAAAAACTTTTCGTTGTTGTTGTTTTAAAAAATTTGGAAGAAAACCTCCGGTGAATCATCTCATGTGCTATTTGATTCACGTTTAAGGTCTTTGGGAAGAAATAAAAACAGTAAGTCATTCTTAATACAATGGCATCAGCTTGGCTGAAATGCCCGTGGGAAAGTATCAGCTGCCCCTGGTGAACCCAGCAGCTATCATCTTGAGTAGTCATCAGTGTGTTTATAATCAGTAGCGGGGACAGCTCATAAAAGCTGTCCTTTGCCATTTTTATTCTTTGAAGGACAACACCAGAAGCCCTAGATTCTGTAGGGAGAGTTGGGGGCAATGCACAAACGAACGTTCAGAAAGCTGTAATCAACTAACATTAACTGAGGAGCTACTAAGTGAAAATCATAGCACTAAGTGCTGGGAGTCCCCGGGTGGTGCAAGTTGTTAAGCGCTGCACTACTAACCGAAAGCTTGGAGGTTCAAATCCACCCAAAAGCACCTCAGAAAACAGGCCTGGCAATCTGCTTCCAAAAGGTCGCAGCCTTGAAAACCCTATGAGGCAGCTCTACTCTGTACATACAGGGTGGTCAGGATTTGGAAGTGACTCAATGGTAACTAACGAGAAGGTTGGGGATTCACCAAAGTATAAGGTGTGTCCTCAAAGGGCTTACAATTTAGTTGGGAGGGCGAGGCATGATTCATTCTTTCCTTCCCTATCACACAGGCAGTTCCTACTCTTAGCCAGGTTCTGTGCTTGGGTGCTGGGTGGGAGCGGGGAGGAAAGAAGAAGAGGGAGCAAAGGAAGACAGCATTCCAGGACGAGCCAACGGACCCTTGTCCTCCAAGCTTTCAGGCTGGGGCCTAGGTCATTTCCTGACCTTTTCACCCGAGGACATAGACATGGGTCCCATTTACCCAGAGCACTGCTAGGAATAATTCCATAACCAATGAGCCTAATGTCTGAAACGCAGCAAGTATGCAAAAAGTGTTTGACAAAAGGAAGAAAGTCAGGAAGGGAGGGAGAGAGATCTCCCGAAGTGGGCACTCCTTCCAGACAACCTCCAACTCCTCCATGGATCCAGCCATTAAACAGTTGGTCTCTGGCACCATGGAGCACTCTCTGATGTACTCTCTGACCCCACCCAGCGTCTGTATTTTCCATCAGGGACTTTCTGGCCCAGATAGTTTCTAAAACCAGTTGCTCTCAAGTTGATTCTGACTCATGGTGATCCCTTGTGTGTCAGAGTAGAACTGTGCTCCACAGGGTTTTCAATGGCTGAGTTTTTGGAAGCAGATTGCCAGGCCTTTCTTTCAAGATGCCTCTAGGTAGACTTAAACCTCCAACCTTTTGGTTAGCAGCCGAGCACATTAACAGCGTCACTGTGATTAGGAATCGACTCAATGGCACACAACAATACCACCACCCAAGGACTCTAACTTTGATGAGAGAGCCAATTTCCTGGAGACCCCCTGAGTCTTAGAACACCCAACAGAGCAAATACTTGTTAAGCATCTTCTATGTTCCCAATGATTACGTCTAAATGAGAAATGTGCACATGTGGTCTGACAAGTCCAGGAATATTTGAGGGGCCAATGGGACAGGAGATGTGAAATCTGGGCTGTCCCACGGAATCTGGGCCATGTGCATGGGACTGTGCTGAATGCCTTGGAAAGTGACAGGAGGGTCGAACGTGGACTCCACCTAGAGGCCTACAACACGGACGGGGAAGAGCCCCAACTAGGCTCAGACCTGGCTTGGAGACCACAGCCCAGGCGTCAGCAGGCAGTGAGATCCTGGGAAAATCACTTGATCATTCATACATTCATTATGGCAGCTTCCTCACCATCCCACCCATTTGGCGCTGAGCAAAGACTGATTGACAGTTAAGCCACCGTTTCTTTTTACCTCTGCCTGTCATCTCACCAACCGGATGGTAAGCACAGGCTGGGTCCCACTCACTCGGTATCACCGACACAGCATCTTACATGGAAACTCACACTAAGCAGATGCACAGGAAATGTTGATGGGCAGTTAATTCCCTTGCCAGGTGCTTGGTGGTCCTCCCTAGACAATGGTTCCATTCCCTCCATTGATTCCACAGAGGATGAGAATGCCAAGTCGTGCTCAACCACAGTGGTACATATGTGTGTGCACGTGTGTGTGTGTCTGCCCACAGTGCTCATCTTGCAGGATCTGTCCGGTCATCGGGGGTTGGAGGGGACGCCCACAGGAAGCAATATCGCAAAGTCATCGCGTGTCACTCTAAAAATAATCCTCAACTTACAACACAGGAAGGATCTTCTATTTCCTGGTGCCCTGCCTCAAAACCACATCGGTTTCCATTTAGGAAGCCATTTGAGGGAAGCCAGTGTGGACAGCCCTCTGAGACGCCTACCTTGGATCTGCAGATGAGTCGACACTACCAGGGCCACAAACCCAACTTCCAGAGGAGAGTTTAGCTGGAGGTAGGTGCTCTCCTGGCCCTTTCTCCTGCAAAACGTTGAATCTCCGTGTCCCTGTTAATCTAACATCTTTCAGAAGAATTACTGGTTAAACAGGTCTCTAGAAGCAACAATTTTCTTTTAAATGTGTGAGGAGGGTTCACCATTGAAAGGACCCAGACGGTCCCTCATATAGTGTGATTATGGCTGTACCGAGATGCAGCCATAATCTATTATCTATTGTCCTAATTGGGTTCGTGTTGCAAGTGTCACACCCCTGAGTAATCAATTATCTATGCCCCCTGTTAGGGATTGAACTGTGTCCCCCAAAATATGTATCAACTTGGCTAGGCCATGATTCCCAGAATTGTGTGGCTGTCCACCATTTTGTGATCTGATGTGATTATCCTATGTGTTGTAAATCCTAATCTCTACGACGTTAATGAGGCGGGATGAGAGGCAGTTATGTTAATGAGGCAGGATTCAATCTACAGGATTAGGTTGTATCTTGAGTCAATCTCTTTTGCGATATGAAAGAGAGAAGCAAGCAGATAGGAGACAGACCTTATACTACCAAGAAAGAAGAGCCTGGGGCAGAGCACGTCCTTTGGACCTGGAGTCCCCGTGCTGAGAAGCTCCTAGGCCATGGAAAAATTGAAGACAAGGACCTTCCCCGAGAGCCTACAGAGAAAGAAAGCCTTCCCCAAGAGCTGGCACCCTGAATTCGGATTTCTAGCCTTCTAGCCAATGAGAGAATAAATTTGTTTGCTGAAGCCATCCACTTGTGGTATTTCTGTTATAGGAGCACTGGATAAACTAAGACACCCCCAAATCGCACTGTCAACCTCGTCTCCTACTTCCCCTCATTTGCTCATCCTTTCCAGTCACACTGATCTTCCTGCTATTTCTCAACACCTCGGCACACTTCCGCTGCAGGCACTTTCACTTCGCACTTGCTGTTCCACACAGGTAAACAGAATTCCTCCCTTACCTCCTTCAGGTCTTTGCTCAAGTCGCTTCTTGCTGTGAGGCCTCCGTAACTGTTTAAAACTGACCTCAATACACACTCTTCTTCCCCTTTTCCTATTTTATTTATTCTCTAACTGGTATTTGATTTTATTATCTGTCTCTCCCTACTAGAACACAGGTCCTGGGGGCCAGGTTTCCTTCTGGTTTGTTCACCATTAGAAGCCCAGACCCTGGAAGCATGTCTGGCACAGAGAGTATGCTCAGCAAATATTTGTTGGGTGAATGAATGCATGATTGCTGGGCCTGGAAAAGGCTGGGGCCTGTTGCCTTAGCCCGTAGCTATGCTTCTTCTCCAGTGCCTAGGGATGGGTGGACAGAGATGGAGGATGTCGTGAACACACCCTGGCTGTCCACCTGCAAGGGGGCGCTGGCACAGAGAGAAAGGATCCTCCCATTTACAATTGCCTGACCCTTGACATCCATGGCCAAGGAAGTTCATGTATCAAAAGGTACCATCTCCAAATTACTACAGCACTAGTCACAATAGCCAAAAGGTCAAAACAACCTAAAAGCCCATCAACAGATGAATGGAAACAAAATGTGGTACATATGTACAACAGAATACCACTCGGCCATAAAGAGAAATAAAGTCCTGATACATGTCACAACATGGAAGAACCTTGAAAACACACTGCTGAGTGAAATCAGTCAGTCACAAAAGGACAAATATTGTCAGATCCCATTTATGTGAAATATCTTGAACAGGCAAGTGTATACAAGCCTAAGGTCATGAGTGGTTACCGGGGGCGGATGGGAGGGAGGGGAAAGGAGCGCTTATTGTTTGAGCGACACTGAGCTTCTGTTAAGGTTGATGGAAAACCTGGAAACGGATAGTGGTGATGGTTGCATAACATGGTGAATGTAATTAATGTCACTGAGTTGTTCATGTAAAAAATGTTGAAATGGCAAATATTTTGTTACGTATGTTTTTTACCACACACACCCACACAAAAATGCCATCTGACTCAAAGAGTTTCTTAGCTCTTGGGGTGTGTGTGTGTGTGTGTGCGTGTGTGTCTGTCTGTGTGTGTGTGTGTGCGTGTGTGTGTGTGTCTGTGTGTGTTGAGTATTTGCTGTGAGTGCACTGAAATGCCCCCAGAAAGCCTCTGGGTAGAAAGAGACACTATAGACCAACGTGTCCACTTCCGTCTGACGGCCTCACCTGCTCTAGCACCCTGAAAGCAGCCACCGGGCTCAGCTGGACTGCTCCCCAGCCAGGTGCTCTCCTCGGACACCAGTGCCGACCTGTGACCCTCCCACTTGTGACACTACAAAGAAGGCAATATCTGCACAAAGGTACTAGCAACAATGTCCAGGCAAGGGAGACAGATTTTTTTTCTCCTCCCATCTTCCAGTTCCAGCAGGGCTAGAGGAAGAAAACGGAACTGATGAAAGCATCCCCCTTACACCGTTCTGTCTGTTGTCTGTGGGTAAGGAGCCCCAAGTAAAGACCTGCCCACTAACCCGAACCCTGAGGCAAAGCCCCTGCCGGGGTCTCTCCTCCCAAACCAACTCCACTTTTACTGGGGGGAAGCAGGCGATGCAGGGGAAGGGGCAAGACAGTTGGAGAAACAGTCCTCCCCTCAGGAAGACCAAGGCAGATCCAGAACAAGAGAGGCAGGAAAGCCCCACCCTCAGGATATAGACTTCCCACAGGCCCCAAGGCCAAGCGGAGCCCGAGGCTGAGCAAAGATCAGAGCCTCTGAGGTCTGGTTCCACGTCATGTAACTGAACCACTTGACCATGCCCTTGCAAGAGAGGACCCACAGGTCATGTGAGCTGCAGACACACCCAAGGCCCAGAGGCAACAGCCCTTCTCTCCTGGCTGCTTCCACTGTGCTGGCTGGTGGGGCCAAAGAGCTTTTGCAAGCCCCATACTAAATTCAGAAGAACCCTGGCTCGTGGCCCACCACCAGGCGGAGGGGAGAGCCCAGCACAACCTTGGCAAGAGAAGCCTCCCAGTGACATGCTGGCAACACCTCGGGTGGCATTGCCAGCATCACAGTGCAGGCGGGCCCAGTGGCCTCTGTGACGGCACACCCAGGTTCAAATCCTGGCAGCATCACCCCCAGCAGTCACTCTGGGCTGTCACCTACGTAGCTGTCCCTGACCTATGAGACAGGCTAACACTTCAGGCCTGGCAGGGCTGCTGGGAGCACACAGTGAGAAGAAGACCCAGCACAGGGCCTGGCCCACAGGTGGCATCTAACCTACAGGAGTTCTAGTAAAACCACAGATCTCCTCCAGCCTCCGTACCTTTCTTGTTTCTCAATTGGCACCGTGAGGGGTTGGCCCCTCATCCTCCCAGGCTCTTCCTGGAGGCTGACATGCCCCCGCTGTGCCGTCCTTGCCCTGTGCAGAGTACACATTATGTGCTCCACATGTGCACGGAATAAAGGTTGGAAACCATCACCCAACTTTCAGCCAGCAGTTTAAATGTCACGTGTTAACTGTCATCGTTTGGTGACCTGGTCACACTCTGCTTTGACATCTTTACCTCCAGCTCCGACACAAGCACTCGAAATGTCCTTGGTATGAGTCCAGTTCTGAAGGGTCTGCCTCCTCCTTCTCTGCTCACCCACCAGACTCAGGTTGGTGACCCCATTTCCGTGAACCTGCACCTATACCAGCAGTGTCAAGTGGACCCCAATTCATGGCGACCCCACAAGTGTCAGAGTAGAACTGTGCTCTGTAGGGTTTTCAGTGGCTGATTTTTCAGAAGTAGATCACCAGGCCTTTCTTCCGAGGTACCTCTGTGTGGACTTGAACCTCCAACCTTTTGGTCAGTAGCTGAGTGGGTTAACCATTTGCACCGCTCAGACTTCACAGCAACCTGTACATTATTTTTAATAAGATTACTGTGGCTGACATCCTTAAACCACCAAGTGCCTTGTTAAAAATTTTATATGCATTTATTTGCACTAACCAATTTAATCCTCACAAAAGCCTATAAGGTAGGTATAATTATTACCCCATTTTACAGGTGGGGAAACTGAAGCTTAGAGAAGGTAATTACTTGTTCATGGTTATGCATCTTCCCAGTGGTAGAGCCAGGAAGGAGCACAGACAGTCTGGCTCCAGAGGGCAGCTGTCAACCTGCTCTGTCCCTAGCATTATACTGCTTTTCCATCTGTCTCCATCTTAACATCTAGAAAAAAAAACCAGACCAAGCCACTGCCATCAAGCCCATTCCAACTCATAGCAACCCTACAGGACAGAGGAGAACTGCCCCATAGGGTTTCCAAGGAGCACCTGGTGGATTCAAACTGCCGACCTCTGGGTTAGCAGCCGAGCTCTTAACCACTGTGTTTCCAGGGCTCCCTTAAATGTCATCTCTTTACCCAAGAGCCAATTTTTCTTCCTAATCTACAGCACATTCCGCAGTTATTTTCTTGTAACGTGCTGTTCTCCTCCTTCAAAGCCATGATCACAGCTTGGGTTCACTCATTGGAGTGCTCCTGAGGACAGAAACCAAGTTGTTTGTCCACCTCTGAAAATCCAGCACCTCCTGGGCGGGGTCCCCAGCAGGGCACCCTGTAGAATGAATGGTTACACCTGGCCCCCGCCCCCAGACTGAGCTTCACAATGGCAGGAATGGGTCATCTGCATTCTATGCATCTAGTGTCTGGCCCAGAGCCTGTACACAGAGGTGCTCAATAAATGTTTGACAGATGAATGCCCCCAAACTGCATGACACAGACATTATCGGGAGCAGACTATGTCATGCTCAGAATTAACATTCTGTTTCCCTAAAATAGAATCTTATAGGCCAGTTATGGGATTTAAACTAAGCACTAGCATTCAAGACCTAGAGTGGAAAAAGCCACACATTTCCCAGCACAGTTCCCCTGTAACGCCACCATGCTGTTAGATGGCACCCCATATTCAAAGGCCCTTTCAAATCAATGATTTCATTTGAGTTATCTGGCTCTCTGGGATCCCTGCTTTGATAGACAGGGAAATCAGGGCCCAGAAAGAGTCAAGCGCCCTCTACAAGTTCACTGAGAAAGCCAGCAATGGAGTCAGCACCAGCACGCAGTAGGTGCTCTGTGTACCGTCACCAATTTATCATCCAGGTGAGGATTCTACCACTGAACAAGTACCTCCTCCTTCTAGTTCATTAAAGAGGGTGTTTAAGAGGCCTTCCTAATTTTCAACCTTTGGGGACAGCTCTGTGCAACCAGCATGCTCAGTGGCCAACCAGTGCAGATGAAACCATTTGTAATCCACAAAAACATTTACTTAAAAAAAAAAAAAGAGAAGCACACCCTGCTTTTATGAAGAGAGCAGTGGAAAGTGGGGAGGGGAAGTTGTGGGTTCCAGGCGTGCCTCTGCTGTTGCGTGGCCCTGTAGCCTCTGCCATTCTCAGTCTCTCCATTTATGAACAAAGCCAGTGGCCTGGATCACTCCCGAGGCCCCAGCTCCGACCCCAGGATTCCAGCAGGAGGCGGGGCCTGTCATCTCAGAGACCCTGGAGGCACTGGTCCCAGGCTGCCTGAGAACACTCCGTTAATTCAGCTGCAAGTTTCCTCCTGGCTCTATCTCTCAGCCACAGGGGCTCCCTGGCCACCAGCTTTCCGGTGACAGATAAAGATTACGGCCGTTGCTCGAGACAGAATTAAGTCGCAGAAGCCATTACCCACCCAACCCAAGAAATAATTATGTTGAGTTATGTCTGGTGGCTCCTGATTTCTGTCTAGTGATTGTCTGACAAATTGCTCTGCCTCTTCCTCACTAGGACAGCACAATGCAGAGGCCTGGGTGATTAAACAGACCTACTACGCACAATTCTACCGCTCCAATTTCTCCTGCCCAAGGGGGCGGGCATCAGCATCCCAGCTTGTGGTCTTCCATGCTGCCCTTCCTTCCACTGGGCACTAGGGAAAGAAAAGGCCTTAAAGACAAGTGCTGCTGAGGGCGAAGCGTAGTGGTGAGGTCACCCACCTGGGCACCTGCACCAGACCCCTCCTTCCAGCCCCTCTCACGCATCCGTTTCTCCACAGGGTCCTCCCTGACACCCTGCCTCTTCCCCAACCCTTTGTGGGTGCCAGGCCTAAGGCACTTCCTTCTCTTAGGTCTGGGTCTCTGGGTGGCAACTCAGGCAGTAACACACAGGTCTGATCCCTCCTTGCACTCCCAGTCCCTAGCCCAGGCTGGCCCCAAGCAGGAGGGCCACTGCCCCTGCTCAAACCCCAGCCTGCTATTTCCTAGCTGTGCGACCTTGACAAGTTACTTAACTTCTCTCCGCCTCGATTTTCCCATTTGTAAAATGGAAATGATAATACTACTATCTAGTTCATCAAGTTCTCGAAAAGGTTAAATGAGTGAATATACAAAAAATGCTCGGTGCATAGAAAGAGCTCGATAAATGTCAGCTATTTTACCCTGTGTGATGCAAATGGTTACTGTACTCAGCTGCTAACTAAAAGGGTGGAGGTTCAAGTTCACCCAGAGGCACGGTGGAAGAAAAGCCTGGCAATCTACTTCTGAAAAATTAGCCATCGAAAACCCTATAGAGTTAATCTCTAGAGCAGTATACTTTCAGAGACGGATCAGAAAAGCAATGTCTTATTTCTGACTTCATATGCATCATCGAAGGATGATAATGAAAAGGTGTGTCATACTCACACAGCAGCAGAATGAAAGTAAAGATATTCAACAATCAAAAAGAAAGAAAACACTGTGGAGCACAGTTCTACATTGACATGCATGGGGTTGCCATGAGCTGGGGGGTCAACTTGACAGCAACATTTTTTTCTTTTTAAATATTTTATTGTGTTTTAGGTGAAAGTTTACACAGCAAATTAGGTTCCCCCTTAACAATTTTTAGACAAATTGCTCTGTGCCATTGGTTACAATTTTTACATGGTGTCAGCATCCTCATTATTTCCATTCCGTTTGTTGTTCCCATTAATCTAGCTTCCCTTTCCCTCCTTGGTTTCTCATCTTTGCTTTTGGGTAAATGTTGACTGTTTGGTCTCATATAGCTAATTAAGGGAGCATATTACTCAGAGGTGATATTGTTTTATAAGACAATCTATTTTTGGAATGAAAGGTGACCTGCAGAAATAGCTTCAATTCCAAGTTCAAAGAGTATCTTTGGGCAATAGTCTCAGGGATTCCTCTAGTCTCTACTAGTCCAGTAGGTCTAGCCTTTTTTAGGAATTTGAATTTTGTTCTACATTTTTCTCCCATTATATGTAGAACCTTCTATTGTGTTCCTGATCAGAATGGGCACCATCTAGTTCTGGTCTCAGGTTAGAAGAGGCTGTGGTTTGTGTGGGCTATTAGTCACGTGGTCTAGTTTCTTCTTTGAGCCTTTGATTTCCTTCATTCCCTTTTGCTCCACATAAGTTGAAACCAATAGCTGTATCTTAGATAGCCACTTGCAAGCTTTTAAGACTTCAGATGCTACTCATCAAACTAAGATGTAGAACATTATCTTTGTGAACTATATTATGCCAATTGACTAAAGCCCAAGCCTTTTAACCCAGTAAACCAATCCCGCGAGTTATCTGGATATGTCTAGGAAGCCTCTGTAACTGTGCCCCCTATGTGGTTTGTTAAATATGTGGCTACGTGTCCAGCACATACAGACATGTACATACATATGTCTACAGATACACCCATACATGCCGGCATCTGGTTTTTTATCACTGAAAGTGCAGGGAGAAGCCTTGGGCACAGGCTTGCAAGGGTTTAAGCCCATGTCCTTCTATCCTCTCTATCCCAGAGAGGACAGAGAGCAAGACCACAGGAGCCAAGAAAACAGACCCCAGAGCTACATCCAGTCCACATAGAGGGCTCAGCTCTTCCTATCCACAGATGGGTGCAGACTCAGCAGATCATGAGAACCTGGGAGCTTAAACCTGAGGTCATGGCTCCCAAGGCTGTGCTGGGGGCTGAGCTGCAGAGTTACCCTAGAGACGCCCACTCCCACCCCAGACACTCAGGACACACACCGAATACCTGAAATGTGGGCCAGGTGTCAGGACACCATGGCCACTTTCAAGGATCCCCCTGAGGTGTGTGCCAGATGTCAGAGGTCGGGGGGCAGGTAGACACAAGCTCTTGGGGTCTCTCTATAGTTCAGAAGGAAGATGTGCAAAGCAGAAAGAGCTGGGTAAAGACATGAGCGGTCACGGGGAAGGTGGGGTGGCCTGGGGTCAGGAGGAGCCCAGTCCCTCAGGATATACACACGCAGTCCTCACAGAGAGCTCCCAGCTCAGTTCCTAGAGCAGCCCTGGCGCCGGCATGGAGTGGGTGCATCAGTTCCTCCTTTGGCGCCCCAGGCCCAGAGGAGGTCAGCACCTATGTTCCTAGAGGGCCAGTCCTGGGGTCAGGCAGTTAGAAAATCACACCTTCCAGCAAGCACTTAGCCTCCCTTCATGCCAGCAAAGGCTTCACAGCACTCACCCTGAAACCCGTGGGCAAGGGGAAATCTCCTCTCCCTACTCACTACACTAGGGGTAGATGTATGCTCGAGGGATGACAAATTATTTTAATATATCCTGAAACCCAACTTAATGCAGAAGAAAAGTCCCTCAGGGAGAAAAATAGACTCTGGTCCGAAGTCAGAGACAAATGACCTTTGGATTATGTCTATTTCTGAGGTGACTGTGGTTTTAAAATGAATAATTCTCCCATGGCCCCAGGTAATAGCGCACTTACTCTCAGAATACTTTCACACAGACCTTTAGCACAATCTCCACAGAGGCATTTTCTCCCACTGCGTGATTCAAGAAACCGAGGTACCCCAGTGCAGATGGTAATCAAAGATGGGGCCAGGTTTGAGAACACCTGGCAGCCTTTTATCCACAGAATCACACTACAGAAGCCAAAAAGTCCAAAGGAGACCACACAGACGGCAAGCTTCACAGACAGAGGGAGAGGCTGGAAAGCACGTCAAATACAACAATGAAGTACACCCAGGACCTACATGTGGACAGGGCAAGCCTTCAGAACTAGCTCTCTGGTCATCTGTGCTGCTGGATGCCGGCCAGAAATTGTGCAAAGTCTTATTTTAGCTTCTACTTCCTCTCCTGTTACTACTGTACTCAAGCTCGTCACAAAATATAAGGAACGACCTTTTTGAAACACTGGCATATTTACTAAAGATGACCACGCATATACCTGATGGCCCAGGAATTCAACCCCCCAATATATGTCCAACAGAGAGATATATGTTCACCAAAAGACGTGGGCAAGAATGCCCATAGCTATGTTATGTGTAATAGCCCCAAACAGGAAACTATCCACATGCCCATCTATAATAGGATACATCATGGTATAGTCACACAACGGAATACCATAAAGCAGTGTGAATGAACATCAAATACAAAATGAGTCTCACAAACATAATGATTGAAAGAAGCCAGACAAAAGATTGCATACTATGTGATCTGATTTACAAAAAGAATGAAAGCAGGGAAAAAGCGAATTCATGGTGACAGAAATCCAGACGGTGGTTTTCCTTGGTGGGGTGTAATGATTAGATGGCACCATGAGAGGGCGTCTGGGAGTTGGTAATGCTCGGTTTCTGGAACTGATGGTGCTGGTTACACAGGTGTGTTCACTTTGTAAAAATTCATCAAGCTGTGCACTTGCCATTCATGCACTTTAATGCATACAAGTTAAACCTTTTAATAAAAAGTTTACATCAAACAAATAAACAGAGGCCACCTTACTATCATTTCCTTGCACCCCTCACCCGACCTAAGGATCAAAGGAGACAAGATGGTCAGATCAGACCCTGGAAGGGGAAGGGGGAGAAGCAAAGGGCTCCCCTGCCAACCAGACCAATCGGATGCTGGACGCACAGCCCAGGCCCCCCCCCCCGTGTGCACCTACCCGGGCTGAAGGAGTGGGGAGACTGTTCCTATAGCCCATGGACATCTTTACAAGACCATCCACTCAGAGTACCAGCTTTGAAGTCAGGCAGGCCAGTTCAAGCCCTGACCTCATCCAGGCTGGCTAACCTCTTTGAGCCTCAGTTTCCTCACCTAAGTCATGGCTTTGACATCTATTCAGGGAGGTTGTTAGAGATGTGAACTTTCACCAAGTGAAGACACCTGTGTAGCCAGCATACAGCCTGTACTTGCAACATCAGCCATTCATTTACCGGACTGAAATTTACTGAGAAGCTACCACGTGGCAGGCATTGGGGATACCCATTGCCCATTGCCGTCAAGTTCATTCCGGCTCATAGTTACCCTAGAGGACAGAGTAGAACTGCCCCATAGGGTTTCCAAGAGGCAGCTAGTGGATTTGAACCGTCAACCTTTTGGTTAGCAGCCGAACTCTTAACTACTATGCCACCGGGGCTCCTCCACTGGGGATACTAGAGGTGGATTAAGCAAACACCCTGCCCTCACAAGGCTTACTTTCTAGCAAAGAGACAGACACTAACAAGAAACAAATGAAGAAAGGAAGTGTAGAGTGCGATAACTGCTTGGCAAGAATAAACTAATACAATAAAGATTATCAGGGATCAAGAGGAGGGCGTGATACTCTAGCTTGGATGCCCAGTAAGGTCCTGAGTAGGTGGCATGCATGTGAAGGAAGAGACAGACTTACAAAGAATGCTCCAGGCAGATGAACAGCAAATGCAAAGGCCCTGAGGTAGGCGTGTGTTTGGCATGTTCGAGGAACAGCCAGAAGGGGAGTGTGGCTAAAGCACAGCAAACAACCTGGAGAGGGGAGCAGTAAGAGATGAGGTCAGAGGTGAGCAAGGGCTTGGAGGCCACGGTAAAGAGCATGCATTTTATTTTAGGCATAACTATTATAGGGGAACATGGAAAACCAGAATGCTACAAAAATACCAGGCAGGGGGAAAGCATCCTCCACGACCCAAAGGCAGCAGAGATGTGGGCGTCCTTCAGACCCGACAGCTCTCTCCCAGTGGTGGGTGGGAAAGGTCACTTCTAAAGGTCCTGCATTTTCTCAAGACACAAAACTCAAGCTGGCTCACTCATGACTCTCCACAGGGAGGAAAGGAAATAAAATGGCTTGTTGCCCATTTACGGAATTCTTGGAACTTCCTGAGTCCCCAGCCACGGTCCCCACAGCCCGGCTCCCTGCTGCCACCAACCCCTGCACCAGGGCCATAAAAGCTTGCTCTTCTGGGGCGGTGTCTGAGGCGTCTCCTGTTCTGGAAGGAAGGAGATAAAACAAACCTTTGCCAACATCAAAACAACGAGGCATCTGTGGGGGATCATTGATGGACCCCGGGGAGCCAGAGAACGATAAATCCAAACCCAGTCCAGCAATTTCTATTTTGGGGAGCGTTTCGGCCCACAGATACACCTCAGACTTTTGCAGCCGAGAAGACCCTAGAAATCCTAGACCGGAAATCTCCAACCGTCCCTGAGAGGATAAGGGTCCCCCGGAGGTGCTGATGGCAGAGCTGTGGGGCGAGGAAGAGAAGCCGCAGGCCTCCCTCCACGGTCTGCAGGGCCATTTCATGTGCTTTGTATATTGGGCTCCACGCATGAGTTCACTTGGGAGGTAAAAAGGTTCAGCTGCAAAGAAGAAAACCACCAACCTGGTCTAACCCTTTCATTTTTCAGCTGAGCAAATAGATGCTCCCAGAGAAAAGGCTTTTACCCAAGATCACAGAGCATGGTGTCAGCAGACAAAACCAGGGCTTTGAACCAGTTCATTCTGGCTCGAACCCCTGTTGAGACTCTGCATTTCCACTCCAGATATACTGAATCAGAATCTACAGTTTAACAAGTTCCCTGGGTGATTCTTTTGTATAATAGATTTTGAGAACCACTTCTCTACTAGTGATTCTCAGAATTGGGCCCCCAACCAGCAGCATTAGCATCTCCTGGGAATGCGTTAGAACGTAAATTCTCAGCAGAAGGTTGTACCTGAATGAACCAGTTCAAAACCCTGGGCAAAACTCCAGGCACTTTCGTTTCCTGGGCAGGGATGCGAAGATATGGACACCTGGACAATTGCTCCTTCCAGAGGTGCTCAGGCCATATGCTGGTCACCTGTCACATTAGCTGGGGCCACAGGCCTCTCCAAGGACCACTGTTACATGTTCTGAGAATTTCATTAATAACAATGTCGGAGGAGAGAGAGGAAGGACCTACAGGTGTAAAGTTTGGAACCAGTTATTAATACTGCCTTTCCCCCCCAAAGCCCATGGAAATTAGATGCCCCAGTGAACGGTAGCAAGAGTTCATATCCATGACCTCAGCCCTGGGAGGTGAGGATTAGTCTTAACCCACTTGATGGATGAGAACATTAAGGCCCACAGAAGTTATGGGTCTTGCCTAAAGCCAAAACCAAGCCAAATCAGTTGCCAACAAGTCGATTTCAACTCACGTAGACCCCACGTGTGTTGGAGTAGAATTGTACTCCACAGGGTTTTCAATGGCTGATTTTTTGGAAGTAGATTGCCAGGTCTTTCTTCTGGGTGGACTCAAACGTCCAACCGTTCAGTTAGCAGTCAAGTGCACTAACTGTACCACTCAGGTACTCCTGCCTAAAGCCATGAGGCCAGAAAGAGAAGGAGAACTGTGGGTTTCGGAATGTACCTTCATCACTCCCAAAGGCGGTTACTTGGTGTGTCCGTATAGCCATTTCTACGGGAAGGAAGTTC
The DNA here is from genome assembly GCF_030014295.1 of Loxodonta africana. NCBI lineage: Eukaryota > Metazoa > Chordata > Mammalia > Proboscidea > Elephantidae > Loxodonta > Loxodonta africana. The sequence continues at coordinate 20,122,472 of NC_087353.1, read as the reverse complement.
CTGGCCATCCCCAGGTGCACACCCCAGGTTCTGGTTCCCAGGTGTGAAGCCTCTCCAACATGTACTCCTCCATTCACTCAACCAGCACTCCATAAGCCTGGCCTACTTGGCAGGCACAAGAGCCCTGCCTCATGGAGCTTACATTCTATTTATGCATGGTACATACTGTGATGAATAAAACTGCACAAAGAAGAATAAAACTGCACAAAGAAAAATAAAACAGGGGAGGTGGCTAGGGGGAGGAGGGGTGTAAGTCTAAATAGGGGGTCAAAGAAGTCCTCGCTGAGGTGACAGTTGGACAGAACCCTGTAGAATGAGCACCCCTTGGCTCTCTGTTCTCTGGCTGTAGAACCAGGCTGGAGCCTCCCTTGCTCTTATACCTTACAGGTGGAGAGCAGAAGGGGAAGTGTATGGAGCGCCCTTTACTGCACTTACCCAGAGCCCATTCCCCTCGTGACCAGTGTGACCACAAGCCCAGGTCGCTGAGGGCAGGAAACTTGCAGGGAGCTGGGTCCTCTGCTCACAGAACATTGGCCACCATGTTCCTGATGAATTCTTTCTGGGTCTCCTTCCTCATCTATAAAATGGGAATTCCATTCCCTCTCCATGAATTCCTAAGGTTGCTGTGAGGACCAAGTGAGAGAATGAGTTCATATAGAAGCACTTTTCAAGCTACTAGGCCTTTATGCAAAAATCTCGATCTACCATTTAAGGTCTACCTCAGGTCACATTCCATACATACACCATCATCACAAAATGATTCTTTGAAAACATCAACAAAATTAACCAATCTTTAGCTAGACTAACCAAGAAAAAATGAGAGAAGACTCAAATTACTAGAATCAGAAATGAAAGAAGTGACATTACTACAGACCTTACAGAAACAAATTATAAAGGAATGCTATGTACAAATCATATGCCCAAAAATTAGGTAAGTTAGATGAAATGGATAAATTCTTAGAAAGCCACAAACTACCAAAACTGACTGAAGAAGAAACAGACAATTTCAATAACCTGTAATAAGTGAAGAGACTGAATTAGTCATAATAGAGCCGGCCCAGACAGCTTCACCACTGAGTTCTATCAACCAATTAAAGAAGAATTAATATGTCACAGAAAGCACAAGCAACAAAAGACAAAATAGATAAACTGGACTTCGTCAAAATTAAAAACTTTTGTGTATCAAATGACTTTATCAACAAAGTGAGGAGACAACCTGCAGAATGGAGGCAAATATTTAGGAATCATATATCATGTACCCTGGTGGAGTAGTGGTTAAGTGCTACAGCTGCTAACCCAAAGGTTGGCAGTTCAAGTCCATCAGGCGCTCCTTAGAAACTCTATAGGGTGGTTCTACTTTGTCCTATAGGGTCACTATGAGTCGGAATCCACTCAACGACAGTGGGTTTGGTTTTTTTGGTTTTATATCTGATAAGTGTTTAATATCAAGAATATATAAAGAACTCCTAAAACCCAACAACAAAAAGACAAACAATCCAATTTAAAAAAATGGGCAAAGGACTTCCAAAGAAGATATACAAATGGACAATAAGCACATGAAAAGATGCTCAGCGTCATTAGTCATTAGGAAGATGCAAATGAAAACCACAATGGGATACCACTTCACCCCACTAGGATGGCCATTATCAGAAAAATGGAAAACAACATGTGTTGGTGAGAATTTGGAGAAACTGGAATGCTCATCCATTGCTGCTGGGAATGTAAAATGGTGTAGCTGTTGTGGAAAACAATTTGGTGGTTCCTCAAAAAGTCAAACATGGAATGACCATATGACTCAGCAACTCCACTCTTAGGTATATACCCAAAGGACTGGAAAGCAGGACTCAAACAGACACATGTACACGGATGTTCACTGCAGCCTTATTCAAATAGCTAAAAGGTGGAAACAACCCAACTGTCTACCACAGATGGATGGATAAACAAAATGTGGTAAATATGTTCAATGGATGTTATATTACTCAACCATAAAAGAAATGTAGTTTTGATACACGCCACGACATTGATGAACCTTGAAAACATTATGCTTAATGCAATAAGTCAGACACAAAAGGACAGACATTTTATGGTCCCACTTACGTGAAATATCTAGAATAGTAAATGACTAGAGACCAAAGTTTATTAGTGGTTACCAGGAGCAAGTCGGAGCCAGAAATGGGGGTTATTGCTTAAGGGGCACTGAGTTCCCGTTAAGAGGGATGGAAACATTTAGAAATGGGCAGTAGTAATGATTGCACAACATAGGGAACATAATTAACGTCACTGAGTTGTACGTGTGAAAATGGCTGAAATGGCAAATGTTTCGTTGTATAAAATAATTTCCCACAGTAAAAAATAAAGAATAATACCAATTCTTCACAAAGTCTTCTGAAAAACGAAAGAGGTAGGAATACTTCCCAACTCATTTTATGAGACCAGTATTTCCATACATACACCACTGCACACACCCCCCCATAGGTACCTGCACAAGAAGGGGACCATTGCCCTTAATCTACAGATGGGAAACCGGAGGCTCAGAGAAGTTAAGCCACTTGCCCAAGATCACACAGCTAGCCAGTGCTGCACCAAGAACTAAACCTGAGTCTCCTTGGCCCTGAGGCTGTGCACTTAGCCACTGAGGGGCAGCTGGGGCCACATGCTGGGCACGGTGCCCTGCCAAGTGGGGGATGCCAGAGATGAAACCTTGCCCTCAAGGAGTAATAAAGGAGTAAGGAAAGTGGCACTAATTAAGTATTTAAGTGTAATTCAGTGATGGAATGCAAGGCAGTGCAAGTAGGCGGGGACTGAGATGAGTCTGTGAAGAGGAGGGAAGGATGAGCAGGCTGACAAGCAGAAGGGCTCCCGGGCCATCCTGAGTGCCAAGGGGCCTCTTCACACCAGGATCTAGGTGTCTGCAGACCACTGTGGCTTAGCACTCGAGGCCCTTTACAATCAGGCCCCAGTCCAGCCACCCACTGGAGGCCTCAGTCGCTCTAAGAGTAGCAGATAAAAGGTGCTAACAATTCTGAGACTATTCTTTCACAGTGGCCTTCCCCACAGTTCCCAGCATACTGGGGGTCCCTGTGATGGTCTGCTTGTAACCCATTTGTTTGTGCTCCTGAGGGCAGGGCCATTATGTCTTGCTCATTGTGTCTCCCAGCACCCTGCACAGCACCCGGAGCAGTAAACGTTGAATGAATGAACCAGTGAGTAGGCAGCTCATAGCAAGAAACAGTGGGAGATGAGGCAGGGGAGGAATGACAGAGCCAGATCATGGAGGGCTTTGGATACTGGAATTCAGGCTGCTTTCGGCAAGAGGGAGTCATGGTGGGCTCTTGGGCAATGGACTTAGAGAACTGTCAACTTGATAGCCTGGGTAGGATGGACAGCTAATGTCAGGGAGGCATTATGGGCGGGATGTGAGCCTGGTGCATGTGAAAATCTGAGGTGTTGGAGGGTGATTGTGACCAGTATGGTTTTTCGCCTTGTCACATACAGAGATTGAAAACAAACCCTCCCTGTGAAAAAGAACTCCACCACGTTATTGGCATTAATGTCCTAATTACTAGCCAACCCTCAGGGCTCGTAGTGCTCTGGGGCCTTGCTTTCTGAAGCAAGTGACTAAGACCAAAACCCAACCCATTGCTGTGGAGTTGATTCGGACTCATAGCGACCCTACAGGACAAAACAGAACTGCCCCACAAGGTTTCCAAGGAATGGCTGGTGGATTCGAACTACAGACTCTTGGGTTAGCAGCTGAGCTCTTAACCACTGTGCCTCCAGGAAAGCCTAGTTTCCTCATGAAGAGATGATAAAGTATAACACCCAAGTAAAGAAAATCTGGACTCTACGAAATGCAGTCTGCAGACCAAGAGCCTGGAAACAGGATTCCCGGGCTGGTGAGGGATTAAGGAAAGTTCTAGTTCTCCTGCTGAAGCCGCTTAATCAGTAGCCTACAGAACATACGAGAGCTTGTTGGCAGTATCTGTGACAAAGGAATAAGTCATCTGAAAACAGAAATAAATTATTCATTCTCCACAAATGAGCAGCCGCTGGGCTCCTGAGGCAGTAGCTGCACCACACACACCAGAGTAGATCAGTGAAGCCTGTCAGCGACAGCCGCTCAGGCTGGGCGCCACCAGGCTCCGGTATCTCCCTGCGTGAAACAGCTCGCCCAGGACCTGCCCACACTTCCTCCCATTCTCCATCCACCAGTGAGATGAACCCAGCACATTAAACTGAAAATGACATCTCAACCTGACCTGGAAGAAAGGTGTCGGCTCTTGTGGAGAAAGGGTTTGTACCAAAGGAACTCGAGGAAAGGAACCCCCTTTAACCACAGCCTCCTTAGTGCTCCCCACTCCCGGATCCAAATTATTCCTCCCTGTCAGGGAAACTAAGCCTAGAGGCACACGGTGCTTACTAGAATGCAGATTCCTGAGCAGGGCCCCTGATAATCGCTGGGAGTTAGCCCAAGGCCCTAACATTCCAACAAGTGCCCTGAGGTGATCCTCAATTTCCCAAGGGAGAGGCTACAAATAGAAGTGCTCAAGTCCTGGGGCCGCCTGCCTGGGACACCATCACCTCCCAGACAGACTCCAACCACTGGACAGCCCTGCCTCAGGCTCTCAGCAGCTCCAGGTCCCGGTTGTCCCCATGGGTTATTGGGAGGACAACATGAAAGAACACTGGCAAAGCAACGTACACACACCAGTGCTGGGCAGATGGCCCTATAGCTGAGTCTTTGCATAGCCTCTAGTCTCCATTTTTATATGCTTGATCCCAGTCTGCTAAGCTAACTCCACAATCGTGAAGCTTTTTTTTAAAGCGTCAAGCTCACTCCCCGTACCCCAACCCAGGGCCATTTCCTCTGCCTGGAACTTTCCCTAACTCCCCAGTGAACTACCCTTCCTCCAGATCCTAGCTCTCTATTGCTCTCTCCCTCAGGGAAACCTTCTCAGCTCCCTCACCATACTCTGCCACTGATAAAATATCATTTTTCTGGGATTTGTTGATTAGTGTCTGTGGCTCCACGAGGGAGGGAGCTGTTAGAGGGGAAGGGGTCTTAGCCTTGTGCCCACGATAACCCACCACACTCATGGCCCAGAGCCAACGCAACAAAACTGTGTGGAGTGAATCAATTAGTGAATGAATGAGACAGGATCACATTAGACTGATAGCTCATTCTGCTTAACTGCTCCAGGCTGGTGTTTAACACGAAACATTTCTCCTTGTGGATGTGATGAGGGAGGTTTCACGAGAGGTCTTTAGCAAGAGTAACATTTCCAGACTTCCCCAGCCTCTCTCCCTCCTTGGGAGACGGGCTTATCTGGTCTGACTTCCAGCCTGGGTTCCCACCCCTCTCCTTCCCTAGCCAGCCTCCCCCACCACCACCACCACCTGAAAGGGGAGGTCTGTAGTTGTTGAGCTATCTCCCTATGATTGGAAGTTTATTTATCTTCTTTTTTTTAAAGCAAGAAGAAAGATTTTATTTGGCCTATGTTCCAAGAGGCAAAAGTGGGAAACGGACAAGCATGCTGGCAGAGCCATGTCTGCTGAGTTCAAGGAGTGTTACAGAATCTTTTTTTTTTTTAACATTACAAATGGGTAAAATCATTGAAAACGTCACCTTTTCACAGACTGGCCAAAAACTGCTAAATCACTGTGATTCTACATTTTGAATTGTCTTTGTTAATATTCACTGGTACAAGTTTCAGTAATGACAGTCATGAGGCTCTTCATTGGTCCAACAAATTTTACTATTTACTGAATGTGGAAGTTTATTTTTAAGGGTGGGGGTAAGTAGCAGGTAGCTGGTTCCAGCCACGGTCAAGCTTGCTGATCCACAATTTAACAATAAAAGGCACTGTGTGTGTGTGTGTATACACGCAAATCAGTGGTTTTTAACCAAGAGCGATTTAGACCCTCTGGAGGCATTTGACAATGTCTGGAGACATTGCTGGGTATTATTGGCATAGTGGAAACCCTGGTGGCGTAGTAGTTAAGTGCTATGGCTGCTAACCAAAGGGTCGGCAGTTCAAATCTTCCAGGAGCTCCTTGGAAACTCTATGGGGCAGTTCTACTCTGTCCTATAGGGTTGCTATGAGTTGGAATCAACTCGACGGCACTGGGTTTGGTTTTTTTTTTTTTTTTGGTTTATAGGCATAGTGGTTAAGCGTTTCGCTGCTAACCTAAAGGTTGGCAGTTCAAATCCTCCAGGCGCTCCTTGGAAACGTTATGAGGGAGTTCTGTTCTGTCCTATAGGGTCACTATGAGTCGGAATCAACTCAACGGTAATGGCCTTGGTTTTTTTTTTTGTTGTTGTTGTTGTTTTTTATAGGAGCCCTGGTGGATAAACAGTTAAGGGCTCAGCTGCTTAACTGAAAGGTGTTCGAACTTACCCAGCCAGCTCTGCGGGAGAAAGACCTGGCGATCTGCTCCCGTAAAGATTACAGCCTAGAAAACTCTATGGAGCAGTTCCACAATGTCACATAGGGCTGCTAGGAGTGGAAATCTACTCGGGGGTACCTAACAATGACAACATTAGCATCTAGTGGGTGGAGACCAGGGGTGCTGCTATACATCCTGCAATGCACAGGACAGCCTCTATCAAAACAAATTATCCAGCCCTAATTTTTTTTTTAATGTCAACAGTGCCAAGGCGAAGAAACCCTGACATAAGTATATTCCCCTAATGATCAAATGTTGCATTTATCTGAAGTCTTGGTGGCGCAGAGGTTAAGAGCTCAGCTGCTAACCAAAAGGTTGGCTGTTTGTATCCACCAGTCACTCCCTGGAAACCCTATGGGGCAGCTCTACTCTGTCCTATAGAGTCACTATGAGTCGGAATTGACTTGATGGCAATGGGTTTGGTTTTTGGTTTTGTATTTATCTAGCAACTGCTACCAGGCTCTAGGGGCAAAGGGCAAGCAGAGCGAACCACACTCCTCATTCCCAAATAAAGGGTAGTAAGGTCCTCCAGAGCCACCCCACACACTCAGTGCTTCAGAATGCCTTGCACAAGGAAGTCCACATATTTTTCTTAAACAGGAAGAGGCTTTAGGAAACGGAGTTTCAAGTGTTCAAGAAGAGTGTTTAGATCCCTGTTGTGTGGCTGGGCAGAACCAGGAAAATGTGCCGCTTTTATGGCTTGTTTGTTGTGGAGACCACTCTTAGCAACAACAGCCAGACACACACATGTTTTACACACAGCTTCACAGAGGAACAGGGTGGGAAGATGAGGCATAAGGTGCCTGGTCAAGATGCATGTAGAAGCAGCTCTATTCTAGCCCCTCTTCTCGTAGATGTGTTTTAGGGAGCATGGCACTCAATACACTAGTGTGCGTGTGGTCCCTTTAAGTATCGTGTTGAATTTGCCACTTGATCATTTTTTATATGTACAACTCAGTGACATTAGTTACATTCATCATGTTGTACAACCATCGCCACTACCTGTTTCCACACTTTTCCATCAGCCTTAACAGAAGCTCAGTGTCCCTCCCCAAGCAATGACTCCCTCTTTCCTCCTCTCTCCCTCACCTAGGAATCAAAAATAAACTCTGGTCTCTATATATTTGCCTATTCTAGATATTTCACATAAGGGGGATCCTACAATAATTAAGGGGTATTTTTTTTTTTCTTTACAATCACACAGGACCGGTCTTTATTGTAGATGAAAGACTCAAAATGTCCTATCCGAGAGCCTCAGTGACCTCATGTTTGGGCGGTATGGGATAATGGAACCTTGGCAGGAGTTTAAAAGAAGGGTGTCAGGACACCCAAAAGTCGCTCATAAGAAAGATATACTGACGAGGCACAATGCCTACAGTCCTGTCCTACCAGTCAAAAGCAAAGTCTAAACTCAATGTCAAACCACAAGGGAAATTCCCTCTAGATGGCATACAGATTACAATCTTCCATTTCCACTTTGTCGTTTGTTATGGATTGAATTGTGTCCCCCCAAAAATGTGTGCCATCTTGGCTAGGCCATGATTCTCATTATTGCATGGCTGTCCACCATTTTGTGATCTGATGTGATTATCCTATGTGTTGTAAATCCTAACCTCTATGATGTTACTGAGCCAGGATTAGAGGCAGTTATGTTAATAAGGCAGGACTCAATCTACAGGATTAGGTTGCATCTTGAGTCAATCTCTTTTGAGATATAAACAAGAGTAGCCAGCAGAGAGAAGGGGGACGTCATCAACACCAAGCAAGAACAGCCAGGAGCAGAGTGTGTCCTTTGGACCCAGGGTCCCTGCACTGAGAAATTCCTAGACCAAGGAAAAATTGATGACAAGAACCTTCCCCCAGAGCCAACAAAGAGAGAAAGCCTTCCCCTGGGGCTGGTGCCCTGAATTTGGACTTCTAGCCTCCTAGATTGTGAGAGAATAAATTTCTGTTTGCTAAAGCCATCCACCTGTGGTATTTCTATAATAGCAGCGCTAGGTAACTAACACATCTTTCAGTCCTCTCCATGTGGGAACCTAGGCTCCAAGAAGTAAGGAGAATTTCTTGAAGTCACACAGCTAGAAGGGGAAGCATGAGGTCCCTGTGCAGGGCTTTTCCTGCTAATGTCTAAATAGTTGTTCAAAGCACAACCTGAAATCCTTAAGGAATCCCTTAATCTAGCAATCCCACTCCTAGGTATATACCCTAGAGAAATAAGAACCATGACACAAACAGACATATGCACACCCATGTTTGCTGAAGCATTATTCACAATAGCAAAAAGTTGGAAACAACCTAAATGTCCATCAACAGATGAATGGATAAACAAACTATGGTACATACACACAATGGAGTACTGCACAGTGATAAAGAATAATGATGAATCTGTGAAATAACTCACGACATGGGTGGATCTGAAGGAACTTGTGCTGCGTGAAATAAGTCAATCATGAAAGGACAAATACTGTATGAGACCACTATTACAAAAAGTCAACAAAAGGTTTACACACAGAAAGAAACACTTTTTGATGGTTCCCAGGGATGGGAGGGGGAAGGAGGGAAAATCACTAACTAGATAGTAGACTCGTGCTGACTTTGCTGAAGGGAAAGGCAATACACAACAAGGTGAAAGTCAGCACAACGTGACCGTCATGGATTGAATTACCCACTATACCCACTGCCTTTGAGTTGATTCCGACTCATAGTGACCCTAGAGGACAGAGTAGAACTGCCCCATAGAGTTTCCAAGGAGCACCTGGTGGATTTGAACTGACGACCTCTTCTTGGTTAGCAGCCGTAGCACTTAACCACTACACCACCAGGGTTTCCCATGATAGGATTGAATTACGCCCCCCCAAAAATGTGTCAACTTGGTTAGGCCATGATTCCCAGTATTGTATAGTTGTCCTCCATTTTGTGATTGTACTTTTATGTTAAAGAGGATTAGGGTGTATCATGTATTGAATTATGTCCCCCAAAAAATATGTGTATCAACTTGGTTAGGCCATGTGTGGTTGTCCTCCATTTTGTGACTGTAATTTTATGCTGAGAGGATTAGGGTGGGACTGAAATACCACCTTTGCCCAGGTCACATCCCAGATCCAAGGTAAAGGGAGTTTCCTTGGGGTGTGGCTTGCTCCACATTTTACCTCTCAAGAGATAAAAGAAAAGGGAAGCAAGCAGAGAGTTAGGGTCCTCATACCACCAAGAAAGCAGCACCAGGAGCAGAGCCTGTCCTTTGGGCATGGGGTCCCTGTGCCTGAGAAGCTCCACGACCAGCGGAATATTGAGCACGAGGACCTTCCTCCAGAGCCAATAGAGAGGAAAAGCCTTCCCCTGGAGCCAGTGCCCTGGTTTTGGACTTGTAATCTACCAGACTGTGAGAAAATAAATTTTTCTTTGTTAAAGCCATCCACTTGTGGTATTTCTGTTAGCACAAGATAACTAACACAGGGTGGGATTGTAACACCCTTACCCAGGTCTCATCCCTGATCCAATGTAAAGGGAGTTTCCCTGGGGTGTGGCCTGCACCATCTTTTATCTCTCAAGAAATAAAAAGAAAACTGAAGCAAGCAGAGAGGGGGGACCTCAAATCACCAAGAAAGCTGTGCCCAGGAGCAGAGTGTGTCCTTTGAACCTGGGGTCCCTGCACAGAGAAGCTCCTAGTCTGGGGGAAGATTGATTAGAAGGCCAATCGAGAGAGAAAGCCTTCCCTTGGAGCTGACGCCCTGAATTCGGACTTTTAGCCTACCTTACTGTGAGAAAATAAACTTCTCCTTGTTAAAGCCAGCTACTTGTGGTATTTCTGTTACAGCAGCACTAGATTGCTAAGACAATGGCCAAGGCAAGGAAAGATGCTGGGAGGTTACACAAGAATAAAAGACAGCTATGGTAAATACTATAACATACAACCCTGCAAGGTGTGTGAGGGCATATGGGAGTAAATCCACAGGCACATACAGGTTTGGCTGTGGATATTTCTACATATATATTTGTATATGCTGCATGAATATTCGTATATGCAATAGAGCACACAGGGGGCATAGTCACGGAAACAACCTAGACATAACCAAACATCTCACAGGCCTGAGTTACTGGGCTTGAAGGCAAGGACCATAGTCTCGGGGGACATCTAGATCAATTGTCAATATAGTTCAAAAAGACAATGTTCTACATCCTACTTTGGTGAGTAGAGTCTGGGGTCTTAAAAGCCTGCAAACAGTCTTCAAAGATACGACTCTTGGTCTCTTTCTGTCCAGAGCAAAAGAGAATGAAGAAAACCAAAGACTCAAGAAAGCAATTAATCCAAAGGACTAATGGACCACAGGAACCACAGCCTCCACTAGCCTGAGACCAGAAGAACTAGATGGTGCCTGGCTATCACTGCTGACCACTCTGACCAGGATCACAATAGAAGGTCCCAATTAGAATGGGGAAAAAAATGTTGAACAAAACTTAAATTCATAAAAAAGCCCAGACTTACTGGTCTGATAGAGACTGGAGGAACACCCGAGACTATGGCCCTTAGACACCCTTCTAACGTGGAACTGAAGCCACTCCTGGGGATTACCTTTCACCCAAATAATAGGCTGGCCTGTAAAATAAACAATAACACCTGTGAGGAAAGTGCTCCTTAGAACAATCATCTACATGAGACCAAAAGGACAACATCTGCCCAAAAGCAAAGATGAGAAGGCAGGAAGGGGCAGGAAAACCAGACAAATGGAAATGGGAAACTCAGGGCAGTAATGGGGAGAGTGCTGACACATTGCCGGGATTGCAGTCAATGACACAGAACAATTTGTATGTGAACTGTTGAATGGGAGACTAGTTTGCTCTGTAAACTTTCACCTAAAGGACAATAAAAAAAAAAAAAATCCTTTAAGGAGCCCTTAGGTGCTCTTTCCTTGAGTTGAAGGCCCACCTGGACATCCCTGGTGGTGCCCACTTCAAGGGCACCAGACAGAGGGCCTGCAGGGGCCCTTGGGACCCCGTTATGATCATTAACCCCCGTGAGGACTGGAGGCTGCCTCTGCTCAGCACAAATGCAGGGACCCGGACTAACTGCTTCTGCCAGTAGTTACCACGTTTGAAACTTCTCAAGGTGGTGGGTTGGTTGCTAAGCTGGAATTTAAGTTTCTTGTTTGCATTCTTTCATTCGTTCAAAGTACATTTACTTGAACTTCCACTATGTGCCAGGCACCGTACTAGGCGTCAGGAATGCAATAAGTGAACCGAACAATTGCTGCTTTCAAGGAGCTCATAGTGTGATAAGTGCCACAGAAGATTACCAGGCACCATAATATCTGCCATGAGGAGGGTGAGTGTTTGACGGTACGGGAACCCACGGAGGGGCCTCCAACTCTACAAAAAGAATCAGGGAAGGCTTCTCAGAGGAGGTGACATCTAAATGCCAACCTGAATGCTAAATGAGGGTTAGCCATGCAGAGAGAGGGGGAGTGCAAGTGGAGAGGGGTACAGCACAGGCAGCCACCCTGTGGGAACTGCCTGAGACCTCCCACACACCTGGATGGGCAGCTCAGTCCCACGGAAAGCTGGGTGCTCTGGAGTTCAATGGCTACCACAGCTGTCGCCCCCAGCTCCTATGTGAAGTGGGCCTGAACAGATCACAGCCGGGGGCCTCCAGTGCACAGGGTCTGCACACTTGTTCCGGTATGGCCAGCCTGGCTGGAAAAAGTCCAATGGCTAGTCAATTAAAAGGCACAACATAACCCGATCCGTCCCCACTCCATATACTCTCCAGGTTCTAACCCGGCTCGGGGTGCGCCCACTCTGATGGCAGGCCCAGAGAACACGCACACGTGGTTTTTCCGCTGGCCTGGCTGCATACCCTCTTTGCATATACCCAGAGCATAGGAGCCTGGGGTCTCCAGACCAAGGGAACCTCCTGCACTTCCTGACTGAGAGCTTGATTATCTTTTTAAATTGCAAATTTGCTGGGGAAAAGCAGCCCAACCGTTGCACAACCAGCACTTTATCCTGCTCTTCAGTGCTGTGGGCGCTGTGCAATTAAAATCGTACAGAGCTGTTTTGTGGTAATTATAATTCCTGCCTATACCTCCAGGTGGCCCCGGGTCAGTGGACTCACGCTCCCGCTGCAGCGCTGGCTCCTAACAAGAGGGCGCACCCAACTCCCTGGGGAGTTTTCCCCCAACTGGGCCTGCACCCGGCTCCTAATTCAGGAGGCTGCGTGGCTGAACTGAAAAAGCTCACGCCTCCCAAATCTTCTCATTTTTATTTTTGAACTTAAACCATTAGCAAACCTGTACTCCCGTGAACGAACAAATATATATTTAAACAGGAGTGCAAAGCCTACCTTTAACCCTGTTACATTTTATCTAATTTTCAGCTCATCCTTCCAACCTACTACAGTTTTTGGAATTTGAATAGCTTGGCTGCTAACCAAAAGGTTGGCAGTTAAAGTCCACCAGCTGCTCTTTGGAAACCCTATGGGGCAGTTCTACTCTGACATTTAGGGTTGCTAAGAGTCGGAATTGACTCAACGGCAATGGGTTTGGTTTAGCTTTGTATCCTCAACCAATTTGATACACACGCCATGTCTTATAAAGTGGTGGATAAAAACAGTGACGTGGTCTGGGCAAAGCCATATGGCAGATGTGGAGAGGCGTGGTAGCCAAGGTCTAACTATCAGCTCCTGGTTCTCTGCTTTGTTCTCAAAACAACTGCAGGAGGGCTGGCCCACGGCTCTGTTGAATTTGAGGTGCTAGGTCCACAGCTGGCCTCCGATAGCCCAGTCTTCCAAGAAAGGAAGGCAGGTCTGTGTGTACTGAATGAAGTTTAGCAGCCCTCAAGAGCTTCAGAGCTGTCTCTGGCGCCTGCCACTATCAATGTCGTCGTTGTTAGCTGTGGGTGAGTTGGCCCCCGACTTATGGAGACCCTGGGCGCCTGATCCTGTGCCATCCCCAAGATTAGTAGCTTATCAGGCCATTGTGCGCTGTAGGGTTTTCACTGGCTGACTTTCAGAAGCAGATCACCAGTCGAGTTTTTTTCAGAAACAAGCAGTCAAGGTCATTTTACAAACAGAAAGACGGAGGGCCCAGAGTTTTTGAAAGTGGCAGCGCTGCACCTCAAACCCAGTCTTCAGAATCCCTCATCCGCCCAAATGGACAGTCACGGGGCCTGCACGCTAGAGCCTTGAATACGCTGCTGGCTGAAGGGGGCAGCGTGGTCAGGCAGGGAGAGCCCACAACTGGCTTCTTGCCCCAACTCCTAGCTCTGCCCTGATCTCCCCCAAACAGAATCACTTTCCATGAAATGAGAAAACTGGACTGAATCATGTCCAAGACCCCAAACCCCTACAACTTGATGTTAAAAGATACGTTTACAAATAATTTTTCATGACACAGGAAAACGGAACGATATGATATTCAAGGGAAAAAGTGGGCACCGAAATAAATAAAAATTTTTTTTTTTTTTTGAAGTCAGCTATAATATGTGTCTATGTCTCTTCAACTATCTGTAAGTCACGGCTGACTGGAAGAAATGGATCCAGATGTCTGCTACCATTATCTGAGTTGCAAGACAACAGATTATATTTGCTTTTTTCCTTTTCTGCATTTTTCCCATTTTCTACAATGGGCACTGATACAGCCAGACCAAGGAAACTGTAAACGCCTGTTTAAAAAGCACATGCCTCTCTGTCCTGGCTGCCAGCTGACCATGACCATGCCCTGCCAACCCCACCCTCCCAGCACTTCCCCTAGCCTGGCCTGGAGGTAGAACTGACAGTAGCTGCCAAGCCTCTCTGGCTCCCCTGAGCTCCGGAAATGTTAACTGTTGAGGCAAATGAGTCCCGTACCTCCCTTCAAAAGAGCCTTTGAAAAAAACGTGAAACTGCACCTTTCTCGATTTTGCTTTGGGCAAAGTAGCTGCAGAATCTTGACACTTGAAAACACTAGACAATTCAGACAGCTGAATCTATCCTCAGGATCCTGTCAAGGTCTCATCAAGAATGCTGAATGTAAAACAAATCAGCCCCAAAGGGCTGGTGTCGCCCTGTCCCCAACATCACGGCTAACACTCACTGGTCACAGGACTGGAAATTCCCACCTTGCTCAACTAAATCACGCACTCAGTCGAAAGTTCAGAGTCCCTCCCTCGCCAGCACATTCTCACTCTGTCTAGCCCTGCCTCCCTTCTACACCCCTCAAGTACCCTCTCCTTCGGGGGGCCTTCCTGGCCTCACTCAGCAGCTAGTTACTCCCAGGTGGGTTTGGATTGACCAGTCCTTAGAACAGAACACATGCTAATAATAATTTTTGTGTCTCCATGACAAATTCAAACCTTGGCTTGGTCATTACCTGTTGAATGGAAGGGAGACAGGCAGGCAGGAAACCAGACATTGCTTACGTGTTACGGTGAATAACCTGGCCCCAGGTCCCTGCCCTCCAGGAGCTGATAATCTGCCAGGAACACTCTGTAACTACCATGGGCAGGTAAGTATAAGGGACCAACGAGGAAAGGGGAAGCTTCTAGGAGATGAGGAATCTAAGTTGGACCTTGGAGGTTGTAAAAACAGCATGAGGGCAGTATCTGACCTCCTCCAACCCCACAAGGGGGAAGGAGAACCAAGATCAACAGCTCAAGGCTGACTCCCACGAGGCGGAGGTCAGACATGCCTCCTCTCTCCACCATCTTTACCAATTTTGACACCAACCGTCCCTCCCATAGCACTCTCTACATCTCCGCTGGGTTCCATAATTCATTGCAATGGCCACAGAACTCACAGTCAATACTCACGATTATGGGGTTTATTAGGGAAGTAACAGTCACAATTGAGGCTCAGGAAACACTCAGGATACAGTTTTTCCATCAGGACAACCTCTTCCCAACTGTGCTCATAGGCATGCCTCTCCCTGGTCCTAGGCCTTTCCTCAGAGGCACTCAGCTTCCTCACTTTGTGGGCCAGGAAGCCCACCATGCCATCTCCTGCTGCCAGGTCTCTGCCGCCGGGTCTCTCCTGCCACCACTTCTCCTGTCTTCAACGTTACAGCTTGTTCTCTAGGTCTCCCCTGCTTCCAGGAGCTTCTTAGCACAGGAATTCCAGATCCAAAGGATGGACTTTCCACTCTTGGCCGTTCTTCCTCTCTGCACCAGATTGGCTCTCTTTCAAGACAAAACTGACCAATTCCCTTGGTGGGCCGCAATTACCCTATCACACAGTCTCGCCCAATCATCTGGGTGGGAGCTACAAGACCGTGGCCAGAAAGGCCACACAAAAGTAATCAATTACACTGCAGAGGTTGACCAGGAGTTCCCCAGGCAAAGCCATGGGATATCATTTGATGTGGTTGAAACAACAACAACAAAAAATCCATTGCCGTTGAGTTGATTCCAGCTCATCGTAACCCTACAGGACAGAATAGAACTGTCTCATAGGATTTCCAAGGAGCAGGTGGTGGATTCGAACTGCCAACCTTTTGGTTAGCAGCCAAGCTCTTAGGACAGGAGTAAGAACATGCACAGGAATGAGAGATCGGATGTGGCTTGGACATTTCCATTAGGACAGCATGGTGACAGTGGGTAAGGCCTGTTAACTGTGCCAGGCAGTCCACCAAGTTGGGAGACAAACTTATTTTCAAACAGTACATTAGTTACATTTTCCAATAATATACTCAATGTGTTTTTCTTCGACCAACAGACATCTTTTCAGATGAAATGCCTCTAAATTTAAAGTAAATTCATCGTAGCATTATTCACAATAGCCAAAAGGTGGAAACAACCCAAGTGTCCATCAATAGACGATGGATAAATAAAATGCAGTGTATATCTCTGCGATGGAATATTACTCTGTCTTAAGAAGAAACGAAGTCCCAATACAGGCTACTACATGCATAAACCCTGAAAACATGTTGAGAGAAATAAATCAATCACAAAAGGAAAAATAGTGTATGATCTCACCTACATGAAATAATCAGAATAGACAAAAGTTCATTAGTGGTTACCAGGGGCAGGTGGGAAGAGATAAGGGGGAGTTATCACTTAAGCAGTGCTGATGTTCTATTTGAAATGATGGAAGACATTTGGAAATGGATAGTGGTGACGGTAAATGTAATTAATGTCACTGAAGTGTACACATCAAAATGGTTAAAATGGCAAATGTCTTGTTATTTATATTTTACTACAATAAAATGTTAAAAAAATTTTAAAGCAATGGGTCCAATAAGAAACCCAAACCAGTTGCCGTTGAGTTGACTCTGACCCATGGTGACCCAGTGTGTGACAGAGCAGAACTGTCCTCCATAAGGTTGTCAGTGGCTGTGATCTTTGGGAAGTAGGTCACCAAGCCTTTCTTCCGAGGTGCTTCTAACTGGATTCTAACCACCAAAATTTCAGTTAGTAGCCGATTAATCTGAAAACAGTACAATTGTCATGGACTGAATTATGTCCCCCCAAAAACGTGTGTATCAACTTGGTTAGGCCATGATTCCCGGTATTCTGTGGTTGTCCTCCATTTTGTAACTGTAATTTTTTGTCAGAGAGGATTAGGGTGGGATTATAACACCTTTACCAGGTCACATCCCTGATCCAGTGTAAAGGGAGTTCCCCTGGGGTGTGGTGTGCACCACCTTTTATCTCTCAAGACATAAAAGGAAAGAAGAAGCAAGCAGAGAGTGGGGACCTCATACCACCAAGAAAGAAACACCAGAACCAGAGTGGGTCCTTTGGACCTGGGGTCGCTGTGCCTGACAAGCTCCTAGACCAGGGGAAGACTGAGAACAAGGACCTTCCTGCAGAGCCAACAGAGAGAGAAAGCCTTCCCCTGGAGCTGACGCCCTGAATTTGGACTTGTAGCCTACTTTACTGTGAGAAAATAAATATCTCTTTGTTAAAGCCATCCACTTGTGGTATTTCTGTAACAGTAACACTAGAGGACTAAAACAACAACAAATAGGGAGTGCCCCCAAAAGCCTGGAAACACAAGGTAATTATGCAGTTATTGTGACTCCAGTTGGCCACAATCCATCCTTCCACTCAGGAACAGGGCACGGCCTTGTCTCCTGTGCCCCTAGTGCCTCTCGACGGTGCTTTACAGAAAGATACAACCTTAACATGTAACAGCAGGGTGCTACTTAAATAAATTATATATATAAAAAAAGGGCACACTTAAGAATGAGAGACTTGCAAAGCCTTCACAAAGAGGCCAAAAAATAATTTTAATAAGATAGAAAAACATATTCAATAACTTATTACATGTACATACAATGTCATTTTGGTAAAATTAAATATGCATTTTGTGGCATTAAGGAGACCAGGAAATGTAATGGGAAGTATGACTGACCTTGGCTGATTAGGAGCGTTTATTTTTTCATGCGTACTTTTCAGAATTTTCCAGAATCACCTTCCTTGCTGCTCCTGGAGCCTGCCAGGCCCACTCCCCCGTGAGGCCTTGCACCAGCCGCCCCTCTCCATGGACCACAGTCCCAGTCTTCACACTCATGGGCACAACTCCTTCAAGTCTTTGCTCAAATATCACCTTCTTGACAAGGTGTGCCATGACTGGCTTATTTAAAACTGTAAGACCCTCCCTCCAACACACTCCCGACTCCCCCCTTACCCTGCTCCAGTTCTTCCCATGGCATGTACCATCTAACGCATCTCTTACTTGTTTATATGTTTATTGTCTGTCTCCACCTACTAAATGTACAGCCAGAATGCTCATTAGAAGCAAGGATGGCAAGACTTCGTCTCACATACTTTGGACATGTTATCAGGAGGGACCAGTCCCTGGAGAAGGACATCATGCTTGGTAGAGTAGTGGGTCCGTAAAAAAGAGGAAGCCCCTCAACGAGATGGACTGACACAGTGGCTGCAACAATGGGCTCGAGCACAACAGTGATTGTGAGGATGGAGCAGGACGGGGCAGTGTTTTGTTCTGTTGTACATATGGTCGCTATGAGTCACAACCAACTTGACGACACCTAACAACAACACTAAATGTAAGATCCATGAAGGCAGGAGGGGTTTGTCTTTCTTTTTTGTCAGGTGTATCCCCAGAGCCTAAAACTGTATCTGGCACATAGTAGTCACTCAATAAATATCTGGTGACTGAATTAATTAACATGCATAACTTTTCTCATAAGAAAAAAAAAATAGTTTAATGCAATTTTTTTCTTCATATTGGTCAGATACATTTCTATCTAAATATTTTCTTATGTTTTGTTGGCAATTAATAAACCAAAAAAAACAAGACAAAACAAAAATCCCAAACAAACCCAATGCTGTCGGGTTGATTCCACCTCATGACAACTCCATGTGTTACACAGTATGAACTGTTCCATGGGTTTTCTTGGCTCTAGTCTTTACAGAAGTAGATCACCAGGCCTTTCTTCCACAGTGCCACTGGGTGGGTTAGAACTGCCAACCTCTAGGCTAGTTGTAGAGTGCAAAACGTTCGCACCAACCAGGGACTTCTTAATGTTGGCATTAACCAAGGGATCCTTATTGTAAAGTCAAATTAAGGTATAATTTACATGAATAAAATTCACTGTTTCTAGGTGTACAGTTCAATAGTTTTGATAAATGTACACAGTTGTAGGGGGCATTGGTGGTTCAGTGGTAGAATTCTCACTTTCCATACTGAAGACCTGGGTTCAATTGCCAGCCAAAGCAACTCACCTGTCTGTCAGGGAGGCTGACATGTTGCTATGATGCTGAACAGGTTGCAGCAAAGCTTCCAGACTAAGACGGACTAGGAAGAAAGGCCTGGAGATTTACTTCCAAAATCAGCCAGTAAAAACCCTTTGGATCACAAGTGTCCAATCTGCAACTCATCACGGGGATGATGCAGGACGGCGTAAGGTTTTGCTCTATTGTGTGCGGTTGTCGTGCTTTGGGGGCCAACTTGATGGCAATTAACAACAACTACACACAGTTATGTAACCATCAACATAAAATTTCCATCAGAGATAAATACGAATAGTTTGTCTCCAACTACTCTCCTGAATTACTCTGTTAACCCTGACAGGCTTTCAATGGATTCCTCCTTCTAGATAAAAACAAGGGTAGAAAAGGAGCCAATTTTCTTCAGATTGCACTCTGAGTAAGGACCTGTCGTATAGGCTTTGTTTGATTCTATTCCTCCACCAATTCTTTGGAGGGAAGGATTGTCCCCATTCTACAAGTGAGGGAACTAAAGTCCGGGAAGTTATGTAACCTGTCCAAGGTCACACAGCTTCTGAGAGGAAGATGTGGGGCTTACATCCAGGTCAGTTCTGACTTCAAAACCCACGTTGGTCCCAACACACCACACTACTCAAAACAATACCCAGTAAAAAAAAAAAAAAAAACCGTTGCCGTTGAGCTGATTCTGACTCATAGCGACCCTATAGGACGGGACAGAACTGCCCCTACAGGGTTTCCAAGGAGTGGCTGGTGGATTTGAACTGTTGACCTTTTCATGAGCAGCCATAACGACACGGTTATAATTTGTGGTCTTAGCTCTGGTTCCTGTCTAATTGGTGTACCTGGAGTTTTCTGAACAACATGAAGTCAGAGTGTGGTCATATACATTCCTCCTTCCCCGTCTGCTTTCACACTTCCTTTTTTATCCAGATGGCTCCAGTAACACAGGGATTGCCTCACAACTCCAGCACTGAGAAAAGCCCCTGGGACCCATGGTCCTGAGACCAAGCGCGCTAGCATCTCAAGCAGATGAGATTCCTTTACAATACAGGTTCCTGCCTCGTGAATGTGGGGAGAAAGCAATGCTTTAAGTGAAAAAAGAAGATTTTAGAACAAATTGTATCTATAGGAATATGTATCTGTGCAGAGAAAATCCCCACCCTCGGGCTAGAAGCACACAGAAATGTGACCTTTAGGGCTAGGATATGAATAGGGATCTTTTTCCACTCCCCTATTTTTTTGGGGGGGCCGTGGTGGTGCAGCTGTTAAGAGCTTGGCTGCTAACCAAAAGGTCAGCAGTTCAACTCCACCAGCCGCTCCTTGGAAACCCTATGGGGCAGTTTTACTCTGTCCTGTAGGTTTGCTGTTAAGTCAGAATTGACTTGACGGCACACAACAACAACCACTTTTTTATTGTCTGATTTTCTAATTTTTCATCCCTGAAAACAGATAACTAGGGAAGAGACCCCAGATTTCCCTCTAGGCTCAGCTCCCCCTCAAAGACTACCTTTCTGCAGCCCATCCATGGAATTCTTCTTCTATTACACAGCCACCCTGCCTGTTCTTCTCCGTCCTCTCATCCATCCATCCGGGCATTGGAAGCAGAGTGGTAAATAAGGCCAACAAAGTCCCTGTCCCACGGAGCTTCTGCTCTGCTTGCGCAGAAAGACCATCAACTGATAACTCTTGAATTAAGAAGATAATTACAGACGGTGAACCACACCAGGAAGGACAGATGAGATCAGGCCACTGCTTCTATACCATCAGGTTTGAAATGTCTGCCCACTTCCTCTCTCAACTTATAAATCCTCCCCTGTGCTTGTACCTAGCTCAATCCCCAGGCCCTTCCCAAGAAGCCTCCTCAGAACCATACAGTTAAAAGTAATTTCTCCTTTTCCACCAGTTGCTGTCAAGTCTACTCTGGCTCAAGACGACCTCACGTGTGTCAGAGTGAAACTCGCTCCATAGGGTTTTTGATGGCTAATTTTTTGGACGTAGATCACCAGGCCTTTCTTCTGAGGTGCCTCTGGGTGGTCTCCAAACTCCAACCTCTCAGTTAGCAGCTGCGTACGCTAACTGCACCACCCAGAGACTCCTCACTTCCCACCAATACCCCTTTTTCCTAACACTTTGCTCCTACCTCCATTTTAACACTTGTCACAATGTTTTGTGTTTGAATTAAATGTATCTGTCTCCCCTGTGAGCCGCTGGAGGGCAGAGCCTTGCTCAACTCCACACCTCACCCTGTGCCCTAAGCCCTGTGTGCTCAATTTGTCCAAATTGCATCTCCCACTTACACTGTTGGCTCCCTGAGGGCAGCACAGGTTCTATGTCTTTGCAGCCTGGGTGCTCCATCAAATCTGCAGAGAAACAGCTCCTTGCCCCGGTCCTTAAAGACTGAACCAGGAGCCAGAACTGTCCAGTGGGGAGCCCACATTCAGCCCTGCACTGTCTGGGCCGATATTAAAATGAAAACAAACAGGAAGACAAGAAGGCAACACACAAAGGTGAGAGTCATTGCCTGAGAAGACGATCGGAGATTCTGTGGCCCCATATTCTGCAAACCTTCTGGAATAGTGTTATGGAAGTCATAATTAGAGTAAGTATTCTGTGCAGCCCCTTTTCCCCCAGGCTCTGGCGTTTTGCCCCACTAACCTGAAGGGTGTGACCCGGCAACTCGAGGAAGATCTAGGACAATCCTAAGGAAGGAAGGAGCCCTGTAGCCTTTGGAGACCAGCAGGGCAACTGGAAGCCAGAGCCACTTCCCACAGGGAACCAGGACAGGCCTGCTGGCCCAGCCGGCTTGTCCAAGCTCATGGGACAGTCAGTCATGAGACTCGGACACTTGAGGACTTGTCCAGGCTGGATTTTCCTAGAGGCCCAAGGGGAAAACACACCTCAATGCCAAACTGAATTTACAAAGTCAGGTCTAACAAGACACAAGGTGTGTGGAGGGAGGAGGGATAGCTAGATGAGAAGTTCCCAGGGCCCTTTAGTCCAAAGATTGAAAGATTCAACCTAGATCCGGTCCTTGGGTCCCAAGTCTGGGGGCCAGGCCTCTCACTGAGTAGAGGTGCTGGTGGGCAAGGTCAGGGCTCTCAGCTTGCCTAGGGGCCTGCAGTACCCCGTCCAGGAGCACTTACAGTTTCAGACGGCTGAGGGGCCCAGAGAGAGAGAGAAAGGGCTGCTTCTCAAGGCTGGTCTGGGGATCTGAGTGTTCAGAGGGCCGGCAGGGTCCTAGGTTGTCCAGCTCTGGTGGCCAGCAGGAGAAGGAGCCTGGCCCAGGCAGCAGATGCTTCATCCAGGAGCAAAGCCTGTGTCTCTTGGCTGAGCCTGGCTGTGTCTGTGTGACTCTGGCTCCTGAGCCCAGAATACAGGTTGCTGAAGACCCAGGAACCCCTGTCACCCCTTCAAATAAGGAAGTCTTTTGTCCTTGGTTTGGAATTCTGAAACCAGAAATGACAACCCTAGGGGACTTGGTGAACGATATCATCTATCTTGAGATCTGCTCTGGCACCCAATCTCTGGTTTCTAGGAACATTCCTGTTACTCTTCACTTTAGATCACTTTAAATTTTAATTTTTCTATTTTCAAGGCAGATGATAATGATGATAGTTCAAGGCCTTCCACCTAACTCATGTCTTATTCATTAAGAATCAGCATGGTGTCGTGAACAAAGTGCCTGCGGGGAGCCCATTCTGCCCCTTGCTGGGCAATTGCCCTCTGCGCCAGGCCTCAGTTTCCCCACCTGCCTCAGCGCTTCCAGAGGCAGCTTATTCCTTGGTCCAGTCTCAGGATTTTGCCTCTTCCCCCTGGCTCTGGTCCCACCCACCTGCACGCCTGTCCTCCCTCATGCCACTCTCCTGCCTGGGAGCAACGTGTCCTTCGTCTTGGCCAATCTACAGTGACCACCAACACCCAGCTCATCACAACTCGCAGCCTCAAGAAGCTCCCTCACCACTCCTGTCTGGCACGTGAGTGCGTTACTCTGAGTCTCACCACGTTGCACCTGTTCAAGACCTTCCTAACTCAAGGATCAGGTGTTGGAGGAGAGGAGACCCTGCCCATGCAGATGCCTCCCTCTCTTGGGACCACCAGCCCCACTGACCTGCCCACTGACAGAGGGCCCAAGGGGGCTTTCAGAGGCTGAGAGGGGAAGGTAGCAGAGCGGGACCCAGAAAATGGCCGCCTTCTCCAAAGTCAGCCACAGTTTGTGAGCCAGGGAGCTGTGACAGCTTGCTCCTTTTACACCCAACACATTCCCAGGTTCTCTCCATGGGGCAGGGAACAGTCACCCCGATCAATTCCTTCTGAGGACCAACTCAAGTGCCCCCACAGTAGCAGAGGAGGGGAGGACAGGATGCATTCCCCTAATCCTGGCTGGTCCCCCTGGTAAGGAAGGCTGAGGCTTATCTGGGGAGCTTGGGCAGGGCGTGGGGCCCTCCCGCTGCAGTACCACACCTTGGCGACGGCACTGGTACCACCGCGTCACAACTATACTCGCCTATCTGCCTCCCCAGCCCCGTAAGCTCCCCCAGGGGATCCAGCCTTACCCACCTTTGTATCCACCACACTGGACACAATCCCTACTGGCCTTTCCATGTGTCCCCTTGCCTACCAGGTCTCAACTGGCTCTGCAGCCCAGCCGTGTCAGTTCTGCCTCGGGGATCCCCAGAGCAAAGTGGGTAGCTGAGCCCCATAACATGTCCAATTCTGCGATGCCTCAGATGGACTGCTTCATCTTACAGATGAGGAAAATGGGGCTCAGAGGGATGAAGGCCAGCCAAAAGCTCTACACAGAAATGTTGTGTATAAAGTCAGAATTAGAGCCCAAGCGTCCCTACGACACCACTGTTGTCTGCAAGTTCCTCAGGATTCCCAGGTGTGGGCACCACTCGACAGAGGGACAGATCCCTGGGATTTTTCAACAGCAGAGGGCACGTTCTGCTGCACCTTTTTTCTGGTGTTCCTAAATCACACCAGCTGACAGCCTCCTGTGCCCTGCAAACAGCCACTACTAATGGTCACCTCATCATCCAGAGCCTGACCTAAGTGTCCTGGCATCACTGCGCAGCCTCATCCAAGGGCCAGCACAGTCACCACTCAATTCTTATATGTGGACCCAATTTGGGGTCTAGACAACATTAAAACTCACTACACCCAGGTTTACTGCAGCACTTTTCACAATAGCCAAAAGATAGAAACAACCAAAATGTCCATCAAGAGATGAATGGATAAACAAAATGTGGCACATACACACAATGGAATACTACGCAGTCATGAAGAAAAATGAAGTCCTGATGCATGCCACAACGTGGATGAACCTTGAAAACATCATGCTGAACGAAGTAAGTCACTGGCACAAAAGGACAAATACTACCATCTCACTTATATGAAATAAGCAAATATATAGAAACCAAAGATTATTAGTGGTTACCAGCGGTAGGAAGGAGGCGGACAGGGCGTTTTTGCTTAGGGAACACTGAGCTTATGTTAACGGTGGTGGAATTATTTAGAAACGGTGTTTAGAGTGATTAAATAACTTGAAGAATGCAATCAATGTCACCGAATTAAACGTGTAGAAATTGTTGAATTGGTATATGTTTTGTTATGCATATTTTCATCACAATTAAACCCCCTCTCCCTCCCAAATTAAACTCACCCTAAAGGCAATGCCTTCTCTGCTTTTTGGACCTTCTTCCTGCCAGCCTCTAATCATCCCTCAGAGAAACAGTCCAGTTCTGCACACAAGGACTCGGAGTTTTTGCAGATGAGGACAGAGAAGATTTGCCCCAGTGAGAGATCAAGCCAGGCTAGAAATTCTCACCCCAAGGTTTCTCCACCCCCAAGTCCCACACATTCACCTATGTGCACATAGATGTGTACCGGGCTCCCTCATCCTTCATCACAGGCACCCATCCTCTCTAAATCTGATGGAACTGGATTGGGAGATGACAACTAGAGGTGCGGCTTTGAATGGAAAGGGTGGTCACTACTAAAGAGAAATGAAAGAACACAAATAGAAAGGGGGCTCCTGAATTTATTGAGATATCTCCAGTGGGGCTCTACAAAAGTCAACCACTTAGGCTCCACGTGAACGGAATGCTAAGTACCCTATCACGAGCCCCCACCACCCCTGGGGCCTAACCCAGTACATTCTGTGAAGATAAGTGGACCAGGTAGGCGCCTGCACGTGAAGATAAGGGCTATATATAGAAGGAGAAAGTTGTTTTTTCCAAAATGTTAAGAAGCACATTTCAAGGAGTAAAAAGATTTCAAGGACACAGTGGGGGTAGCCTAATGAGGTCAGAGCCTTTTCCTTTCTAAAAACTACAGTGACTTGAACTTCTTAAAGTGTAACTCATTCGGGTCTGGTTAAATTCATGCTTCCTTTTAACTCACTTTCAGCTCTCCCTGGTGAATCCAAACACAGAATATACTATATTATTTGAGTAACACGGAATTGGCGACTGTTTCCAACTGACAAAGTTGGTAGGCTTAACCACCTCCTCCTCCAAGAAGGCCTCAGGGATCACCCTCCCTAGATCTTCCACTCCACCCGGGGTCACCACTCGAATCCTTGCCAGAGTTGCCCTGTGTGAATGTCTCCCTCTGTACAGAGAGCCTCTGGAAGACAGGGACGCGTCTTGTTCCCCTGGAAATCCCTCCTGGCACTTGTACATGGCAGGTGCTTAATAACGATCATCAAATGAAACGGGAGTATAAAGACATCAGGAGGCCCACAGGTACATACATATATAACTGTTCGTTAAAACAACCACAAATACATTTTAATAACAAACTACCTGACTTTCACGTGGACCCGTGTGTCACTTCTTCCTCAGCAGGCCCAGTTATATTAACATAGTTATACATCCAGAACTGTGCATCGGCCTATGTGGAGACAAAAATGGAGGCGTGGGCACAGCTTGGGATCTCGTTAGGAGGCAATGGTCCACACAAGACCCCCCAGAGCAGGAGGGTCCAGCTGACTGCTCACACCGACAGCACCCAGAGAAGGGCAGGCTCGAAGGAACAGGCCAGGAGGAGTCTGGCCCTAGCAGAAGGCTGAGCACTTGCCTGGGGACAGCTTTCTCTCTCTGCTGAAGTTAGAAAGGAAAACTCACTTCTTTCCGGACATAGCAGGGGTAGGAGACACACTGGAGTTTAAACCCACTTCCTCTCTCATTGCTGAAGGGGAATCCACGACTTGAAAGGGACCAGCTCCCCTCCTGCAGCACCAGGTAGGTAGCACCTGTGGGCCAGGTCTGCTCTGGGGTCGCACCTCGTACCAGCGGCTGCCAGAGCCCCAGCCAGCCCCATGCAGAACACTCAGGAGCACAGAGCACCGTCTAAACTCACCTCACAACAATTGCTCTGGACTCGGAAGGCAGGCAGGAAGATGCCCTCCAGGACCAAGAAGTATATTCTGAGACCTCTGCGAAGTTAGCACAGTCATTCTACAGACACGTTGTGGTTTTTGTTGTTTTTAGCTGCCATCAGTTTGGTCCCCGACTCATGAGGACCCCGTGTACAAGAAAAGAAACTCTTCCTGGTCCTGTGCCATCCCCATGATCGGTTGCAGATCAGGCCATTGTGATCCATAGGGCCTTCACTGGTTGATGTGGGGAAGTAGATCGCCAGGCCTTTCTTCCTTGTTTTAGTCTAGAAGCTCTGCTGAAACCTGTTGACCATCATAGCAACAAGCAAGCCTCCACTGGCAGATGAGTGATGGCTATGCGCCAGTTGCAGTGGTCTGGAATCGAACCCAGATCTCCACATGGAAGGCAAGAATTCTGCCACTGAACCACCACTGCCCCAAGGCAGATACATTAGGGCCAGAAAAAACGAGAGAGAATTTTCCAAAGAGTGGAGGAAAGAGCAACTGGCTGTGATGGGGTTTGTGAGTCCCCAAAGTAAACAACTCTTAAAAGCCAAGATGAGGGAGAGAAATCAAGCCAAGGGCATTATCAGATTTTAAGAGTCAGAGCTAAGGGGTCCACAGAGCTGAAGAGGGGGAGCCCTTTGCAGCACCCACTGCAACAGCCTTTTCAGTCTGAACGGGCTAGCTGGGAAGCGATCAGCAGGTTTTGCCACATGGGACAGGCAGGGCGACAATGTGTCTGGCTAGAAGCAGCAACAAGTCCTTGGGCTCACCCCAATCCAGAGGAAAAGCCACTGGCTGCCAACAGCTTGGGAGACACATGCTTTTGGAAAAATCAAGTAATTACGGCATTCCCCTGCTGTCTCTCCCCACCCGGTTTAGATGTTGGCTAAGAAAATGAAGCCGGTTGTGGCAATGACTTCCAACAGATATAATCAAATAATCTATTCCTGGATGCTGCAAGTACTAAAACGTTAGTAATTCAATTCCTGAAACGTCATTTAGGAACTGGCACAGGCTGCAGAGAAAGTACAGTCAACGCACTCATCCGTTCACCCCAAACACACACCTACTGACCTTGAGCCGTGGTGTCCAGCGGCGTGCTGGGGGCTGGCTCCCGAAAGCAGCTAGGACCTGGGCAGGGCCCCTGAGGGACCAGCACTCCAGGAGGGAGAGGCCAACAACCGTGAGTAAATATTGACAATACCGTGGGTGGTATGCTGTTAGGAAAATGTTTGCAGACTGCACTGAGCTTGAGGAAAGAGCAACTAACTGTGTCTGGGGGAGTCACGGAGGCTGCCCCTAAAGAGGTGACAGGCGTTGATCAAAGCTCAATGTACTGCTTGACCTTTATTAAAAGCCAGGCCTGTGTTGGGTGCTGAGGACAGAGAGGGTGGGAAAGCAGCCTGCCCCCAGAGGAATTCCGTTTGGTGAATGCAAACACACACACAGTCCCAGGGCAGGCAGGGTAAAGACCACATGAGCAATGAAGACCCCCCCCTCCACACACACACACACGGCACAGGGGTCCTGACCCTCACAGTGCTGCTTTGGCTCTAGTGAAGCTTTGTCAACCCCACCTCAGCATAGGGCTCACTGTGACAACAAAAAACCCAACCCGTCGCCATTGCATCAATTCCAACTCATGGCAACCCCACGTGTTACACTTTTCTGCTCCACACTTTTCTCCCGCTCCATCTGGGACTGTCTGTTGTGTTCCCTGTCAGGGCGGTCATCTAGTTCTTCTGGTCTTCTGGTCTCAGGCTGGTGGAGTCTCCGGCTTACATGGACCTTTAGTCTCTTGGGTTATTATTTTCCTTGTGTCTTTGGTGTTCTTCATTCTCTTTTGCTCCAAATGGGTTGGGACCAATCGATGCATCTTAGATGGCTGCCCGCAAGCTTTTAGGACCCCAGGCACTGCTCACCAAAGTGAGATGCGGAACCTATTCTTCATAAACTTTGTTATGCCAAGTGACCTAGATGTCCCCAGAAACTATGGTTCCCAGCCCCCAAGCCCCTGCTACTCCATCCCTCGAAGTGTCAAGAGCAAACCTTGTTGTGACTATAGTTCCAAGGTTTTCCGTGGAAGCTTCGGTCAGGGGACTGTGGTATGGGACAAAGTCTTTCCTGGCCCTTTGACAAATTTTTGCTAGGAAGCCTAAATTTTACATTTAAACCAACCAGCATGTGGGCTTATAGTGGTTGCTATTTTTTGCTTCACTGGTTTCTTTCAGAAGTTTATGAATTTTCTACAATAGGGATTTTATTAAAATTTTAGTTTAAAAAATGTCAATGGAATTCCCCCCTCCCCCCACCCCAGACAACAATGACATTATCTGCCCACTACCCAGACATTAAATACCTAACAAATGAGACAGGGCAGCATGTTTAAAGACAAAATTATCCTCGTAAGCAAAATTACCCATCCCAAGCAGAGGACAATAAACTGGAAGAACAACTGGAAATAGCTAGTTTGAATCTCCTTCAAATCCCCCGATGTGACTTGGGGCCACAGCCCAGTTCTTCACTGGCAGACACTCCAGTTCTTTGTGGGATCAACTAACACTCCCAGGGCCCCCTCACAGCAGCTGGATGAGGGGAAGCAGGGCCAGAATCGCTGTTTGGTTCCAGGAGCCCTCCTCCCCTGGCCAAATGTCCTCATCTTCACATACAAGGAGACTTGAGGCTACCCTGCAGGAGGCTCCCCTCACCGCAGAAAATCCCAGGCAAATGTAGCCCCCCTAAAACAAGCTGTTGTATGAGATAAAGTCAGGGCTGGCTCCAGCTCCGGCATCCTCATATCCAGCAGACAGGCTCTCTGTGCTTGTTTCTGGAGGTTCAGAGATGAATATGGCGGAGTGGCCGCCGCGAGGAGCTCACAGTCTGGTGGGGAAGACAGGAATGGAAACCAAGAGAGCACATACAGCAAAGGGAAGCCCAGGGCTATGGGAGCCTGGGGCCAGGAGAGGTAAGGAGGGAGGCATCAGGGAAGGCTTCCCAGAGATGACGTTTGAGCTGCTGAGAGGCAGGAGGCTGGGGCCAAAGATGGGGCTGGGAAGGTGAGAAGAGCTGGATCATGGAGGTCCAGACACCATGAGCTTGGGCATGGGTGGTTGTTCTGATGCCAAACGGATGTGTTCGTGGAACAGTTATGCATGAACCAAGTCTTGGGTTCACCAGATCCTTATTTTAAGTGAATTATGAGATTTGGTATTTATAGGAACCCGGCCCTGAATGCCTCTCACATAAAGTGTCCATCCCTGCTCTACATTCCAAGTCTGGCTCAAGAGGTTCAGTTGGAGAGGCTATAGTACCCAGGAGGGGGAGAGGCAGCATCTACCAGCTAAGATGCTTCTACAGCAGAGGGTGACAGGATCCTGGGTCCAGCCCAGATCCACCACTCCTCACCCACCTCACGCGCCAGCGCCTCTGAGCCTCACTTGTGAAGAGAGGACAGAAAGACTACTCAGATGAGTGAGGGAGCCTGGATGGGCCCAGTGTGAACTGCGAAGCCCTATGCACAAGTCACCTGTTGTCATCATTTATGCTCTGAAGCGGCTAAGGGGGAAGGAGGTGAAGCGTAGGGGGCTGGGCAATGCAAAGAGAAGGAGGAGAGCAATTCAAGATCAGCAAGGGCAATCCCAGGGGAAAACCTGCCTGTCCCCTCTGCAGGCCACTGTCCAGCTCTGCCCCATGTCCCACGTATACTCAGGGCTGTCCACTCAGACAGCAGAGGCCTTTTCCCCCACCCTCACCTCCATACACAAAGGTGTATGTTGTGCAGGAACATGTCCCAGTGAGGGGCTCAGGTTCTTGCAACACCCCTCATCCCCATGTATGAGGCCCATGAGATAATCAGGGTCATATTCTGTCCTAGACTATAACCCAAGAGCTAGAAACCCAGGAGAAGCAAGACAAAGGTCAGGAGCCCTGAGTTATCATCCAGAGGCCTCTGTCAGGTGACACCTCAACCTCCTCACCTGTGAGCGAGGCAGATGATTAAGTCCCCTGAATGTTGGGGGGCTGGTCATTATCGTGTCAAGGGCCAGGCTGGGTGCAGACACTATCCTCGTATGTGTGATGGATGCACACATCCTCTCCACCCCAACCCTGGGGCACTTGGGACTCTGTGTCATTTTCAGGCTAGTGGTCAGAGAGGGGAGCCCTGGTGGTGCAGTGGTTAAGAGCTCGGCTGCTAACCAAAAGGTCAGCAGTTTGAATCCACCGGCCACTCTTTGGAAACCCTATGGGACAGTTCTACTCTGTCCAATCGGGTCGCTACGAGTCGGAATCAACTTGAAGGCAACAGGTTTTGGTCAGACAGTTGTCAGGACACAATACTCCTGGTGGCATCTGCTGACCTGGGGGGCTTCACCACAGGTGCAGGAACATGTGGCTTGGGAGATGACTGACTTTCACGTGTCCTCCAACTCCAGCTACAAAAAGTTAACCGTTGGGAAATCTGAGGGTGAGGGAAAGCCCCTTCCCTCTTCCTCAAGCAGCGTCTTATAAAGAGATCTGGATGCCCACCACTTTAGAAGGTGATCCCTGTGTGATAGGCTGAGGGCAGGTGAAGCCAGTCCTGGGGGCAAGGAGAGGGTTGATCTCACCGCACACCACCCCCATCAAAGAGAAGAAAAGGACATGAAGGAGGAGTGAAGGGATACTTAGCTAGGCAGGGAGGGAGTCAAGGGAGGAGAGGAAAGTTCCATGGAATCCAGCCAAGAGGAAAGGGGGGAGCAGGGGGTTCCTTCCAACATCAGCACAGGGGGTGGGACCTTGGGGTTCATTCCCTAGGAGTTATCTGATCAGACTCCTCCTTAGTGTGCCCCCCAAACACACATCCTCACAGAGGCTTATCCCCCTTGTAATCGCATTCCAGGCCCTGGCCAGGCTCTGACTCCTTCCTTCTCAGGGAGCTGCGGGCCACACCCCAGGAGGACAGAGGGATGTCACCCCATCCCTATGCTCAGGGTGCTGAGCACAGAAAAACACTGTGGGGCCCTGGGGAGAGCCTGGGCTGAACAGCAAGAGCTTGGGCCCCAAACCCAGCTCTTTCACCCACGACCCCAAGCAGGACACACCTCCTCTGGGTGCTCCCTGGGGCCTCTGCCAGCTTTGTGTTCTGGAAGCCTGTGACCCAGAACCAAGGGAAGGAAGGCACCACTCCCAAGTGCCATTGCAGCTCTTCCCTAAACTGAGATCTTACGTCCCTAAACGCATTGTCTTCCCCATTTCCAAAGCCCACCTCCTCCTCCAGAGGCCTGCCCTGCAGATCCTGCCAAGCCCCCTTCCCAGCACAGACTTCCCATAGCCCAGGACCCCATCCTCCTTGAAGGCCCCAGGTCACACCCTGCCTGCCTCAGTGCTTACTGAGGTCAAGAAGCGCCCCCATTTCCTGAGCACACACCGGGTCAGGCACTGTGCTCAGTGCTGCATATTCATTACAGCACTGTGATAACCCATAAGATGGCAAAGAAAACCAACGCTTGGCGATAGGAAATAACTCACCCAGGGTCACACAGCCCCAAAGTGGCAGACTTGAGATCTGAACCCAAGTTCTGGCTCCAAAGCCTTTGCTATTAACCACCATGCCAGAGGGACTCAGCCCTTGGCTGACCTAAGAGCCAGCTATGGATTTTGTTTAAAATGCAGGTTCCTGCCCACCCCTCCCCATTGATTCTGATCCAATAGGTCTGGGTGGACCCAGGAATCTGCAATTTTAGCCAGCAAGTTCCCTGGGAGGTCTCTGGGTGGCGCAAATAGTTTGCACTCAGCTGCTAACTGAAAGGTTGGTGAGTGGAAACCATCTAGTGGCTCCTCAGTAGAAAGGCCTGGCGATCTGCTTCTGTCAAGATTACAGCCAAGAAAATCCTGTGGGGCAGTAAAAGTCAGGATCGACTCGACGGTCATCGGATTTTTGGGGTTTTATTTCCCTGGGACGTTCTGATGGAATCAGGCTGTGTGTCACACCTTTTGAGAAAAAACTACATATATGACCACTCACAGAACTGAAAAGTCACATGTAGAGGTTATAGGCATGAGTATGTGTTAGACACTTCCTAACAGGTCCATTCTAGAAGCTCCTGTTGTTGTTAGGCACCATCAAGTAGATTTCGACTCATAGTGACCCCATGTGACAGAGCAGGACTGCCCCATAGGGTTTCTGAGGCTGTAATCTTTATGCGGGTATATCGCCAGGCCTTTCTCCCAAGGAGCTGCTGGGTGAGTTCTAATCACCAACCTTCAGTTAGCAGCCGAGCGCTTAACCGTCGCACCACCAGGCCTCCTCTAGAAGCTCGTACAAACAGCCAGTAAAGTCCCAAGGCTCTCTAGCCCTACCCAAGTCATCTGGGCAGGGGTGGGTTACCCAATAAGCAAGGTAAGCACAGCCGTACTTGTGCTAATTTACTAATCTGTAGTGAAGTTTCATGTGTTTTTCACCATATCTTTGATTTTGACAAACATGTGAAACTGTTCACTACAGATCAGTAAGTAAGCACAGGTAAGGCTGTGCTTAACTTGCTTACTGGGTCATCGCCCCTGTTAGGGTTTGTGAACTTGAAATGAGGCTTTGATTCTGTAGGACAGTACAGCGGGGTTGAGAGAGAGACAGATACCAGCCATTCCTAGAAGCAGAATGTTGGATGTGGTGAAAAAGGTGAAATTGGTCACGACAGATTAGTAAGGAAGCACAAGCAAGCCCGTGCTTACCTTGTTTAGCGGGTAATCTGCCTCTGCAACCAGGCAGAGCAGAAACGGGGTGCTGAAAGGCAAGCCTCGTCTGCCCCCTCCAGGCGCCCCTGCACCCCTGAGCTGGAGGCCTTATTGCTGTCTTCACTACTGCAGAGCTCAGAGTCACGGCAACCTCAGAAGAATGGCTACAAGTGAATCTACTTCTCCGCTCTCCGCTCTCTACTGCATTTGGGGAAAACAAAGGTGCTCTCATCTTAAAGTCTACCTCAAAAGAGAAAACAAAAATCAGAAATAATGTGGGTTAGAATGAAAATGGGTTTTAAAACCTATAAAGGGGTGGAGTAGCGCGGTACTCAGAGGCTGTGTGACCCTGGAAAAACCACTTCCCCTCTCTGGGCCTGAGAGTCTCTAGCCAGACTGTCCCAGAAGGTCCTTCTCTGCCCAGGAATCATTGACCCTTATCCTTTCTAATATAGGCCACACCACAGTTGTGCAGAAGCCACCATTCAGAAGTGAGCTTGGTACTTGTATCTGACACAGGACCATGTGAGACAGCAGCTTCCACCTTCCAGAGCCTGGCAGGGAAAGGTCCATGCCCATCCTTTTATAAGCAAACTCGCATTTTTCACTTTTTTTTTCAGGGCCTGCCCTCCCCTTCTCTCCAGAAGCAGGAGAAACGGGATCCCGTATCTGCTGACAAACATCCGGGGACTGATATGTGCCTACCGCAGGCTGCCAAGTGGCAGAGCGTTACCACAGAACATTGTGAAGGCCACCTCCCATCCTTACCGTTCACCTTTCGTTTCCTGAAGGAACAGAGACACGTCTAAATCAGGCAGGAAACGGCGAAGCAGAAATTCTCCTTCCCTGGTTCTCTCCGCCACTTGTCCAGCTCAATCCTTCCTACTTCCAGGCTTGGCACATGAAGGGTCTCTCCACAGGGGTAAGACTGAACCCTGAGGAACTCTGGGCCTGACCTCTCTGGGTAGTAGGAAGCTAAGGAGACAGCAGGAGCCAGGACTCCAAGGCATTTAAGGATCTACTTACTGTCCTCCACCTGATGGCCCAAAGCCCACGCCCACACGCCCACCACCTCTCCTGCCTCTCGTACGCTGAGTCCCCCCCACCATGCCACCCCTCCAATGCTGACTGCTACTGTCTACTAGTACCTGTGCTATTTCTCACCACTTGGATTCCAAAGCTCCGTTCTCCTCCATAATGCTGGTACACAAGCTGGTGCTCAATACAGACTTGTTGGTTGAGCCACCCAAATTCAATGACAATAGAGACAAGCTGAACCAGCACTGAGGCCCTGTTCTACCACTTAGTAGCTTTGTAACCTTTGGCATATTACTTGACCTCTCTGAGCCTCAGTCTCCTCATTAAAAGAGATGTGATAACCCAATTCATAGGGTTATTGTGAGAATCAAATTAGCTAATGTATCTGAAAATCTGACAAGCTTTTGAGAGCTCCAGAAATGTTATTAATGTTATTATCAAAAGATAACAGTCAAATCGTATATGTGAAAAATGTTGAATTAACAAATGTCGTGTTACCTATGTTTTTACAGCTATATATACATATATAATAGTCAAGACAGATCTTAGCCCACTGACTTAACTGAGTAATATTTATGACATTAAAAGGGCTAAGCATCATGTTTAAAACAATTAATGAATTGATCATCCCAAGTCCCCCCAAAATAATTGGTTTCACAACACCAGTGAGGAAAGAAGAACAGGGCCTTGACAGCTGGGATTTGTCAAGATCTTTGGTTGAGATTTCTTCCTTCCAGTAATTTGAATGCAATTAGGATAACCGATGCACATCTCGGAGGTGGCAAAATGTGAGTTATTTGTACACTTTCCTCATAAGACTAAGGGCAGAAAACAAAAACCAGTGTGTTCTCTCTCTTGGATCTGTTCACCTATACACTCACCTGCTGCCATAACCATTGACAGCTTTCACCATGAGCCAGGCCACTCCCCCTGGGAGTCCCTGGGCTAGAGGGGACAACTGAGCTGTGACCACTGCGATGTGATGGTGCCCCAGATGGCCATACTGGACTTTCCAGGAAGTCTTGCCCATCCTGATTGAGTCACTTCAGCCCAAAGGCTGGATGATAAGTTTCATGACAGCAGGGGTCATCTTGTTCCCCATGCTCCCAGCATCTAGCAAATGCCAGGCACAAGAGATATCTATTGAAAGGAAGCTCTTGGATGACTAATAAAAAGTATTATTAAGAAAGTTCAAAGGTATGTAGAAAGAAAAACAGAAAAGGAAAAACTCCCAAGTAACTATTCTAGAATATTCACAGGGCTCGGCTCTCATGCTAGGAAGATGGATGGTTTCCTTTCACGTGGAATTTGTTTTCTAAAGATGTTTGGTAAGATTCAGATTGATCGATTGCCTGATTATTAATCTATATATATATTTTTTTGCTTTCCACTTTTCAGTCTTTTGGATTCTACTGCCCATTAACTTTGTGAAAAGAAGTCTTTCATAAAGTAGGGCAGTCAGATAATCTCTAAGGCCCTTCCGGCTCACCCTGCCTGGAATTCTATGGGCCATCTCATTCTCTTAGATGAGGCTTCATGGACCTTCTGCCTGGAATTCTTTTCCCACCTGAAACCACCCCCACATCCCAGCCCACGCTTCTCAGCAGGCCCCTGAACATCCTTGAAGCAACAGTGCAGAGCTGCCTTCTCTAGGGAAGCCTCCCCTGATTCCCTTCACCCCTAAAGCGGGCCTCTCCACTAGCCCCTGTGCTTCCTCCATCAAAGTTCTCTTTAGGGGTCTGCCTGCCCTTGATAGACCAGGAGCTCTAGGAAGGCAGGTCCTACTCCCCCAACTGGTTGAAATAGTAGATGAAGAATGAATGAATGAATGAATGAACGAATGACGGTGCTGCTCAGCCCACATACCAAACCTAGAGGGTAATGAGGAAAGAGGTAAAAAGCAAATTCAAAGAGTCTCTGACAAGCTGTGGGAAAATGACAGAGTAGCCAGGCTTCTTTGAAAAAGAGTATTCCTATGAGCATTTACGGAGCCCTGGTGGTGCAGTGCTTAAGAGCTCAGCTGCTAGCCAAAGGGTCAGCAGTTGGAATCCACTAGTCACTCCTTGGAAACCCTATGGGGCGGTTCTACTGTGTCCTGTAGGGTCTCTATGAGTCAGAATCGACTTGACAGCAACAAGTTATGGGTTTTATGAGCATTTATGCACCTATAAATATATAAATGAAATTGTCTCATGCTCAGATGGTGAGTGCTGGCCTCCAGAGTGAGGGGACGCCATACTTGGAATGAGGAAGGGCTGGCCTAGAGGTGCTGCCGCACGCAGGGGGATGACGCGATTGTAAAATCAAGGTCATGGGAGGGAAGGTCTGTCTGTTTGGAGAGCTGGCCCAGAGGGCTGAAGCTTGTCCATCAGCTTCTTTCCTCTCTGGCCCAGGGCGCTAACCAAGGCCTGAGGCTGCCAACTCTATCCTTCTGGCCACCTGGGGACTGGGCCAGAGAGATGTGGCCCAGTTTCCTAGGGGTCAGCAGCTCCCCGCAGGGCAGAGGATGGAGAGTAAAGTTCTCTCTGGGCCAGCTGTCTGCATCTAACCTTGCTGCTGTCACCAAGGCCACCAGGACTGAGACATGAAGGGACTTCCCTCTGAGCAGAGCACAGAAGTCTAGAGACAAAGGTGCCTCGTTTCAACTTCTGAACCTCCATGTGGAGTCTCTGGTTTGCGGGGACTATAAGGGAAAATAGATGTAAGAGAAACCAGGTAAAAAGGAGTCCCCACTACCTTCTGCAAAAGAAGGCAGGCCATGGGTACTCAGATAACCACTGTAGCTCAAGTCCACCCTGCAGGTTACTGGGAGCCTCTCCACTCTGGCCAGCCAGCACATCCGCTCACTGAATGGCTACGACAGTGGTCACCAGGGATTTTTTAAGACAGTAGGAAAATGCTGTGCAGATCATGACACTACTTATTTAGCCTCATTTCCCTCCTCATACACATGGGATCACCATGAATCAGGGGCCAACTCGAAGGTAACTAACAATGACAATGCTCTTAAAAATAGGGCATGATCCAGCTATCTCAACAACCTGATACTACTGTACGTCTGTCTTTCACTTGGAGTGCTTGGGCGGTGCCAACAGTTAACGCGTTCAGCTGCTAACTGAAAGGTTGGCAGTTCAAGCTCACCCATATGCTCCTCAGAAGAAAGGCCTGGAGATTTTCCTTCCAAAAAAATCAGCCACTGAAAACTCTATGAGGTACAGCTCTATCCTGACACCCATAGGGTTGCGCACTGAGTCAGAAGGCACTGAGTCAGAATCAACACGATGGCCACTGGCTTTTACTCTCCGTTTATTAAAATGGAACCTAATCATGGAGCAACCAGGGCCGTGCTCAGCCAGGAACTAGAACTAAACATTCTTCCTTCCTCCAGCAATCCCTTGTTTCTTAAGAGAAGGACTTCTTTAATCAGGGCTGCATGTTCAGTAAGCAACTGGAAGAGATCACTGTATTTGAACTTCAAAGGAAACCTCCAAGAGGGTTTGGGATTTAAGCATCTTTTCTCTGAGTAAAGGAGATGGGCAGCTGCTCTAGGGTCCTCTCGGGGTGGAAACTTTCCCGGGAAGGCAGCCCTTGGGGAAGGAGCCAGGTCAGGAGAGCGAGGCCACGCCCAGCTGTACAGGGGCAGGTCACAGCACGGTCCTCTGTCCCTCTGCTTTGCCTCAGTTGCTCCTTTAAGTCTCTTTCCCGGCAAGCACAACACACTTTCTGCCTGAAGACGCTGCTGCTATTTCATAACAGGAAGACAGTTTTGCTGTCATTACGGTTGGGGATGGGATTATGTGGGGAGAAAAAAAAAACAAAACATGGTTTCTTGATTTTCTTCTCTAAGATGCAGGTGGGGAAAACAACAGAAGTAAAAAAACACTGTTCTACAAATAACTCGTGGGGAGGGAAGATCATGAGTTTTAAAAGAACATCCAGGCTTGATGCTGGATCTCAATTTAGGCTAATCAAATAAAGATTCACGAGGCCTTTCTGCTCTTCCTAATCCACTTCTTGGAGGAAACTCCACCGTAAGCAATGGACTGAGACCAATTAAAACACATTTCTGCAGGTGTTGAGCCCACAAGAGTGCACTCCCACACACGTCCATCTGGGATGATCTGCTGGCACCTGTCACGGCACCCCCAGCCTGCAACAGCACCCCCGGGGAGACACACAGGGCGCAGCGTGGGCCTCACCATCACACAGCTGACACCGGAACAGGTGAAGAAATAAGAGACGCAAACGCTGCAGACACGTAAGGTGGATGAATATATGCATGAGAAAGGAGACCTGGAACAGTTTCCAATCTGGGGTTAGGCCAGGGATTTGTGAACTTTGTCATGTGGCTCCCATCTGCCATGGGCTCCCCCCCCACCCACCATTCTCTCCCCGAACTGTCTGGCTACCCTAGCCTCGTGTGCTGAGCACACCTTGCCCATCCCACCTGAGCCACCCTTTACCCTTTATAGAGAGAAGGGTGCCACACCCTGGAACAGGCAGGGTGGCACAGGCACTAGTAGGAACAGGAGGTTCCTAGTTGATAGGTCGAGGCTACCACCGTTTTAAAAAGCCTTATAGACGCTGATACACAGCTAGGATTCGGGCTGGGCGGCCAGCCAAGATGAAGGAGCAACCCAAATATGTCTGGCAGGGAGAAGCGGCCAGGAGTGCCGACAGGGCGGGGTGCAGTGAGCAGGTGGCCCAGGCAGGAGGAGAGCAGGGCCTTCAGAAGGTGGGTGGGCAGGAAGCCTGAGGGCCCCAGGATAGCAAGGGCCAGGACCCAGGAGCCAGTGGGGGAGAGTGCTTTGAGGACACAAAGGTGAGGGTTCTCCATGCACCCAGCACGCTGGCTTCATCCCACCAACACTGGGGAATGCTTCTCCTGTAGCCACGCCACAGGGTGGTATGGTACGCAAGCACAGAGCTTGGGTAGGGAGCCAGGCAGACTTGGGTTCAAATCCTACCTTTACATCCTGGGCTACTTACTTGACCTTTCTGAACTTCAGAGTCATCTGTAATTCTGGGAAACTGACACCACTTCACAGAGTGGGTAGAGGATAAAATGGGACAATGTGTGACAATGCGCCAGACCACCTCACTCCCCCTTGCTTCCCAACGCTCCAGCACACACCTCTCCCACCTCAAGTTTTTTCTCTTGCTGTTACTGAAGCCTGTCCAAGGCCTAGTTCAATGTCACCTCTTTCCTGAAGCCTCCCCCGATCCCTCTCCCCATGGACCACTTTGGCACTAGGTGGGTTACCTCCTTGTGGCCCCTAACACTTTCTAGCTTGTGTCATTACTGATTATAGACTTGTCCCGTCTCCCTTTCCAGACGTGAAGTTCAGTGGGTAAGAGCTGGGGCTTACTAGCTGTGTGCCCTTAGGCAGGTTACCTAACCTTTTTGGGCATCAGTTTACTTATGTATAAAATGGAGATGATAACAATAATAATAATACTGCTTTATAGAGTTATTGCTGGAATGAAGGATTTTAGAAAATATTCCTGAACTATGGAAATACAAAAAATATGGAAAATTGCCATAAGAATATAGAAATAGGAATATTTATTGCAGAAGAGTTCATAAATATAAAGCGCCTGGCACAGAGTGAGTGTTTATAGGCATTAGCAATTACTAGTGCTCAACATATTACCCCTGGTTGACACATAGATTGGGAACACTACACAGTGTGTGTTTTCTTCCATAGCACCTATCAGGGTTTGGTACAGAATAAACAGTAATGGCGGAAGGAAGGAAGGGAAGGAGGGAGGGAGGCATACAGAGAAGGGAGGGAAAGAAGGCAGGAAAATGGAGGGAGGAAGAGAGCTGAGTTATATGATTCAGAAACCAGACTTCCAAGTCCCACAGTCCCCTAGGGTGTTGGGGCTGAAGTCGGCCTTCGGTTTTTTAGTCCCAGACCCCCCCCTTTTTTTTTTAAATTGTGCTTTAAGTGAAAGTTTACAAATCAAGTTAGTCTCTCATATAAAAATTTATATCCAAAAAATACACTTCACTATATACTCCTCATTGCTCTCCCCCACCGAGACAGCACACTCGTTCCCTCCACTCTCTCTTTTAGTGTCCATTCAGCCAGCTTCTCACCCCCTCTGCCCTCTCATCTTCCCTCCAGACAGGAGATGCCAACATAGTCTCATGTGTCTACTTGATCCAAGAAGCTTATTCTTCACCAGTATCATTTTCTATCCCATTGTCCAGTCCAGTCCCTGTCTGAAGAGTTGGTTTTGGGAATGGTTCCTGTCTTGGGCGAACAGAAGGTCTGGGGACCACAACCTCCATCTCAGTCAGATCATTAAGTCTGGTCTTTTTACGAGAATTTTTTTTTTTTTTTAATCCCACTGCTCTCCTGCTCCTTCAGGGGTTCTCTGTTGTGCTCCCTGTCAGAGCAGTTATCGGCTGTAGCCGCCAGACCCCTTGTTTTACAGACCCCAGCAACGCTCACTCAGAGCTCGCTGCCTTGGTCCTGTGTAGAACTCTGTGCCTGAGAAGAGAGAGTAGGTGGTGAGGGCGGCCTCCCCAAGCCAAGGCCCCTCGTCTGATAAAGGGGGAATGAACACCTGTCGGGCACCTGGGCTGTGTGAGACTCAACCACAACCACTCAGTAAGGACAGACCACAGATACGAAAGCAGGGACTCCCTGAGGTTATAAACCACTGGGGACACTCAGTATTCTAGCCCAGGTGGCCCATCACTGAGTAAATCTGGCACAGGCTTCTTTCTGTGTTCCTCTCTGTCTGCCTGTCTCTATCTCTCTCCCTTTTCCTCCCCTCTGTGTGTGTGTGTCTTTTTCTGTCTCTGACTCCCTTTCTCTCTGTGTGTGTCTTTCTGTCTCTCTCCTCTCTTCCTTTCTCTCCCCTTCCCCAGTATTTGGGGAGAAAGGCGGAATCTAATCTGTGACCACGTGGTCAGGCTCTGCACTGGAATGGCTGCAGGCCATTTCTCTCACCACTTATGAACAAGTATGTTTGGCAGAAAGGCCCACAAATCAATACAATCCAACTCTCTCTGTGCAATTCCTGAGGTAAATTAACGTGCCATGACTAATGTTCCCAGGCAAGAAAGCACACTCTCCAAGACTTAACCCAATACCATCCTTACAACTTCTCCTCAGCCAGCAGCTTCCATTTCAAACAGGAGGGAAATAGGTACTAATAACTGAGACCCTAAATGCAGTACCCTGTGGGCTTCTACACAGGGCCAAAAGGAACCATAACAAGGCCATTCTTTACGTATTTAGAAAAAATGTGTACATCTACATACAGTTAAATCCTCAAATGTCTTTGCAAGCTTCCTATTCAGTCTCCTTGAGCCCTGGGCAGTAAGCAGATAACAAAGGAGTTCAGACAGAATTACCGATTTTTCCCAGCCATTCCCCAGAGTGTCACCACACAAGCTAACAAACTGGCAGTGTAATCTCCAGAAAAAGCTGTCATTAGCAAACACACATTTTCTATCCTCACTAACATTTCAGTGATCATTTATCTGGGTGGCTGTCCTAGCACACTCCTATGCACCCTCCAAGGCCCAACTCTAATGACCTCTCTTTTTGCCACTGCTGCCTATCCCAGGAAGAACCCACTCTTTGTTCCTCTCAGATGACTTCATAAGACTTGGTTCACACACCAGTTTTGACTGCTTGTCCTTTTACTAGACTGTGAGCTCCCTGGACCTAACGACATTGTCTTCTTCATCTTTGTCTCCCTAGCACCTAACACAAGGCCTGGTACATGGTAGACGCTAAGAGTGTTTGTTGAAATGAAAGCTCTATGAAGAGGTGGCCACAGTTTGCAGAACAAAAGTCATGTCAAAAGTTCTAACACGCAGTCGGCCAATGGGGCTGTATATTTATGATCAGACTCTTTTGGGAAATAGGGGACACTTGCATTTGTACAATAACCCCCAACCATATTCTCCATCCTTGGAGCGTATGCAAGAATCCAGAAAGAAGCAACAAGAAGTTGTGAGCAGTTAAGTTTTTGTCCCTGCCTTAGCAGTGTAGGAAACCCTGGTGTTGTAGTGGTTAGGAGCTACGGCTGCTAACCAAAAGGTTGGCAGTTCGAATCAACTAGGTGCTCCTTGGAAACTCTATGGGGCAGTTCTACTCTGTCCTATAGGGCCGCTATGAGTCTGAATCAGCTTGATGGCAGTGGGTTTTGTTTTGTTTTGTTTTGTTTAGCAGTGTGGGATGATGGAAAGAATATGAGATTTGCAGTCAAGAGGCCTGGCTCTGAGGCCTGACACTTCAGCCTTTAGGCAAT
This sequence comes from Loxodonta africana, assembly GCF_030014295.1. Taxonomy (NCBI): domain Eukaryota; kingdom Metazoa; phylum Chordata; class Mammalia; order Proboscidea; family Elephantidae; genus Loxodonta; species Loxodonta africana. The sequence continues at coordinate 20,079,943 of NC_087353.1, read as the reverse complement.
AAAATACACCCTCACAGCCTTGGTTTACTCATCTGTAAAAGAGGAGCAATGATGCCCCAAGGATACCTTGGCAAATGAACTTGGAAGGTGGCTAACCCTGAGCCTGGCCTTCATTTGGGTAAGCTGTCCTCAGGGTTAGCCTAGAGTTTCCCAGAAGAAATACAAAGTTTCTGTTCAAGTGAACAGTGGCATTAAGCGGCCACTTAAAGTGAAGGGGAGAAGGAAGGCACTGTGAGGCTCCCAAGAGGGCTTCTAACTGCCTAGCACGTAGGAGGCATGCAGAAAATATTTATGGGGTGAAGAAAGAGGAAATGGATGGACACACAGCTGAAGCGTTGTGCACGGGAAGGGGGAGCAGACTTCAACTGGGCCTGAAAGGGTTGAAAATGATCCAAAATTGAAGTTGCAGGGAGAGCAAGCTAAGGAATGATGAAGCAATAGAACTGCGCTATGTTGGAACATGTTGCTGGGAGAGTAAGCACCCCGTCACTGGAGGAAATGCAAGCCCAGACCAGAAAAGAGATCCCCTCACAAAACTATAGTAAAAAAGGATTCAAGCACTGTGTGGGTGCTGAGAATAAAAACCCTTTTGAAAAATCCCTTTCTACCCAGGGATTGCAGCATTCCATATTCTAGACCAGGGACTAGCAAACTTTTTTTCAGAGGTGTCAGATTGTAATATTTCAGGTTTTGCAGGCCACACTATTTGCGTTGTGACTATTCAACTCTGCCTGCAGAGCAAACGCAGTCATAGATGATGGTGTAAAAGAACGAGCCTGGCTGTTCCAATAAAACTTTATTTACAAAAGCAGGTGGTGGGCTGGATCTGGCCCTTGGACTGTGGTTCTAGAGCAGTGGTCTCATCTGCAGGACATTGTAGGTAATTTGCTACTGATGGCTCCATCATCCAGCATGGGTGTCTAGCAGGTGATAAACCTATGCCTTGACTTTCAGGCCCAATTTAAACCATTCCAGGTACTACTCAGTTTCTTAAAATCTCCCCCATTCATTATACAATTTTTTCCACATGTATGCACATTTGAAAATTTCTATAATAAAATGTTAAAAAAGAAAGAAACCTGCCTCAGAATCTGGACCTACTGGGAAAGCAGATCATGTCAACGCTGCCTTCTCTGAAAGATAAGCCAGCTGCTGCAGCCATGGGCACCGGTCACTGCTCCTGCACCAGGCTGCTGGCCAGGCCCTCCACGACAGTGCCGCTCCATACCACAGCCTGAAGAGAAGCATGGCAACATTGGAGCTGCCCTAAAATTAAAGGTGTTTATTTGAAGGACTATCTTCTGAGATTATGCTCTGCCTTGTTATTGTTGGTGGCTTAAAATGTCTTTTCTATTATAAAAGAATAAAGATACCAAGTGGGGACTTTTTGTGTCATTATTTGACAAAATTTAAAGTTGTCAGCCCGATTTTTTTTTTTTTTTTTTTTACTAGTTCCTAGTAGTTTACGAGGCTCTCAAGTCTGGGAGCCACTGCCCCAACTCCTCGGGTTTAAAAACTGATGTTCCCTCGGGCTTCTCTTCATACCCAGCCTCTACCCCTCCAAAACTCAACCTCCCACCTGAAGCAACCATGTGACCCTCCCCAGCCCCTAAGGACAAAGCTGAGATGGCCAGAGGCTCAGGAGGCCTGTGTTGCAGGAGGAGGTGACAGAGTGCAGGCTGTGGTAACATCTCACCTCACAGTCTGGGGCCCAGCACAGGGCCCGTGCCTTTCAGTTCTCAAACAAATTTTTGAGGTGGGCCGGGCAGAAATATTCCCCATTTAACAGATGAGACAACTGAGGAGCAGAAAGGTGAAGAGACCTTTCCAGGGTCCCCCAGCGAATCAACGGCAAGGCTGAGAACTGTCTCCTCCGCATCCCCCTCCCAGTCCAGGGCACTAGGATTATTCCTACCCTTATTTTAAACCTGGCCAACCAAAACTCAGACCATACTTTTTCTGCAGAACTGATGAAGCATAGTTTTCATGAAGAGTCTTCTTTTTCTGTGGCCAGTTTAATTAAAAAAGTATTAAAGGTCTAGCCTGCTCAGAGTTTTTTGTTTTTTTTTTTTTTGGAATATCAAGGACAGTACCTGTTGTTAAAGAGTTCACACTCTAGTTGGCAAAAAAGACTTTAACATTTTTTTCATTCTGCTTCTGAATTGCCCGGATACCCTGGTGGTGTAGTAGTTAAGTGCTATGGCTGCTAACCAAAAGGTCAGCAGTTCAAATCCACCAGGCGCTCCTTGGAAACTCTATGGGGCAGTTCTGCTCTGTCATATAGGGTCGTTATTAGTCAGAATGGACTCGACAGCCATGGGTTTGGCTTTTTTTGGTTTCCAAATTGCCCATGGCCTGCTGCTACCGAGTGTACAGAGGGCTGCAATGTTCCACATCTAGTCAGAAGGCCTGGGGGCAGACCTGAGAAGGATCCCACAGGTTCCCCTGTAGGGACGGCACCAGGCCCTGAGTTCCTTCCCTCTCTTCCAGTTCAGGGGCTGAACTGGTTGCTGCGGACACTCCTGATCTCTCTGCATGCAACATCCACGGTAGGTGCAACACAGTGAGTGAATCAGACCCCAGACATCCCCGGGGGGCTGTGCTGGGAAAGAAGGGCCTTGATCTTGTCCCAGCATGCATGACCTCTGGTGATGTAACCAGCTGACAGGGGATGAACTCAATTGCTTCCAGGATAATTAATTTAGATCCAGACACAAAACCTACTGGGAAATCAGCCCATTAAAAAGGAGAAAGAGACTAGACTAGAATGGCAAAGTTTTTGGCTAGGTCTTCATCCTGAGAAAGGACTAGAGGGGATACCAAAAATAAAACAAAAACAAAAACCAAGCCCGTTGCTGTTGATTCCGACCCATAGCAGCTCTATAAGACAGAGTAGAACTGCCCCACAGGGTTTCCAAGGAGGGGGCAGTGGATTCGAACTGCTGACCTTTTAGTTAGCAGCCAAGCTCTTACCACGCACCACCAGGGCTAAAGGGAATAGGGGAAAGGGGGAAAAAAAAGAAGACAATCCCAAATGAGAAAAATGCAATGTAGAAAGAATCTCTCTCTACTAGAAATTTGTGAGAATGGGGGAAAGAGAAGGGATGGGGGTGGGCAGGCAGCAGAAGTTATAGTTTTTAAATTTGTTTAAAAAAAAAAAAACTCCTTTATTAAGATACAGTTCATATGCCATATAATTCACCTATTTAAAGTATAGAACTCAATGGTTACCCAGAGTTGTACAACCACCACCACAACCAATTTTAGAACATTTTTATCACTCCAAAAAGAAACACTGTTCCACTTAGCAGTCATTCTCTATTCCTCCTCAAACCTCCCATCTCCAACCCTAGGCAACCACTAATCTACTTTCTCTACGTACAGATTTTCCTGTTCTGAAGATTTCGTATAAATGGAATCATACTGTATGTGGCCCTTTGTGCCTGGCATCAGTACTTCATTCCTTTTTTATGGCTGAGTAATATTCCATGGTATGTATGTACCACATTTTGTTTATCCATTCATCTGTTGATGGACAGTTGGGTTGTTTCTACCTTTTGGTTATTATGAATAATGCTGCTATGAACATTTATGTACAAGTTTTTGTGCACATATGTTTTCATATCTCTTGAGTATATACCTAGGAGTGGAATTGCTGAGTCACAGGGTAACTCTATGTTTAACCTTTTGAGGGAATGCCAGACTGTCTTCCAAAGTGGCTGCACCATTTTATCTTCCCATCAGCAGTGTATAAGAGTTCTAATTTCTCCACATCCTCACCCACGTGTTAGTATTTGTCTCTTTAATTATAACCATCCTAGTGAGTGTGAAGTGGCTTCTTGTCACAGTTTTGATTTTTCCCGAAGGCCAATGACGTTGAGCATCTTTTCATGTGTTTGTCACCATACATCCTCTGTGGAGAAATGTCTTTTCAGTTCTTTTGTCCATTTTTCGATTGGGGTATTTGTCTTTTTATTATTAACCTTTAAGTGTTCTTCACATATCACAGATACAAGCCCCTAATCAGGTATAATGATTGGCAAATGTTTTCTCCTATTCTGTGGGTCGTCTTTTTACCTTCTTGATGGTATTCTTTGAAACACACTGCTTTTAGTTTTGATGAAGTCCAATTTATTTGTTTATTTTTTGGTTACTTGTGCTTTTGGTCTCATATTTAAGAAGGCAGTGCCTAATCCAAGGTCATGAAGATTTATGCCTCTGTTTTCTTCTCAGATTTTTACAGTTTCAGTTCTTACATTTAGGTCTTTGATCCATTTTGAGTTAATTTCTGTGTCTAGTGAGAAGTAGGGGTCCAGCTTCATTCTTCTGCATGTGGGCGCCCCATTGTCCAGCACCTTTTGCTGAAAAGACAAGCCTTTCCCCATTGCATTAGCCATAAGGTCAATTGACCATAAGTGAGAGGGTTTATTTTTGGACTTGCAATTTCATTCTATTGATCTGTATCCTTATGCTCAAACCACACTGTCTTGATTACTGTACCTTGGTAGTATGTTCTGAAATTGGGAAGTGTGAGTCCTCCAATTTTGTTCTTCTTTTTCAAGATTGTTTTGGCTATTCTCAGTCCCTTGCATCTTCATATGAATTTCAGGATCAGCTTGTCAGTTTCAACAAAGAAGTCAGCCAAAATTTTCAATAGGGGTTGTACTGAATCTAAAGATCAATTTTGGGAGTACTGCCATCTTAACAATATTATTTTCCAATCCATGAACATGGGATATCTTTCCACTTACTCAGGTCTTCTTTCTTTCACGAACTTTCTGCAGTTTTCAGTGTATATGTCTTGTATTTCTTTTGTTAAATTTATTTCATGTATTTTATTTTTTATATTATTTAAATGGAATTGTTTTCTTTAATTTCGTTTTCAGATTGTTCATTGCAAATGTATAGAAATGCAATGCATTTTTATACATTGGTCTTATATCTATGAAGTCCTGGTGGCACAGTGGTTAAGAGTTTGGCTGTTAACCAAAAGGTCGGCAGTTGCAATTCATCAGCTGCTCCTTGAAAACCCTATGGGACAGTTCTACTCTGTCCTACAGGGTCACGATGAATCAGAATCGACTCGATGGCAATGGGATTGGTTTTTTGATTTGGTCTTATATCTGTAATTTTGCTAAACTTGCTTATTAGTTCTCATAGTTTTTTAGTGGATTCCTTTAGATTTTCTACATTCAAGGTCATGTCATCTGCAAATAGAGAGTTTGACTTCTTCCTTTCCAATGTGGATGTCTTTTATTTCATTTTCTTGCCTAACTGCCCTAGTTAGAAGCACCAGTACACTATTTAGTAGAAGTGACAAGGCAGACACCTTTGCCTTGTTTCTGATTTTAGGGGGAAAGAATTCAGTCTCTCACCATGAAGTATGATATTAGTTGTTGCATCTGTAAGTTTTAGAAGTTCAGCTTAAAGCTGATAACATTATGAGACTTCTCAAATAAAGAGGGGGAAAGCACACAGAATTTTCTGTATATGAAAATTACCAAAGATAGAAAAAGGCCAGAAGAAAAAACTCACGGCTTTATTAAACACCCTCCACTCCACTCCTCAGGATTATCCCACATGCTCCATCCCCTCTGGGAAACACAGGGCCTGCTCGACCCTCCCCCTAACTCTCTCTGAGCTCTCTGGGCTCATCAAGGCGTAGTTGTGTTTGTTCCCAAACGTGCTTAGACCAATTGTACTTGTTTTTGTAATTATGCAATTTAAATTGTATGTAAACCATGAACTAGAAGTTAAAAAGGCGTTGTTTCTAAGATATCAGAGTTGTACATCTGGGAAGATTTACTGTTGAACAAGACCTGGGCAGAATAACTATAATATTGGAGGGAGGTATATAAAAATCTGCAAGTATTCTGCACTCAGTTCGATTTCACTTGATAGAAACAGAAACTGAAAATCCCAGGAGATGCATGAAAGGGACAGATAATGTAAGAAAGATAACACACAATGTCAGTCAGTGGACCCATAATCCAAGAAAGGCCTTGGCCTGAAATCAAGAGATGTGGGAATTTATTCATGTTTTGCATGAGAAAAAAATTTTATGTTAAAATAAAATATTCGAGGTATGTCTATATCATTTTTATCATTCCTCTTTAATCTTTTTCAATTAACCAGCTCACTACTGTGCTGATGGTAGTGGACACAGGGCTTCTTCTGAACACTAACCCAGAACAGTGGTCACTCAGGCAGGTGCAAAAACATATAATTTTTTTTCCTGTCTCCTTCTTATCATTTGGTATTTTGAAAACATTGTAATAAGTATATGTTCCTTCTACAGTAGAGAAAAAATACTACAAATTTTATTTTTCAAGATCCAGACTACATTACTTCTTGGTGACAGTGGGAAGAAATACAGAAATACCACCCTGTCATGCGTGCCTTGTATTGTTACTGGAGCCAATAAAGGGTCCCAGGACCACAAAAGGAGATTAAGGCAGAAATATGCAAAAGGAACAACATAAAACACAAAATTATCGGGATTCCCTGACTCAAGTATATTGCTAATTTCATCAATAGTTAGAAAACACTGAAGAAGATTCCTTAATTGGGTTGAAACTTAGTCTCTTTGGCTTAGCTGCTGTGTGTTTTGAGGGGCAGGCTTGCTTTTGGAAATAAGGAAATGCTGCTATACCAAACAAGTAAGGGTAACATCACACTGTACCAATCTGGATTTGCTGGGAGAAGGCCAGAGTTTGGAGTATTTTTTTAAAGAAACACAGTGTTACGGCTTTCATGTATACAAAATAACCGGATTAAGAGGTCTGCATCATTGGGCCAAAATTCCTCCATAGCTGACACTTGCTTTTGCTTTTACATGCCGACCATGCTTGGTTTATTTAAAAAAAAAGAAATGAAAAACAGTTGCCATTGAGTCAGTTCCGATTCATGGTGAACCCGTACATGTCAGAGTAGAACTGTGCTCCATAGGGTTTTCAATGGCTGTGATGTTTTGGAAGTAGATCAAGAGGTCTTTCTAAGACAAGTCTGGGTGGACTTGAACCTCCAACCTTTTGGTTAGCAGTTGAACACATTAACCGTTTGCCGAGTTTATACCAAAACCTGTTGCTGCCGAGTTGATTCTGACTCACAGCAACCCTACAGGAGACAGTAGAACTGCCCCACAGGGTTTCCAAGGAGTGGCTGGTGGATCTGAACTGCTGATCTTTTGGTTAGCAGCTGAGCTCTTAACCACTGTGCCACCATGGCTCTACTGGGTTTATAGTAGGTATTTAATAACTGAATGAATGAATTCATGCAAGCTTGAGAGTGACTTATCAGGACATTGGTCCTTCTCATGCAAAGCAGGGCTTCTGAAAGCTACTGAGATGTCTCTTAGGTCCTTTTATCAAACTCCCTTTCTCTACTGTCACAACGTTGTCTTCTTATGCTTGAAATATGGCTTGTTAAGCTGGGATGCTGTCTCAATCAACAAGGTCACAGAAATGAAGAGCTTTTGAAGCTGAAATTTAAGTTGATTTGGCCCAGACTCTGTGCCAGGCATCCCAGGACACAAAGGAGGCCTCAGGAGTTCCCAACCTTACCCAGACATGGAATAAACCACCACAGGGCCATAGAGATAATCCTGAGGTGTGTTTAAACCTGGAGGGGAACAGGGGCAGGCAAGAGGTAGAGATGTAAAGGCAAGATCAAGTCTCAGCTATGGAGAAATTTTGGTCCAATGACACAGACCTCTTAATCCAGGCAGCAGAGATGGGCTCAAGGGAAGAGAAGGATGTGGTGTTGGGGGCCAACACACTCAAATCAGACCCTGGAGCCCCAGGATGGCTGGGGCACTTCAAAACAAGAGGCTGCAGTAGTGGCCATGTTAAATCTGTTTTCCCCTCCACTTCTGCCCTACCCCGGTCCACATCCTGGGGCTGGAGCTTGGGGGTAGTGACCATGATCAGGCGTTGGAGGCCCATTTTACACATATCATAAGATTACTGTGATCTAAATCAGCCACCAGCTCCAGGGGATGTTTTCCCTCAGTGTCCTGCCCACCTACCCAAATGCCCTCTACCAATCTGAGGGCAGAACAGAGCCCTCACTGCACTCAGAGCATCTGAGAATAGTAACCATGAGTTCTGACAGTGTTCTACTGGGCCTGGGGACTGTTCTCATAAGAGGTGGCTGGGTGGTTGAATGACCAAACCAAGGAATGCAGGAGCAAGTTGTTCTAAAAACAAGGCATCCTCATGTGGACTCCAGAGCCCAGGTCCTCAGACACAGTCCCTCTTGTTGAGGTTGACCTGGACAGCAGGCTGAACTCCCGTCACCGTCTTCTACCACCAGCCAGCAACTGGGGTGGTTGGAGATGTCTGAAAGTGAATTCCAGTAATGCAATATTTGGCTTATCTCTGAGCACTCTGTTTCTTTGAGGATGAAAACAGTTTGCACCACTCTGCTAGAAAATATAAATCCCTTAGAAACTAGTTTGGCAGGTGGGTGGGTGTGGGTGGTAGAGAGGGAGAGAACAAACGTTTAGAGCCTCATATCCATCCTCAGGGTTCCTGACCCCAGTCAGAGAGAGAGAGGGAAGGTGGAGGGAGGGAGAGGGACAGTGTCTTTGAGTGTGCATCTAGGGCGAGGAGATGCTGCAGAGCCACACTAGAGATGGAAAACGGAAGGGGTAGAAGAGAGGAGAGAAAAGTGATAAAATGCTACTTCTCATTTTTATACTGTTACCCTGAAAACATAGACATTTAGTTCTGCTTGAAATCAGTGCCTGCCACCCTCAACACTCTTTTTGCACATACTCCACACAAGTACCAGCCCCCAGGACTGCAGCTCTCAGCGGGGCTGCCCAGTTGTCCCAATGGGAGGGATACTCTTAGCTAGTCACTTACACACTGACTGGCTCATGACTTAAGGCATAGACTCTCTCAAGGTATCTGGAAGTCTGTTTTGTTCAAGTGTTTCTAGAAGACAGAACTGCCTCCCAATTCAATGAGGAATAAAGCCAAAAAAGGTGGGGGTAAAGTTAATATTTGAGGATGAGGGATGCCTCCTCTGAGACTCCAAATCCCAGACCTGGACAAGGCATCTAGTGCTGCTATAACAGAAATACTACAAGCTTTAACAAAGAGAAATTTATTCTCTCCCAGTCTGGTAGGCTACAAGCCCAAATTCAGGGTGTGAGCTTCAGGGGAAGGCTTTCTCTGTTGGCTCTGGAGGAAGGTCCTTGTCATCAGTCTTACCTTGGTCTGGGAGCTTCTCTGCATGGGAACCCTGTGCCCAAAGGACACACTTTACTACTGGCACTGCTTTCTTGGTGGTATGAGGTTCCCACTCTCTGCTTGCTTCCCTTTCCTTTTACCTCTTTTTTTTTTTTAAGATAAAAGGTGGTATAGGCCACACCCCAGGGAAACTCCCTTTACATTGGATCAGGCATATGACCTGAGCAAGGGTATTACATCCCACCCTAATCCTCTTTAACCACAGGCAGAGATTATGATTTATAACACATAGGAAAATCACAAAATGGAGGACAACTACACAATACTAGGAATCATGGCCTGACCAAGTTGACATATATTTTGGGGGGACACAATTTATGTGGTCGGAGACCAGTTGGGCCTGTCCCCTTCTACCTCTGCCTGATCGTGGGACCAAGAGGTTCTCCCACTTCATCCCCAGAACTTCCTGGCGCCTCTGCTGCAGCCCGGCCACCTCACCTATGGCACTGCTCAGAAGGTGGATCAGGGAGGGAGGCCAGCAATGTCCTCCCATGTCCACCTGGCACCACCAGTCACCTCCCATGGCCCCCCACCCAAAGAAGGGCACAAATGCTCGTGCCTGCCGGGGAAGCTGTCAGTCCCTGCTCTGAGCCTATGTGCACACACAGAAATATACACGTCTGTTTCTGTTACATGTGGACACACACACATACCCTCGGGAGCACACACTCATGCAGACAATTCAGACATGCACTCAGACTGACTTTGTTTCCACAATCATCCCTCATGGTTTGGATATACAGACCATCTGTGTAATTCCAGGTCCTCAGGAAATCTTCCAAAATACAGTAAAACGTTCTCAGTGGTCGTCTCTTGAGGGGTTTGGGGGGGGGGGTGCGTGTTACATATTAACTTGTTTTCTAGTTCATATTTTCAAATTTTTCTACAAGATGCATTGCATTTATACTCAGAAAAAAATTAAAGTATGCAATTTTTAAAAAGTCTTCCTAAGACTGAATTAATAGCACCCTGGTAGAGCTTAATAGAGCTCACTCATATATCAATCGCATTTCAAGCCACACAACAGCATTATGTAGTGTCACCTCCAGTTTACAAATGAATAAACCAGGAATAAGAGAAGTGGAGCAATCTGCCCAAGGCCACTCAGCCAAGTGGCCCAGAGGGAGCGGAAAATTGTTCCACTCACTTTCCAGGTGTTTCCCAAAGGTAGCAGAGAGAGAATGCATATGCATACAGGGAGGAGAGAAAGAGGAACCGTGGCCGGCCGTGTGGCGTGTGAGATGCCTGTCTTACTCATGTGATTATAAAATATTTCTGAGCCACCAGATGGTATAAGAGCAACTGCAGATGTCCCGATAGCTTTTCTTCATTTCTTTACACAGGGTTTCATTTCAGGGGCCTGTGGAGTGATACCCAAGTAGCTATTCTGGAGTTGCACAAAGACAATAACTGTACAATTTAAGACTAACACCATGCAGTGCCTCCACCTAGCAGATACACCTTCATTGCTTCTTCCCCAGTGACCATAGCTACATTTAATCCTGAGGCACCTGGCGAGGCACTGGGTAGGAACCTCTCAGGCCCCCTTCCCCAAGTGGCGGCCTGCCCCAGGTAGGGCCTAGGATCCAGGCTCAGTTGTGTAATCAATCCTTGGCTCTGAGGCACAGTGTACCCTTTACCAGCTGGCTCGCTGACTCCGTCATAATAACGGGCTCTGGAGAAAGCAGACATGAAAGGCACCATGCTCTTGAGATCAAAGACACAGGGTTGATAAGCTCGCTCGGCACTCAGTCTTCTGCTGGGCTTGGTCTGCCTTTTTGTTGTGTTTTTAAGATGGGAATCTTCATCCCTGGTCCTTCAGCAGCTCAATAACCTAGTTAAAAAGCAACAGGCTCATGGCTCGCTGGCACGACTCGACTGTACAGCCTCTCTTTTGTTGCGCTGAGTCAAAAACAGCACTCCGAAAAACTAGTTTGGCTAATGTTCTCAATAACGCAGAGAGAAGTGCTGCTCTTGGTGGAGGCACAGCCCTGCCTGAGTCTGGCCCTGGAACTACTGGCTTAAGGAGAATGTGACCTCGTGCCATGTATTCAGCCTCGCGCCCACAATGGCCACGAGCGGAGCAGAAACTGCAGACTGACCCGGCTTCCCTCTCTGCCTCTCTCCTTCCACCCCGCAGTCTGCCCTCACACCCTGCACATGAGAGAACAGCAGAAAGACTTTATTTGCCATCGCTGGGCCAATCTAGAGGCCCCTTGGCTAGCATGTGTTTTGTTTCTAGTCTTCCAATTTAGTTTTACTCTGGTTCTAGCTCAATCATTTTGACCAGCATCAGCCATGCTCAAACCCAGTGTCTGCAGACAAAGGCAGTCAGAGCTTGCAAGCACCCGCTGATTTTCCATTCACCATAGGCCCCCACCTGAAGCCACTCCCTGCTCTGAAAATGTTACAGACTTCGAGAAACCTCCAAGTTTAGAAGCAAAAGAACGGAGGACCCTGGGAACAGCACGAAGTCTGCAGACACATGCCTGAGGAGGCACTCCTGCCTATCTGGTGGGCCACCATCCAAACCCCAGCCCCTAAGGAGCCATTCTATGAGACACACAGTGCTATCAGTCTTTCACACACAAGTATGAATTACCACCAGGTTGCTTCACCTTGTCCCTGGGAAAGAGCCACCACTCTGACAGGCCAGGCTTTCTTAGTGGAAGGCCAATGAAAGGGGAAATGAGTAATTATGAGTAATTTAGGGGGGTGGTATAGGCCTCCATGGGGTGCTCAAGTGGGTGCCTCGGGGAAGAACAAAGTCTTTGGCAGGATGGGGTGCACTAGGGTCAAAGGGGGTACAAAGTAGAAGGAAAAGGAGCCAAAGTTTCCCTTGTCTTAAAATTCTGCCACTACCTGAGCCCCACCTTTGTTAAGGAGAAGCAAGTTGGTCTTCGTCCTCCTCCCTGCTGTCCCACACAGGTTCCCTGCTCCTGATCAGAGCCCACCCAGAACATAACCACTGAGGTGATGCAGGCAATGTCCCATAGCCTGGAAGTGAATTCCTGGGGGACACCGGGTCTCAAGTCTCAAACTGACTTTAGCTGAAGTTCGCTGGTCTCAGCTAGGAGAAAGCCTATGTTCTCAGTGTTTGGAACCCCACCCCTCTATAAACCGGGGATTCTCCACATTGCCATTTTAAATCTCAGCAGCCTGTCAGCTCACAGTTACAAAAAAATAACCCACAGATGACTCATAGCAATCCTGTAGGACAGAGTAGCACTGCCCCATAGGGTTTCCAAGGCTGTAATCTTTGTGGAAAAAATCTGCCACACCTTTCTCCCACGGAACAGCTGGTGGGTTCAAATCGCTGACCTTCCAGTAAAGAGCTGAGTGCTTTAGCCACTGATCCAATTGGGCTCCTCAGCTCATAGATAAAAAAAAAAAAAATCATAGATAGGCAAGAGTTTTTAAATCGCAGGAGAGAAAGTACAAGTCCTGTCTGGGCTTGCCTCTCGTGGCCTAGCATTCCCAAAACGTGTGAGAGAAGACACACGTGGCCCTTTACGTGGGAAGGATACTTTGTGACTTACCCAGGAGGCTCATTTAAATAGTTAACAACCCATATGGAACAGGTACTGGCTTCCTGTGTCAGCGAGAATTAGCTTAATCACAGGGAGGCCTGGGGTTCTGGAGAAGGGACCAAGGGACTATTTACCACCGATACGGAAGTTCTTTTAATATTCTGACAACATAGGTCCCTGCCAGTGCATACCAGCTGAACATAGCATCAATTGCCCCATAGGGCATGTGGTCACAGCTGCCTCTACAGCTGCGGGGGACTGGCTGATGTCCAGGGAGCAAGGTGCTGGAGCCAGCCTCTAGCAGACATGCCCACAGGCTGCCCTGTGAGGGGAACACTCCCACCTTTCAAGACAGAAGCTAAGCCTCAGGCCTGTCCAGCACAAACGGTGACAGCTGTCCAGCACAAATGGTGACAGCTGTCCATCACCAAAGCCCTTGCTTCTGCTGTATTTCTCAGCCGGCCCTCGGCTTCAGCACCTGCCTGTCCCTAAGAGGCCTGGGACAAGGGAAGGGAGAGGTGCAAACAGACCACCTGCATGCCACAGCCTTAGACTCAGGCCATGGGGACAGACGGACAAAGAGAATCCTCAAAGGCCATGGTCAGAACATCCTAGCCAGTCTCTGGGGGGTGGCTGGCCCAGCCTGAGAACAGATTGTGCCTCTTCTTGCCTGGACCTTAGGCTGGGGAACAAAACAAAACTCAACTAGAAAGAGATAAAGAAAGAAGTTTAACGCCACGGCTTTAACATTTTACCTGGCTCTTTACAACCCACCTGCTTTTGCATATGTTGTTCCTTATGCCTGGAATGCATTCACCCCAATTTCTTCTCAAGCCAAAAAGGCTAGCATCCTTCAAACCCCAGAGCAACCTCCCTCCCTCCCTGGGAGGCTTCTCCTAACCCCTTCCCCAGGCTTGCTTAGTTACTCCCTCCTGAGGTCTCAGCAGGTGTCCCAATGAACTGTATTATTTATATGTACGCCCCCGCCCCCAAAACAGGCTGAGAGCCAGAGCCTGGGGAGAGCTCAGGACTCTCTGGTCCTCCACACAGAAGGCAGATCCCCTCATAGAGAATGTCCCATGCCCCTGGGGTCTCCCCAGTGCTCAGGACCGCCTGGTCCTCCACACAGAGGACAGGGCTCCCCTCACAGAGAATGTCCCGTGCCCCTGGGGTCTCCCCAGTGCTCAGGGCTGCCTGGTCCTCCACACAGAGGACAGGGCTCCCCCTCACAGAGAATGTCCCATGCCCCTGGGGTCTCCCCAGTGCTCAGGACCGCCTGGTCTTCCACACAGAGGACAGGGCTCCCCTCACAAAGAATGTCTCATGCCCCTGGAGTTGTACAACACAGGGCCCTGTCCTAGTGCTCCTTCATTGCTGAGCTAATGATTACTTACCAGCAAGGAAAATCAGCTCAAAATCTTACAAATTCCCAATGTAAATGAAACTGGCTGACACTTTAAAAATAAAGGATCCGAGTCCCTAGGTGGCACCAAGGGTTAACATTCTCAGCTACAAACTGAAAGGCTGGAGGTTCAAGTTCTTCCAGAGGTGCCTGGGAAGAAAGGCCTGGTGATGAACTTCTGAAAAAGCAGCCACTGAAAGCCCTACGGAGCACAGTTCTTCTCGGACACGCATGGGGGCATCAGGAGCCAGAGCCCACTGAAAGCCCTACGGAGCACAGTTCTCCTCGGACACGCATGGGGGCATCAGGAGCCAGAGCCCACTGAGAGCCCTACGGAGCACAGTTCTTCTCGGACACGCATGGGGGCATCAGGAGCCAGAGCCCACTGAGATCCCTACGGAGCACAGTTCTTCTCGGACACGCATGGGGGCATCAGGAGCCAGAGCCCACTGAGAGCCCTACGGAGCACAGTTCTTCTCGGACACGCATGGGGGCATCAGGAGCCAGAGCCCACTGAGAGCCCTACGGAGCACAGCTCTCCTCGGACACGCATGGGGGCATCAGGAGCCAGAGCCCACTGAGAGCCCTACGGAGCACAGTTCTCCTCGGACATGCATGGGGGCATCAGGAGCCAGAGCCCACTGAAAGCCCTACGGAGCACAGTTCTCCTTGGACACGCATGGGGGCATCAAGAGCCAGAGCCCACTCGAGGACAACTGGTTAACAAATTTTAAACCTGTGGATCTTTTCAAACTCAGGAAGACATCACCTTTAGGACAATCACACCCTTCAGAAAGAGCTGGGCCCACACCAATGTCTGCTCTATCTGCTCCCTCTCTACCTACAGTCTCTCAGGCAGTCTTTAGGTAAAACCCAAGCCCCAATGGGAATTTCATCCCAAAGTTAAGAAAAAGCAAACAACAGCCCCAGTATAAATCCAAAAATGGCTCCCATTTAGGTTTCTGAAGTCTTCAGGCAGCTTCCACACATCAAGGAGACAGTTCTGCTTAAAGGCCCTGTTTTGGATTGAACTTGTCCCTAAAAATATATGCTGAAGTCTTAAGCTCAGGCCTCTGTGAATATGGCCTTGTTTGGAAGCAGGGTCTTTGAAGATGTTATCGGTTCAGTTTCCATGAGGTCATACGGGAATAGGATGGGTCCTAATCCTACATGACTGGCGCCCTTACAAAAGAAGAGACAGACAAGAGGAAGGACAGCCATGTGAAGTGGTATCTACAAGCCAAACAACACCTGAAGCTTCCAGAAGCTGGGAGAAACCAGAAAGGATCTTCCCCCAGAGACTTTGGAGAGAGATTGCCATGGCCCAGCTGGCATGTTGATTTAGATTCCAGCTTCCAACACAGTGAGACAATCAAGGTCTGTTCTTTAAAGCCACCCACTCTGTGGTACTTTGTTACGGCTGCTCTAGGAAGCAGACACAGGCCCCAAGCTCTTGTTGCCCCAGAAGCCATCACAGCCTCAGTCATCATGAAGCCTGGTGACAGAGAAGCCAACGGCCCCATTGTAGTTAAGTGTCTGCCACAAATTCCATGATAAATCTAGACCCTTGGGTACTCAACGTAGGCATGCAGACAAATTGCCCAGGGCAGCTAATTTAAAGAATAACTCCACTGAAAACCTGCCTCAAGATGCATTACATGGAGGTTCGTTTAGTGGGCCGTCGCATTTAATTCATTCCAAATTTATTACACATCCAATACAGAATCTAGAATTTATAACAGATGTTCTCTGAGGGGGGAACAAAATTGAGACAATTTAACCCAGAGAAGAGAAGTCTGAGGGTTAATTTAATTAAATCCTCAGGATGATAACAGCTCTTTCTTACCCAGAGGGAAGTAAACAACACAGGGACTCAGTGCAGAAGAGGAGAGGAACCAGCTCCAGGGACCTGAGCCAGCTAGAGTGGCAGGGTTACAACAGACTGCAGGAGACCCTGGAGGCCAGAGAGTTTCTTCTCAGCTGCTCCTTAAAAAGAAGATAAAATCTTAAAGGAACCATCCCTATCCTGGCATCTGAAGTTGAGAGTATGAAAGCAAAGCTCTGGGAGAAGCAAGCTTGGGGATTGAATCCCAGCTCTGCTGCTCACAGATTATGTGACCTTGGGCAAATCCAGTCACTCTGAGCCTACATCTCCTTCATGCACACAGGGATACCGCCTGCCTCCTGGGAGGTCCTCACGGCCCCGTACAAGTAACTTCTCAGTGTTACCTCTTATAAATGACGTCCTTAGGTATCTGGCGTTGCTGGTGCTGTTAGCTGCCAGAGAGTCAGCACCAACTCGTGGTGACCCCACGCGCAACAAAACAAAACTCTGCCCAGCCCTGTGCCATCCCCATGACTGGACAGTTGTGATCCGTAGGGTTTTCGCTGGCTGATTTTCAGGAGTAGATTTCCAGGCCTTTCTCTCCAGTTCACCTTACTCTGGAAGCCCTGCTGAAACCTGTTCAGCATCATAGCAACTTACAGCACGCAAGACAGGTGGAGGCTGTACATGAGGTACATTGGCTGGGAATCGAAACCAGGTCTCCCACATGGAAGGAGAGAAGTCTACCAACTGATCCACACTGTTCCCATGTTATACAGTAGGCTCATTAAGTTTAGTTCACTTCTCCTGTGTGCATTCCGCATGTTTTTAGTTATCTGACATTAAAAAAAAATAACTAAACTATCCTCTGCCAGTCCCTGGAAAACATTATCTCTATAAGATCATAGGGCAGTTTTTAGGCCCTACGATGTGATGGCTATGCCTTCCTTGGGCAGAGCACTCTAGAACACCACACCGAGGAGCACCAATAATCAATAAGGGAAGCACTAAAATCCTTTCCAGGTGAGGAAACAGGGGCTCAGAGAGGTTAAGCAACTTACCCAAAGCCACACAGCCAGCTAAGGGGCTAAGCTTCACATTCAGGTCTACATCTTACTTCTGTTCATTCAGGGGGGTGAGCGAGAAAGTGGTGAACATGTACACACCCCTATTTGATCCCTACATTTTTGACGGGTCACAACATGAGAAACCAGCTGATGCCACGTCCTCACAGATTTTACCCCATCGAAATAATCAAGTGAAAGAACTTCATGCCAACATCAGGAAGCTTAGAGTAACCAAGAATCACCTGCATTTAGGAAGAAGGGAAATGCCTTTCCTCTTTAATCCCCAACACCTCCCCACTACCCAGCAAGCCCAGATCAGGTGGGATAGGGAAAGAGGCCAAGGTGGGAGAGGTGGGGAGAATGCCAGCAATGGCTGGGTGGATGTAGGTGCCTCAGCAGCTCTGGTAGGAGAAAGAACCTGTGCTCAGGAAACCCCAAGAGGCCCACTGAGCCCATGGGGCCTCGTTTCGCCAGCTTGGTTGCTAAGCCCCACCATGCACGAGCTGGCTCTGGCTCTGGCTGTATAATCTTGAATACGCCGCGCTTCAATTTCTCCGTCTGTGAAACATGGACAGCAGCACCTACCTCATAAGATTGTTGGTTTTCAAACATTTCATTGTAAAAAAAAAATGCAAACATATACAAAACAGAGAAACCAGTATGATGAATAATGGGTACTTCGAAACGCCCAACTGGGGCCCATCTTGTTTCATCAGTACCCCCACTCGCCGGCCCCAGCCCTGGTGGTTTACTCGTAAACAAACCCAGACATCCCATCACTTCATTTCTATTTCAGGATTTTTTTAAGAATTACACAAGATAGGACAAGTAAAGCACTTAGACACCAGTAGCTGGCAGGTATAAGTACTCAGTAAACATTAGCTTGTATTGTCGGAGTCCCCACATGGTGCAAACAATTAACGTGCTAAGCTGCTGACCTAAGGGTTGGAGGTTCGAAATCACCCAGAGGTGCCTCGGAAGAGATGCCTGTTGATATACTTCCAAAACCTCAGCCCTTGAAAAGTATATGGAGCACAGTTCTACTTTGGCACACATGGGGTTGCCATGAGTGGGAATCCACTAGATGGTAAATGGTTCGTACTCTTTGTTACTATTAAATAAATACTAAAGCTACCCCTGCTGCAGGCTTTCTGCTGCTTCTGTTACCACATAGGTCTGTTTTCTCCTCTATCAGGTGGAGACGAAGCTACCTGCCTTAGCCACTTCATGGGTACGCTTCAAGGCTCTACTGAATACAAAGGTGTGAGCTCTTTGAAAAGCCTGCTGCACCAACATTATCTCTGAGCTGTACCATCTGAGCGCGTGGTGGCAAGGGGCCTTGCTGAAACGACTTGTGGGTGCATGGGTTGGCCCCAGAGGTCAAGACCATGTCTTATCTTCTTCCTACATACATGCTGCTCAACAGACAAACACAGACCATAGCTACCATCCTGCAAAGCATGTCCTAGTGCTGAGTGATGCACACACATCATCTCATTGAGTCTTCACTCCAACCCTACAGAGTGGCAAATATCTCCACTTTACAGATGGGAAAACTGAGTTTCAAAGAGATTAGGCAACCTATTTTTTTTTTTAATCACACAATTGATATTGAGGCCTGTATGACTCCAAAGTTCACATTTCACCCGCTTATGGTGTCTCCCAATAATCTGTCAAAACATGGTCCATTTACATATTTGTTTTGTTTTTAATGTGTACAATTCAGTGGTTTTTAATATATTCACAAGGTTGTACAACTGTCACCACTATCTAATTTTCATCACCCCAAAAGAAACCTCGTATCCATTAGCTGTCACTTCACATTCCCCCTGGCCCATCCTCAGGCAACCAATAATCTGATTTCTGTCTCTGTGGATTTGCCTATTCTGGACATTTCATATACATGGAATCACACAACATGTGGCCTTTTGTGTCTGGCTTCTTTCACTTAGCATAATGTTATCAAAAGTTCATCCATTCTGTAGCTCCTTTTTATGGTTGCATAATATTCCATTGTATGGATCCACCACATTTTGTTTATCTGCTCATCAGTTGATGGACATCTGACGTGTTCCCACTTTCTGGCTATTGTGAATCATGCCGCTATGAACACTCATGTACAAGTTTTTTGTTTGGGCATGTGTTTTCATTTCTTTTGGTTATATACCTAAGAGAGGAACTGCTAGGTTATTTGGTAATTCATGGTAATTCTATGTTTAACTTTTTGAGGACCTGCCAGACTGTTTTCCAAAGCTGCTGCACCATTTTACATTTCTACCAGCAATGTATAAGGGGTCCGATTTCTCCCCAGTCTCCCCAACACTTGCTATTGCCCATCTTTTGCTTATAGCCACCCTAGTGGGGGTGTGTCCATTTAGATTTATAAAAACCCAAAACCAAACCTGCTGCCATCGCGTCGACTCCGACTCATAGCGACGCTATAGGACAGAGTAGAACTGCCCCATAGGGTTTCCAAGGAGTGGCTGGTGGATTAGAACTGCTGACCTTTTGGTTAGCAGCCGAGCTCTTAACCACTGTGCCACCAGGGCTCCATTTATATTTATATGTACTTATAAAAATACTTTTGTGAAGTCCCGTGGGTTCCTCCCAACAACCACATAAAGTAGGCAGAGAAGAATACCATCATCACCCTTTTATATGTAAATGGACCATGTTTTGACAGATTGTTGGGAGACACATGAATAAATTGTGGTCTCGGTTGAATAAACTGTAGGCTTCAAGAAAACAAATAACCTAAACTTATATAAGGTGACAGTCTTGTCATCACACTCTTGAAGAAATAAAAAGCACAAGGTACTATTCCCAGCTCAGCTTCTCCTCTGGTCAAGAGACCAGATACTTTAAGTTCTACTACGGACCAAGGTAGGAGTCACACCAGAACCGAGAGCTGTGGCACCGCTGTGGGGTGTACGTGTTTACAGGCATCACAGCACTCTAACAGATATCACTCAAAGCAGTCTACTTGTTCTAAAACTCTTCACTCCCAGGAGAGTCATTTTTTTAGTGAACAACCACGTCTCTTCAGTTCTGCCAACTAACCGGATTTATGACACTCCCTTGACTTTTTCTAAAAATAGCAAATCCCCTCCCCAAGTCCAAAGACAGTCAGCGATACCTTAATACAGATTAAGGCAATGTAGCTGTGGCCGCGTGTCCTCAGAGAGCAAGCTCCAGACCTCTGCCAGGGACGCTGCAGGCGGGTCCTGAGGACGGGGCCTGTGCTCCACGTTCGTGCTTCACCAATGAATCTGCAGCCAGTCTCTCAGCACATCTGAAAATGGAGTGTGAGAGCAGGGAGGGAAAGGGAGGAGCAAAGGGGCTGGGGAAAAGGTATTTTAGTCACAGCCTCCAAAGGCCAGAGCAAAGGAGAAAGTGCCCCGAAGTCATCAGGAGTCAGGGCCCTCTGGACTCATGTCCCAGCTCTCCTCATCACCAGCTGTGTAACCCTGAGCACATTTTTCAACCTCTCTGAGCCTCAGGTTTGCTGTCTGTAAAACAGTGGTAAAATACCTACAACTCCAAACTTCGTAAGGTAGCTATGAGAAATAAACAAAATATGAAAGCTATAAAGAAAATAAAACCAGTTGCCATCCAGTCGATTCCAATTCATGGAAACTCCAAGTGTCTCAGAGTAGAACCGTGCTCCATAGGGTTTTCAATAGCTGATTTTTTGGGAAGGAGATTGTCAGACATTTCTTCTCAGGCACCTCTGGGTGGACTCAAACATCAACCTTTCTGCTAGCAGCCAAGCACATTAACTGCTTGCACTACCCAGGGACTATAAAAATGGTAAGGTATCATAATTATGAAGGGGGGATATTTCTATGTAATGGTATTTTTTTTCCCCTTTAAAAATGGTCACCAGTGCTAATAATTACTTATAATTTCACAGACAGCATGCAATAAAATGGTTAAAACCTGGCTAAAGTAATAAGCAGTAAAAGCTTTATAGATGAGCATATCCCTGAGCACTTCTAAGAATTTATCCTAAGGCATAATCACATAAATGTGTTTGTGTGTGTCTGTGTGTGGTGGGGGGAACATAAGTACAGGCATGGTCATCACAGCATGTGCTCAGTTGTATTGCTCAAAATATTCACCACCCTTTCCTCTAGGAGGCTTATGCTTCCCATCTCTCTGACATCAGGCTTGGCCATGTGATCTGCTGTAGCCAATGAAATGTAAGGGGAAGTAACAAGTGGTATGTGTCAGTTCCTACTTCTGAGTAAAGAAGTACCATATGGTTCCACCATCTTTTTTCCCCTCTGCCATGAGACCAGCAGTGTTTCAGATAGGGCTGCTTAGTCAGTCTGGGTCCCAGAGGGATGACGGCAGAGAGCAGGGCCACAGTCAACAGGCAGTGGTCATGTAACCTGAGCAAGAAAGAAACCTTTGTTGTCACAAACCACTAAGATTTCAGGGTCATTTGTTACCTGAGTGTGATGTAGCCTAAGCTGACAGACAGCCGCGTTCCTATTAACGCAAAACTGCAAACAACTTAAACGTCCAGCTAAATAAATTATGGTGTATATATATACACAATAGAATGCCAATAAAATGATGTATACATGGCATAAAAAACATTCTCAATATGTTGTTAACTGGGAAAAAAAATATGTCATTTACTGGAGGGGGAAAGAAAACCAGAGAATAATATAGTACCATTGACAACGGATTAGTACCAAGAATACCAAAATATCTACAAAACAGTAAGAAAAAACTACTCCTCCCAAAATGAAATTGGGCAAAGGATATGGGCACATAATTCACAGAAGAGGAAGCCAGAATGAATAATAAATATATTAAATATGCTCGACCTCACTAGAACTCGGTCAAGTACAAATTAAAATTATAGAGATACTATTCTATAACCATCTGAAAGTTAAAATTTTAAAACCTGATAAAAGTGCTGCAGAGAAGGTGGGGAAAAAGGAACTCTGCAAAGGGCGAGTGCCACAAGCACCTTGCAGAGCAATTTAGTAACATATAGTAATGCTGACCATAAGCATATCACACGATTCAGCAATTCCACTGCTAGGTATTCTAGATATGGACTCTACAGGAAGGCTCAAGGTGTGCTTGTATTAGTTGTCTATTGCTGCATGACAAATAACCCCGAAAACTTAACAGCTTAAAATACTTAGTACCTTATACTTTCTTTTGGTCAAGAATCTGACGACAGCTTAGCTGGGTGCCTCTGGCTAAAGGTCTCTCATGAGGTTCCCGTTAGGCTAAGGCCAGGGCTGTAGTCTCATCTAAAAGCTTGGCTGGGGCGGGAGGGCGCAGATCCACTTTCAAGCTCGCTCAAATGCTTGTTGGCAGGCCTCAGTCCCTCCCCACATCGGCCTCTTTACAGGGCTGCCTCACAACATGGACAAGTGATCCAAGAGAGAATGCCCAAGATGGAAGCCACAGTCTTTTTATAACCTAAACTGAGATGTGATATCCCATCACTTCCGCTGTATTCTACTTGTTAGAATCAAGTCAATAAATCCAGCCCACGCTCCAGGACAGGGGATTACACACGGGTGTGAACACCAGGAGGCAGGGATCATTGGGGGCCATCTTAGAAGAAGGAAGGCTCCATTGTACTCGAGGAGAATAGAATGTTCTCTACAGCACTGTTTGTAATGGTGACAAAAATGCAAACAACCTAACTGTATATCAATAGACCAGCGGAGAAATGGTGACTTATTGAGGCAATGGAGCTATACGGTAGCTTTTTAAAAAAATGTTTACAGGTTAAAAGAAGACCATGAACCAAACCTGCACGTATCAACCAAGTAAATCTCAAAAACAGTGTTAAACAAGTTGTCAAAAGCAAATAAAAAAAAGATATGAACAGTTCAATTATTACTTATGAGTATTTCTAACACATAAAGATGAATGTCTCTTTTAAGGCTCTGCGCAGATGTGGTAAGAGCACAGAAATAAGCCTGGGCATAACCCCACTTACCTCAGCATAGATGCTCTCTGGGAAGGAGAGGGAAGGATGAGGTGGATGAGGCTGCATTGGATCTATAATGTTTTACTGGTTTGTAGTACAATGAATCAAAATAAAATAATAATATGATCTTATTTTTGCTAAAAATATATTCTCATTTCCATTACACATATCTCTGGGTGTCTATAAAATCTGGGCACAGATAATGTTATTTTCTTCTTTTCCAGATTAAAAATGTTCTTGCTGACATTGTGTCTATGTGCCTATGTTTCCAGACTTTATGGACACCCTTCCAAAAACCCATTGCCATAGAGTCAATTCCGACTCATAGTGACCCTATAGGACAGAGTAGAACTGCCCCATACGGTTTTCAAGGAGCGGCTGGTGGATTCAAACTGATGACATTTTGGTTAGCGGCCGAGTTCTTAACCACTGAGCCACCAGGGCTCCATGGACACCTTTAAACAGACAGAAATGAGTCTGGAGGGGGACACATCAGAATGATAACGAGAGTTACAGGTAGGTGATGTGGCTACAGGGATTTGTTTTTCTCTTTGCTTTTCTGTATTTTCCAATCTCACTGAAATGATGCAGATTTTTTTATGTAAAAAATTAAAGTTTCTTCAAATACCAAGTCAAGCTCAAAGCCAAAATGGCCATGGTTCAATACCAGAACACATCAGCTTTGAGAGCATAAATGAATTCTATTTTAGAGAGGACGGTTTGGGATGGAAGGGAGGAAAACTAAAAAGGTTAGAGGTTCAAGTCTACCCAGAGGCACCTCAGAAGAAAGGGAAAGGCCTAGCAATCTAAAATCTACATCTGAAAAATAAGCCATCGAAAATCCTGTGGAGCACAGTTCTACTTTGACATACATAGGGTTGCCAGGAGTCAGAGTCAACTCAGTAGAAAGTGGCACCTGGTGAACTTGAGAAGTTCATCTTTTGGGGAGCCCGGCCCCCTGATGCTGGTCCGGCTGGGGCTACTCCTGACATCAGGGCCCTGGGAAATGCCTGGGCAGCTACAGGCAGGCCTGGTTCCCTGGAGGGAATGACTTCTCGCAGCCTTGCTGAAGGGAGGAGGCAGCTGAGCACAATGTGCTGGCTCCCTTGACCTCCACCTCAGGCAGAATTTCCCCAGAGTGTTCACAAGGAGCAGGGGTCAGAAAGAAGCACCAGAGTCCAAAGGACTAACGGACCACAGCTACCTCCACCAGACTAAGTCCAGTACAACTAGATGGTGTCCAGCTACCTCCATCGACTGCACTGACAGGGACCACAATAGAGGGTCCCAGACAGAGCAGGAGAAAAATGTAGAACAAAATTCTAACACAAAAAAAGACCAGACTTACTGGTCTGACAGAGATTAGAGAAATCTCAAGAGTATGGCTCCTGGACGCTCTTTTAGCTCAATAAAGAAGTCACTTCTGAGGTTGACCCTTCAGCCAAAGATGAGACAGGCCCATAAAACAAACAAAAATACATGCAGCTCAATCATGTATATGAGACTAAATGGGCACACCAGCCCAGGGGCAAAGATGAGAAGACAGGAAGGGACAGGAAAGCTGGACGAATGGAAATGGCGAACCCAAGGTCAAGATGGGGAGAGTGCTAACACGTCGCAGGGTTGGCAAGCAATGTCACAAGACAATACGTGTATTAATTGTTTAACGAGAAACTAATTTGCTCTGCAAACCTTCATCTAAAGCAAAATAAAGAAAATAAATAAAAAAGAAAGAAGCACCAGACTACTTCCCCAAGCACAGACCAAGTGTCCGCAATTAGTTATGACCACCTGATTTATGTTTCTCTGTACTGTCCAAGTTTCTGCAGTGAAAACGTATTGCTTGTATCATAAGGGAATAAATAAACTTTAAAAAGAGAAGCATTTCTGTCTACAATTCACAATGCCCAAGAGGCTGATTCAACGACCAAGCCCAGAGACAAGCTCTTACAGAAGGACCAAGGGGACACGGCTTAGATAGAAACTCTGTGCCTGACCCAAACCAGAATCTCACAAACCGCCTGCAGAGCCCAGGCTGGCTGAGGGATCACAAGCATCAGCATGGCTTTCTTCACTGCCCTGACACCGTGTTGTCCACCCCCAACCCTGTACCCCTGCCCCAGGCAGAAAAACAAAAAAACCAAACCCAGTGCCGTCGAGTCAATTCCGACTCATAGCAACCCTATAGGACAGAGTAGAACTGGCCCATAGGGTTTCCAAGGAGCGCCTGGTGGATTCGAACTGCCAACCCTTTGGTTAGCAGCCGTAGCACTTAACCACTACACCACCAGGGTTTCCGCCCCAGGCAGAAGCTGATATAAAGACTGTGGGACAGGATCCAATAAGTACTTATTGAGAACCTGCCTGGCTTGAGAGGGTGGAGGTGGAAAGAGTGGGAGAAGGGGAGATCTAGAGAAAATAAAATCCGGGTCCTTAACGGGGAACCCAAGGTCAAGAAGGGAAGAGTGTTGACATGTTGCCGGGTTGGCAATCAATGTCACAAAACAGTATGTGTACTGTTTTATGAACTAATTTGCTCTGTAAACCTTCATCTAAAGCACGCACACACACACAAACACACTGGGTCCTCAAGCCCTGTTGAGTAGATGGGTCTCAGACAATCATTAAACAAAAACACAAAACAGTCAGAGAACATGATGCTGCTGTAATTAAGTCCTGAATGAGTAAGACGGCAAATGCTTACCAAAACCAAACCCACTGCCGCCAAGTCAATGCCAACTCATAGCGATCCTATATGACACAGTAGAACTGCCCCATAGGGTTTCCAAAGAGCAGCTGGTGGATTCAAACTGCCGACCCTTTGGTAAGCAGCTGAGCTGTTAACCACTAAGCCACCAGGGCTCTGAAAAAAGAAAAGAGAAAAAGGAAGAAAGAGGCCAACGGGGCGAGGAGTGGGGAAAAGCAGTTGATGTGGGTTCTGGTCCCAGCTCTGCCTTCAACTCTGTGTGACCTTGGGCAAGTCACTTCTGCTCTCTGAACCTGTTTCCTCATCTTCTATATAAGTAGGAAGGGAGGAGAGAAGAGATAAGCAACTGATTGTTAAGGAACCATGACCCTGACCGTCCACAGAGCAAGCAACTCTGGTGAGAGGGGCCTGTACCTGATCTTGGAGATATGAAGCTTGGTTCAATGTCAACTTCAAGACAGAGAAAATCCACATACCACAGCCTCCTCTTCACGTACCTTGGGGCAAATCAACACGCAAAAAACTACACTTTGACTCTTTTCTGGCTTTTAAAAAACTTGTTAGGAAGCATGTTGAAGCCAGTTGGTAGGTTATGACTTACATGTGAAGTTCCATCCACAGGACTGAAAGCACCACCCTTCTCTCTTATCAAGCTACTAAGTGTGCTTGTTGATGGCCCATCACACACTGGAGCATCTCATCTTCTGGCCACTTTCTTGGGAACACCCAGGCCATTCCTTCCTGCAAGGCATCTGCCATCTGCAGTCTTGCTCAGGAGGAGACACCCCTCACATCACTCAGCACCCCAGAGGCTGTGTTCACTACAGTGCAGGCCACGTCAGCCGTGCTGTAGGCGGTGGGACAGCTCTGGGCAAAGACCTGGCTGTGTGACCTGAAGCAAATGGAACCTCAGTGCACTGTAGTAAGGCCAAGGAGCAGCCAGTGGGAGAGGGCTTTGGCTGCTGCAATGCCAGGGACCAATGTCAGCCCTTCCTTTTGCAGGCCCAGGGAGCCCAGCCCACCATCCTCAAGGTGACATCCCTTTTGGCCATGCTTCAGTCCTTCTTTCAGTGTAGCCAGGACAGCTCTAAGGGACAGACCAACAACCAGCCCTGCCACCAGACCTTACAGCCTCTTTTAGAATTCACCTATACATAAGGTCGCTATGAGCCAAAGTCGACTTGACCACAATGGGTTTGGTTTTGGTTTTGTTATACATCATGAAGAGAGCCCTGGTGGTACAGTGGATAAGCACTCAGCTGCTATCTGAAAGGTCAGTGGTTCAAACCCAACAAGCACTCCATTGGTAGAAAGAAGTGGCAATCTGCTTCCACAAAGATTATAGCCTTGGAAACCTATGGGGCAGTTCTACTCTGTCCTGCAGGGTCGCCAAGAGTCAGAATTGATTCAAAGGCAACGGGTTTGGTATACATTATGAAGGAGTCTCTGGGTGGTGCAAATGGTCAAGCACTCGACTACTAATCAAAAGGTTGGAGGTTTGAATCTACCCAGAGGTGCCTAGAAAGAAAGCCCTGGCAATCTATGTCCTAAAAAATCAGCCATTGAAAATCCTGTGGAACACAGTTCTACTCTGACACACTTTGGAGTTGCTATAGTCTCAATTCAGTGGCAACTGGTTTTTATACAATTATGAAAGGATTATTTTTTAAGAACCTTAGAGGGTTAGAGCTAGAAGGGCCTCAGAGACTGTCTAGTTTAGTGTTTTAGAAACATTTAATGTTAAGGATTTTAACATGAAACCTTTCTCAGAACCTCGCTAAAATGGAAATGGTGGGGGGCTCGCATGAGGAAGCAGAATCCCACTTACTCACTCATTTATACATTGCCTCCCTCTGCACCCTTCAGCAGCTCCTCTCAACAGCACAGTTTAAAAAGCACAGTTAAGAGCATCCGGGGTGATGAAACAGTTTTGGAAATAGTGGTGATGGCTGACTCAACATTGTTAATATAATTAATGGCACTGAATTGTACACTCGAACTAAAATGGCAAGTTTTATGTTATACATATTTTACCACAATAAAGTTAAAAAAAGAAAAACACAGCTTAGTCTAAATCGTCTTATTTGACTGGAACCAAAGTTGAGGCTCAGGGTTGGCAGCTCAGAGGGTATAAAGCCCGAAGTCTAACGGTATGAAACGGCAACTGACAACACCATGTACTGCCTTGCCAAGCCCTGCCAAGGGCACCTCACCAGCTTAGACCATAAGCTCAGCCAGATGCCACCATGGCTGTGACCCACGTAACTAAAGAATAGATGGTGGCCTGTTTATTTCCAACTCCACAGAACGTTAGAAGGGGGAAAAGGAGTAGCTAGAGGCAGGTATACTGAATATGTCATGGACTGCCAAAGGAACAAAACAAATCAGTCTTTGAAGAAATACAACCAGAATGCTCCTTGGATGACATGATTTCGGCTTGCTTAATTTGGACACATCACCAGGAAGGACCAATCGCCAGAAAAGGACATCATGTTTGGTAAAGTATAAGGCCAATGAAACCGAGGGAAACCCTCAATGAGATGGATTGACTCAGTGGCTGCAACAATGGACTCAAACATGTCCACGATCCTGAAGATGGCACAGGACAGAGCAATGTTTCATACTGTTATGCCTAAGGTAGCCATGAGTCAAAGCCAACTCAATGGTAACTAACAACAGAGGCAGGTACGTGAAAGAAGAGAGAGAACACAGCGCCTCCAACAAGGGACGAGATAGAAAAGTCTACAGGACAGATGAACCCCCAAAAGTTTGCGGACATTTAGTGACGGGCAAATAGCCTTACACCTGTCACCCAGACCCCTGAGGAGGGTAGCACTGTGTGGCAACAAAGAATGTACTTGAAAAGGTGAAGATCTGCATCTCAACTTGGCCACAATCCATGATGCAGCGTTGAAAGTGTCACTGAGATTTAGTCTCCTACTCTGAAAACTACCCACTTCTTGTGTCTATTCAGTCAACAAAGGTTTCCTGTGTGTCTGTCAGGTTCAGAAATGGTGTTCCATGCTATCGAGGATAGTGAGAAGAGACACAGCCCTGAACTTGGAAAGTTCACGGCTCCCTGCGGGAGACAAACAAGAGGAATGCAGGGTGGGGGCAGATACCTGCTTTCTGGTATAGACGGTCAACGAACACACCTGGAGAAACACTGGCTTAGGCAGTGACCGTTGTGGGCATAAAGTGAGTTAATGTATAGAGAGAACCCAGGCTTGGGTATATAAGAGGCACTTAAGAAAAATTACTTTTCCTTCTTCATAGTTAGCACTGACAACCACTTCTTGAGGAGTCCCCGGGTGGTTCAAATGGTTAACACACTTGGCTGCTAACCAAAAGGCTGAAGGTTCAAGTCCACCCAGAGGTGTCTTGGAAGAAAGGCATGGCGATCTACTTCTCAAAATCAGCCATTGAAAACCCTATGGAGTACAGTTCTACTCTGACACACATGGAGTCACCATGAGTGACAGCAACTGGTTTTACTACCTCTTGAATGTTTACCTTGAGCCAGGGCTTGTGCTAAGCACTTAACTACATCATCATTTAAATCAATCCTCTTACCAACTGTCTTAGTTATCTAGTGCTGCTATAACAGAAATACCACAAGTGGATGGTTTCAACAAATGGAAGTTTATTCTCTCACAGTCTAGGAGGCTAAAAATCCAAATTGAGGGTGCTGGCTCTGGCAGAAGGCTTTCTCTCTCTGTCGGCTCTGGAGGAAGGTTCTTGTCATCAATCTTCCCCTGGTCTAGGAGCTTCTCATGCACAAGGACCCCAGGTCCAAAGGACGTGCTGTGCTCGTGGAGCTGCTTTCTTGATGGCATGAGGTCCCCCGTCTCTTTGCTCGCTTCCCTCTTTTATACTTTAAAACAGATTAGCTTAAAACATAACCTAATCTTGTAGATTGAGTCCTGCCTCATTAATATAACTGCCGCTAATCCCACCTCATTAACATCATAGAGGTAAGATTTACAACGCATAGGAAAATCACATCAGATGACAAAATGGTGGACAATCACATAATACTGGGAATCAAGGCCTAGCCAAGTTGACACAAATTTTGGGGGACACAATTCAATCCACAACACCACCTTTATTAGGTAAATGCCATCATTCTCACTTTAAAGAAGAAATAGTGGCTGATGAGGTCAAGTAGCTCACCCAGCAATAGTTCCAGGGTGGAGCTGGGAGAGACAGGATTTGAACCCAAGCCTCCCCTCCAAAGCTAATGCTCTTAACCACTCTCTATAAAGGGCTAAATAAGAATATGCATGAAAAGCACTCTGTAAATTGTAAAAACCCATGAAAAATTCAGGATTAATAATTTTCTCTCTTCATCAGAAGTATCTGGACTGAGAGCACCAAGTGAGCCTTACAGACTCCCATTCCTGTGGCAGCAATTTGATCCCTCAGCATACACTCAGAGAGCATCTGGGCCACTGTAAAGAGGAAAGTACCCCTAGCTCTCCACATAAATTGCACAAAATCTTTAGTTTAAAAAAAAAAAATCAAAAAGACCAAGATTTAAACAACAGGAAATGTTTTGAGGGTTGCAAGGCCACCCACGCAAGTGTACAGAGAGCATGAATTCCTTCTGTGTAGCTTGCCTGCTGTTAAAGCCAGACTCTTGGGCCTCTGCATTGCTTCATGTGGCCATGTGCCTGCTACCCCGATTAGATCCATTAGACAGGGCCTGTTGCTGTCACTTCATTTGGAAACAAAAAGAGGCAAATTTAGATTTGAGTTGATGCGGCCAACATGCCTCCAAATGTACTTTATTAATGCAATCATTACCTCCTGAATAAGTTCTCGCATCTGGGAACCATGCCAGCCCCAGGGTCTACATGGAGCCCAGGACCTGGGCAGAGGCCAGAAGGGTGGGTGGGTAGGGGGAATATGCTGGAAGGAAAGTCTAGTGACATGACTAAGAGATTTATATTCGTTTTCTATTGCTGACATAACAAATTACTACCAACCTAGTGGCTTAAAACTACACAATTTTATTGTCTTATAGTTCTGGAAGTCAGAAGCCAAAATGGATCTTACTGGGCTAAAATCAATGTGTTGGCAGGGCTGTGTTCCTTTCTTAAGGCTCTAGGGTAGAATCTGTTTTCTTGGCTTTTTCAGTTTCTACAGGTTTCCTTCATTCCTTGGCTTGTGGCCCCTTCTTCCACCTTCAAAGTCGGCAGTATTGCATCTCTCTGACCCTTTTCTTCCATAGTCACATCTTCCTCTGACTGACTATAGCCAGGAAAGGTTCTTCACTTTAAAGGAGTTCTATGATTAGACGGGGCCACCTGGATAATCTAGGACACTTCCCTCCTCAAGCTCCTTAACCTTAATCACAACTGCCAAGTCCCTTTCCCCACGTAAGGGAACACATTCATAGGTTCTAGAGATTAAGAGGTAGATATCTTTGGAGGGGCCATTCTTCTGCCTACTACAAGACTGTTGAGTTGATTCTGACGCATAGCAACGCTCTAGGATAGAGTAGAATTGCCCCAAAGGGTTTCCAAAAAAACAGCTGGTGGATTCAAACTGCCAACCTTTTGGTTAGCAGCCGAGCTCTTAACCACTGCACCACCTGGACCCCATCTGACACTTACAAGCTGTGAAACCTTGGGCAAGTCACTTAACCTCTCTGGGCCTTGGTGTCCTCCTCTGAAAGTGAGATTCTAGCAATCACGTACCTATTGAGGAGGGCTCCTGGGAGGACAAAGGAGACTACATACACTGGATAAAAAGGAGGCCACACAGAGTCAAGTGCCACGTTAACAGGTGCTGTCCCTCTTGGCTGTCCCTCCACATGACTCCCTGAGCCAGGCTGCTCCCACAACTGTCCTGTTCCATAGCCTATGCAGAGCAGTACATGGGCAGAAATGACCTTGACTTAAGTCTTTTTACACTTACTAAAACCTAACAAGCTGTTACAAACAAAGCAGACGCATCAGTCAAGAAATGAAAATTACGGGTCTGGTGTTAGCCATAAATCACCCACTTGTGAATATATACACAGTAAGTGAAAGTTCACACCATCTGCAGGAAATGCTACCCAGAGAATTATGTCCCCTGCAGTATTTGGCTCTAAATAACTCCATTTTCTACCAGAATAAACCAAGGCTTTTGGCCAAAATTAAGTCCTGGCTGAAGGTAATAGTACTTACACCCACAGATGACCACGGTAAATTGGTTCCTGTCTTAATCTTAAAATAAAACTCAAATTAAAAAAAAAAAAAAAAGCCATTTTGTACCAACAATAATAAAATAAAGGCACTGACAGAAATAAAGCATTTTAGTATACAATACCTCATGTAATCTCATGGCAGTTTACCAGGTCCATAAGCTTTACAGATGAGGAAACTGAGGCTCAGAGAAGTTAAGTGACTTGCGTAGGGCTCATAGAGCCAAGAAGCAAAGAACCAGGGTCCTCCACGCTAGCCATTGCCTATGGGACTCAACAGAAATAAACGGCACGGTCCCTCCTGCAGCTCACCCATAATAGCTACCTGGGTAGTTGCTTTATACATTGCCGGCTAACAGAACTGCTATTGTTGTTGTTGTTAGGTGCTGTCAAGTCAGTTCCAACCCATAGTGACCCTACGTACAACAGAACAAAACACTGCCCAGTCCTGCATCATCTTCACAATCATTGCTATCTTTGAGCACACTGTTGCAGCCACTGTGTCAATCCATCTCGTTAAGGGTTTTCCTCTTTTTTAGCTTACCATCTACTCTACCAAGCATGATGTCCTTCTCCAGAGACTGGTCCCTCCTGATAACATGTCTAAAGTACGTGAGACTAAGTCTCACCATCCTCACTTCCAAGGAGCATTCTGGCTGTGCTTCTTCCAAGACAGATTTGTTCATTGTTCTTCAATAGTCTTCGCCAACACCATGATAGAACTACTACCCATGAAATACAGGTTTTGAAATTCTGATTAGTATGTGAAACAACGCAAAGTATTTCTCTAACTCTTAGCCATGGCTGCAAAACAGAGGAGTTGTAGGAGAGGTTAAGCTGGATTATAAGCAGATTCGGATAACAGAGCACCTACCACATGCTGATCATGGGGCTAGGGCCACAGGGACCATGAGACACTGGCTCACGCCCTTGCCAAGCTCATCTCCCTGGGAGATGATACAGCCAAGGGGCTCTGGCACTGCTTCCCTCTAATACACGTGATACCCAGGTTAAAGGAGGGCTTGGTCCAAAGCACTCTGGCCACCCAGAAAGATCAACTCATTCTAGCTTGTGAAGGAAGGCTTCCCAGAGGAGCTGACACCTGGGACCAGGGGCATTCTGACAAGGCAACAGCAAAAACAAAGACACAAGGACACGTTTGGGGAACGGCCCTGGGCCAGCTCAGCTGGAACGTAGGGAAGGTGTGGGATGAGAAGCCACAGTGGCCAGCTGCCGAGGCTGGGAGCCTGGAGCATCTGCTAGTGAGCAGCAGCCAATTTTGAAATGCATGGGGCGAGGAGAAAGCGTTTTATAAGACATGATATGTGTCAAGTGACACTGTCCAAATTCTCCCCAAAGGGAGAAACCAGACACTGATCATATATTTATTAATGCTGCTGGAAAGGAAGAAATTGAGTGCCTGAGACACTGGACAAAAATCCCTCTCACACACGCACAGAGCTGGACAGGTTTAATAAACCAGCTTCATACATGTTCTCTTCTTTGATTCTGATACTAATCCAGTGGGGTCACCTAGGTGGGATGGCCTCACCTAACTCCGCCAGCGAGGCTCAGGGCATGGAGATGAAAACTAGCCGGGCCAGCACCGAACCTAGGTTGCTAATTCCCAGCCCAAGTTTCCAGCAACATCAACCTTGCCCCACTCACACACAAACACACATATGCCTTCAATGAGTGGCTGGTTTATGTGGCTTCCACAACTTGCTTTTAGAACCGTTCCAGCCTCCTTCACACACCCTGAAACCAGCCTCACATCTTCCAACCACTGAGCTGGGGCTGAGCTGATCTACCCCTCCATCAACCTGGCAACATTCACTTGAGGTCCCTTGACCAGTGTCCTCTTCTGCACTTACTCTGTAGAAGTAAACCCAAGGGAACACGGCTAAATTAATTTACCTTTATGACCCTCAAGCAAAAAAAAAAAATTTTTTTTTTTTTTTTTTTTAAGCAAGAGTGGAAGCAAATCTGTCCTCCAGGGCAACCTGCTGCCATCCTGGATTTACTCCATTCAGGATACATTTACTGAGCACCTACCAGACGCTTGGTACTCTGAGATGGAATCTTGCAACAGCAAGAGAGGGAGGAAAAACGATCGGCCCCGTGGCAAACATCCATTCTTTAATCTCATCACCCTCTACATCCTCCAGGGCCTCAGTTTCAGGCAAACTCGCTGATACCATTCTGGGGAGGGTTCAACGTTAGTGCAATAATCTATTTCCTACACAGAGTTTTAAAAATCCCCAACTGCTTCTTCATTTCCCAACAACTACCCCCTGTAGACCAGAAAAAGGCCAGCCAATGCTCATTTAACAGAGGAAACTGACCTACAGCCCAGCTGAGGCACTAATTAGCCCCGATTTAGCACG
The DNA here is from genome assembly GCF_030014295.1 of Loxodonta africana. NCBI lineage: Eukaryota > Metazoa > Chordata > Mammalia > Proboscidea > Elephantidae > Loxodonta > Loxodonta africana. The sequence goes on along the minus strand of NC_087353.1, from coordinate 20,045,607 downwards.
GTGGCCCGTGAAAGCAGGACCACAGGGTGCTGAGCAATGAGTAAGTCAGCTGGTCACACACAAGAAGCAAGATGCTCCCTGTGCTGCTCCTCCCAGCCAGCAAGGCGGATGTTAACATGAACTTGCAGTCCCAGCTCGTCATTTCTTAAAACCATTCAATGTGTTAGGAAGCTTCTCCGCAGGGACGCAGCTCTGTGGCCCAGCACTGGGAATTGAGGGAGCCGCTCTGCAAAGGTGGGCAGGACATTGGGTGAGGGAGGTTATGTTGATGGGCCACTCTGAGCACAGAAGCACAGTCCTGTAAATTGTGGGAACAGTACAATCCCAGCCCAGTCCTGGGGCCCTGGGGCAGTCCTGGCACTGCTGTCCTAGAACTCCAAGACCTTGGATAAGACACCCTCTAAATTCCAATGTTCTCATCTGTAAAAGAGTCGTGGCCTCGTAAGCTCGGTCTAAAGAATAAGTAATCTTGAATGATGATGTAGGAGAGCCTGTCTGTGAATTGAAACACTGCAAACGTGTGATTATCACTGTTAATTGGCTAAAAGCACACAGAGTTCAAAATCCAACACCCCCTCCAAAACAAACAAACAAACCAACAACAACCCAGGCAGGTATTCACTGGCCATTGGTAGAGACAATAAAGTAAGTCCCATTCTCACCAAAGGTCAATTAAAATTGGCAAACAGGACCAGGAGCATCTCTGCTGTCTTCCCTCATCATTATTATCCATCTGTCCCCAAAATGTAGGCTGAAAACCCGTGGGTGAATCAGGGATCCCAAAACTTAAGGCAATGATTCTTGAGACGTGCTCAAGAGCCATGTTATACTTAAGAGTCATGAAGTGGCTTTTCCTAAAATGAGGAAACTGAGGCAGAAGGGGAAGTGACTTTCCCAAGGTCATGAAACAGTTAAGTTTGGCTGGAGGGACATTCGTGGTTCAGTTGTAGAGACCAGGTTCAATTCCTGGCCAATGCACCTCGAGTGCAGCCACCACTTGCTGTCAGTGGAGGCTTGTGTGTTGCTGTGATGCTAAACAGGTTTCAGAGGAGCTTTCAGACTAAGATAGACTAGGAAGAAAGGCCTGGAGATCTGTGAAAATTAGCCAAAAGAAATCCCTTGGAGCACAACAATCCAATTTGCAATCGGTCATGGGGATGGCACAGGACTGGGCAGCGTTTTGTTCCATTGGGCATGGGGTTATCATGAGTTGTGACAGCAAACAAGTTTGGCTGAATCAGGACATTAGTCTGGAGACAGCTCTATCCACTGCCCTGAGAAATACATTCACTCAAAGAGCTTAGCCCTATGCAAGAATTTCTGAATAACATACTACTTACAATATAGTACTGTTGTCATGGCAACCCAAGTCTTAACAACTTTGGCATTTCCACAACCTTTGATTGATCCAGTTCTTGAAATTAACATTACAATGAAACAGTATTTGCATTTAATTTATTTTAATTGGCTTTTACATAACTAAATGTCTTGGTTTCACCCTTAATAACAACAGGGTGAGCAAGTTCTCAATAGTGGGACCCTTAAAAACAGCAAGATGAAAGCTAATTTTAAGTTTTCATGATTGGAAAAATTCTTAACTGACTTTCTTAAAGTACATTTTGCTTAATTCTCCTTTTTTCCTTCTAAGAAGACAGCAAGACCTTTTGCATGTTGAAGTGCATTCTTAGACTTTGTTCTTATATCACACTTAAAAATTCAAGATTAGAATGCTTTTGGTTGTTTCAAGGTATGTGAAGTAGCAACAATGAAACTATATATGTAAGTTCCAAAAGGACAGGAATTTTCCCCCCAGTGACATATCCCTAGTGCTTATAAGAAATGGCACACAAACCAAAAAAAAAAAAAAACCAAATCCATTGCCATCGAGTCAATTCCGACTCATGGCAACCCTACAGGACTGCCCCATAGGGTTTCCAAGGAATAGCTGGTGAATACAAACTGCTGACTTTTTGGTTAGCAGCTAAGCTCTTGATCTCTGCACTACCAGGGCACATAGTAGCATTCAAATGGAGCCCTGGTGGCACAATGTTTAATAGCTTGACTGTTAACCAAACGGTTGGCAGTTTGAACCCACCCAGTGGGCCTGAGGGAGAAAAGACCTGGTGATCTACTGACCACCAGGGTTTCATTTCCATAAGATTACAGCCTGGGAAACTCTATGGGTCAGTTCTACTCTGTCACATTGGGTCACTATGAGTTGGAATCAATTCGAAGGCACCTAAAAACAACAACAGGCATTCAATAAATATTTGTTGAAAGAATGAATTAATATGTGGGCTAATTCTCATTACTCCATATAATGAGTATAAAGCACTTAAACTAATGCCTGTTGTTTGAGTTTTTATCATTTCATTATAAATGAGGTGTGGTTCATGCTTGGCTGAGATAGTACAGTGCTAGGCCTATAAAAGCTAGGGCAGCTTCAAGGTAAAGGGTTGGGTACAGGTGGGGGCGGGGGAAGGGACTGCACCTGGGGGCCAATGTCTGTAACTGCCTCAGTCCCAGCCACCCTTTACAACTTCCCTTAACATCCATCTACCACAAGAATCTGTTGCAGGCCTGATGCAAGGGTGATCGCAGGGATACCAAGGTGAAAGGGAACATATTTGGTCCCCCCCTCCAGGAGATTCTGTCTGTTGAGAAGACAAATTTTAACGAAATGGCACTCCCCTGAGAGGGGTTACACTGACACCAGAACACAAGGTATACAGGGGACACAGGGAATAAATGAATCAACTCAGCATGAGAAGACTTGCTTGCTTCTTGAAGGATGAGTGGGTGCTTGCCAGGCAGAGGTGGGTGAGGTGGGGAAAAGTCAGGGGTTTCCAGCAGAAGGAATAGCATGTGCAAAAGCCTGGAGGAGTAAAAAGGAACTCCCAATAGAGTTCAAGATGTCAGCCATGGTGGGTAGAGAGGTAAGGCAGGGTCATACCCTGGAGGGCTTCTCATGCCACACTTGGCATTTGGACTGTGCTCTGCAAAGCAAGGGAAACCCTGGTGGCGTAGTGGTTAAGAGCTACAGCTGCTCACCAAAAGGTCAGAAGTTTGAATCCACCAGGCGCTCCTTGGAAACTCTATGGGGCAGTTCTACTCTGTCCTATAGGGTCCGGCTATGAGTCAGAATTGACTCAACAGCGACAGGTTTTTTTCTTTTTTCTTTTTTTTTTACAAGCAAGCGCTTCAGAGTGTAGAGCAATATAATCAGATGTACATTTAAAGAGCTGATGCTTGTACCGTGGGGAAGCAGATCTGGGGTTGGGGGAGGCTGCGTCAGGGGAACCAGCTAGGAAGCGATGACAATGTGTAGGCAAGAGGTGACTATGTTGGAAAGATGGGGACCCATCTAGGAGATCTGAACCTAGAGGACCAATTTGATGGGATGGAGGGAAAGTAAGGCCGAGGAAGGGGCTAGAATGTGTCCCTGGCTTGCCTGGTAGTGCAATGGGTATCTGAGCAGGCAGTAGTCTATCTGGGGCACTAAGGAATAACACATTTGTTTTGGATATTATATGCATGAGGAATGCCATTTGGCTGCAAACAGCATAAAACTCGCAGTGGCTTAGACAAGAAAGGGTTTTATTTATGTCACCTGATAAAAAGTGCATGGGTAGGTGGTCCAGGCCTAGGGTAGTAGGTTAAAAATGCCATCAAGGACCCAGAGTCTGTTTATCTTTCGGCCCTACAGTCCTTAGCACGTGGATTTGCACCTCATGGTCATAGGATGGCTGCCTTACTCCCAGCAATTATATCTGCTTTCCAGGCAGGAATAAGATGGGTGGGACAAAAGCTTTCTGTTTTGAGGCTCTGGCTTTTTATTCAGATGGAAAGCTTTGAACTAGCATCTCACTGAACAAAACTCACTGGCTTCCCCTGGATGGAAGGTGGCTAGGAAAAGCATGCCTTTAGTCTTCCAGACTCTTAGTAGAGGAAGACAAGGGGAAATGTGGAGTAGGAGCTGGGAAAGGCATCCTATAGTATATTAAGAAGGCAAAGAACACCTGCCTCTGGGCCCCAGGACGCCAGAGTTGGTACATGATTTATGACTCTGCTGGCTGGAAGAGACAGAAACCCACCTTCAGCAGACCTAGGCAAAAGAGGAAAAGCTGGCAGGAATCCTAGGAGTTAAACAACCAAAGAATAGGAAGGAGAGGAACATGGACAGCTGCTGTGACAGCCACAGGGGTGCAAATGCCTCAGCCCCTAGTCCTCCATCTCTCTGCATATCACCTTCATTCTTTTCCCTAACTTAAGGCTTATGGGGAACATGCCTGGAGAGAAGCTGACCAACTCTTTGAGACCCAATTCCAAAAGTCCCAGGGATAGACTCTCATGGTCCATCTAGCTCAAATGCCCAGCACTGAGCCAACTGTGGCCAGGGAATAGGGTCATATTGCTTGAAATGGCTTTTCTCTGTGTAACCGTCGGATGAGCAACAAGGGAAATCCATGTGTCCAGTGCAGCTGGAGCTTGGTTTTGGCCTTCACAGAAAAGGAAACGAGGGTCCCTGAAGATCCGTTTTATCCAACAAAAAAACAAGATGGCGCCTACCAAAAGGAGACAAATGAATGCCGGCACAGCCTTGAAAAATCATACCAGCCCATTGGATCCTGATCATCATCATCTTAGGATCAAAAGCAAGCAAGCAAACAAACCCACAAACAACTTACATTCTGCAGATGTTACTATTTGAATGTAAATTTCTATTTTCCACAAAGTGCACCTTTTTGTCTCATATTGAGTAAAACACTCAGGTTAGCTGTGGTGGCAGCAGTGTGTTACCCTCGTTCCTCTCTGACCTTATCTCCTACAACCCCTTGCACACTTCTCTCCAGGCACACTGGCCTCCTTGCAGTGCCCTAAATTTGCCAGACACACTCCTACCCCAGGGGCCTTGCACTTACTGTTCCCTTGTGTCCCCCTTCCCCAGGCTTCCACACAGTTGGCTCCCCCATTTCCTTCAAGTCCTTGTTCAAAATGCCATCTTCTCAATGAGGCCTTCTCTGAAAACCCTAGTTAAAATTGCATCTCTTACTTACTCCCTATCTAATACCCTCATCCTCCTCTGATTTATTTTTTCCACTGTCTTACTATCTTCTAAGGAGCCCTGGTAGTGCAATGGTTAAGCACTCGGCTGTTAAGCAAAAGGTTGGCAGTTTGAACCAACCCAGAGGCTCCTCAAGAGAAAGGCCTGGGAATTTGCTCCGTATAAAGATTACAGCCTAGGAAATTCTATGGGGCAGTTCTACTCTGTCTCATAGGGTCGCTATGAGTCAAAATCGACTCGGCGACACCCAACAACATCACCTTCTAAGTATTACTACATTATACTACATAATCTAAGTATTTAGTTTACTGTCTTTGCTCCCAGCTAGAAACATATGCCTTGAGAGGGCAGGATTTCTGCCTGGATAGTTCTCTTACCACAGAGCTCAGCACACAGCAGCAGCTATGTGAATGAATGAATGAATGAACGAATGGGGGATCCACCAAGAGAAGGGTGTTATTCAGGGGGCAGAGCTGGGGGCCACTGATGGGAAGGCACCTTTCCCCACCCAGGGATGCTCTTTCCAGGGCCAGCCTCTGCTTCAACTGAGACTACAGAATGTACAGTCCTGCCCTTGCAGAGCTCCCAGCCAGGTGGAAAGAGGAGACCCACATTTGGAATGGCCAGGACCAGAGCCTTGCAGATGGCCATGCTGTGGGGAGCCAAGCAGCAGTGTCCCAGGAGCTCAGCGCCTGCGCCAGCAGGGGGAGCTGAGCTGGCCTCAGGGGGCTTCTTGGAGGAGGCAATCCCTAAGCAAAGCTGCAAGCGATGAGGATGATTTGGGAAGGTGGTAAGGTGCAGGACAGCACCCCAGAAAGGAGGGTGATCATGAAACAAATGTTTTTCTCCTCAAACGATGGTGCTCGAGAATCAAGATGAGCTTTCTCTTTCCCCCATAATTTAAAACCCAAGGCTTGCAGTGCAGAGACCCCTGCAGCTGCAGGACCAGCTCCACTTAGCAAGACACGAGTCAGACGTAAAAGAGTCATCAGAATTTTAAACCACAAGTGCCCCCTGCGCCCATGCCCCAGCCCTCTGCTTCCATTCCTGACAAAGGTGATTACAAAGTTGGCTGTAATCTGGGAGCGGGTTTAAGGGAAGCTGCTTTCTAAATATATGCTCTGAGTTAAGCCAAGCTTTACTGTTTGTGTTTGAACAAGGGCTTTTAACCTCAGTGTTAAATTCCCAGACTGCCTAGCACACGAATAGCAGCGGACTCTCCTGCCTGGCAGACAGAGATGGTCCAAGTTGGATGCTCCGGGAAGAGCAAGTGGATACAGATGTTTTCCCACCTCCTGCGTGAGGTTCTGTTGGCGTGTTCTCTGGGCCTCTTCCTTGGGCTGACATCTCACAAGAAGAAAATGAAAACTATAGGTGTATTCCAGACCAGGGATGGAAGACTTGGGACTAAATTTCCACATGGGGAACCATAAAGGTCCAGCAAGAGAACTTGCCATTTCAGACAGCCATATGTTGAGGGCGACAGGGTGTGAACACAGAAAAGACTGATGATGAGACAATGACGATGATGGACCTTACGTAGCACTTGAGAGTTTACAGGAGTCCCGGGGGAGCAGTTTGAACCCACCCAGAGGCACCTTGGAAGAGAAGCCTGGCAATCTTCTTCTGAAAGGTCACAGCCATGAAAACCCTCTGGAGCAGTTCTACTCTGCACACATGGGGTCACCATGAGTCAGAATCAACTCAACAACTAGTTTGGTTCTGTAAAGTTTACAAGAGGCTTGGTGTTTATTTTCATAACAATCCTGTGAAAGAGGCTTTATAATTCGCACGTCACAGATGAGGAAAACAGGTATTGTAAGGTAGAGCCTGTCAAACAAGGTGAGACTAGTCCCGGCAGATTCAAGTAACTGACAGTCATGTGGAGAAGGCAGAGATGGCTGCTGTGGAGCCTCTGGGGAAGGGAAGTACAAAGGTAGGAACAGAGCCCAGAAAAAAAAACTAGAAAAACCAACCCCATTGTGTTGATTCCAGCTCATAGTGACCCTATAGGACAGCGTAGAGCGCCCCATACAGTTTCTGAGGAGCACCTGGTGGGTTCGAACTGCCGACCCTTTGGTTAGCAGCCGTTGCTCTTAACCACTACGCCACCAGGGTTTCCACAGGGTCCACGGGAGGTGATTTTTTCTTTAAAAAGAATGGTCTGTTCATTATCCATTAGATTGTAAGGGAGTCAGTCAGGCATCAAGAAATCTCTTATCTACCCTTATCCTCTAAACTGGAGTTACAAAAAAGGTGGCAGGCCTCTAAGCCCCAAGGCATTCGAGGCCTGGAGATTTGTTTTCTTATTCAGATTGCAACACTCCTTTGTGGCTAGGAGACCAAGCACCAGCATCAGGCCAGGGGTCTGTCACTTTCTCAACTCCTCCAGTGTCCACCCAACTACAACTACATTCCAGTCCCATCCATGGCCTCTCAGGTCTGGCCAGGAGGCCACTCTTGGGCCACCCACCAGTTAACAAACTGGTGTAAAACGCCCATCCAGGCTGTGCAGCTGTAGCTTCTGCGTACTAAAACCCACAAAAGGGAGAAAAAAGAGGGGACTCTGGCTTTTTCTGATGAAGTGACTCCAAAGAAGTATACACAGCGGGAGAGAGAGGGGGCTAGGAGGCACACACACCCCCATCGCAGGTCACCAACTGCTCCATACTGGGGGGACTCTAGCTCTGTGGGGTTTCAGCAGCTTATGAGGATGCTGAAGCTGAACTAGATGGAAAGAGAGAAAAGACTGCCACCTCTTTGACAAGACCCAAAAGGTGCCAAGAGCTGTCCATATAGTTAACAATCAAGTTCTTGTCTTTAGAAACTATTAAAACAAAATAAAGAAACTATTAAGTGGGGAAAAATCCAAGAATATGCATGAATAAAGTTTTAACTGTATAAAATCATTGTAAACAGACTAATAAAGCACTGTGCTATAGTATAAAAGAAATGCCTATGAATAACAACAGATCCGCAAAACAGCAGAGAGGTATCACCCATCCAACAAGGCAGTACCCACTCTTTCCACTAGCCCGCCATCTTGGCTATGCGGTTTTGCCTACAATACATAATTATGGAATTAGTTTGCTGAATTTCAAGGGAAAATCATCATTCACACTAAAGACAGCAACCCTAGCTTTATGAAAAGGTGTTTGTTTTGTTTTAGATAGGTGTTCCCTCGATATGTTTCTAGCAAGAAAGGCAGGGTTGTGCAGTGTTACTAATTAAGCAAATAGAACCGTGGGCACGATTATGTCAGAAATCACTAAGTCAAGTAAAACATATAACCTTTGTTTCGAAAAATTCAATTCACACACACTCTCTCAGGAATATGTTTATCACATCAAGTGAGGCTTATTCCTTCTCCTGGAAAACTGGGATGCCTAGGAAACCACAGACACGCCCGGTCTCCATGGTAACCTACCTGCCTTGCTGTAATGGATTGAATTGTGTCCTCCCAAAAATATATGTGTGTTGTAAATTCTACCCTCTGTGCCTGTGGTGGTAATCTCATTTGGGAATGAGCCATCTTTTTTTGTTAATGAGACACAATTAGAGTAGGGAGTGTCTTGAGTCAATCCTTTTTGAGATATAAAAGAGATTAAACAAGCATGCAAGAAACAGAGATGGGGGAAGAGAGATGCCGAGCCACGGGAAGATTGCCCGGCAGCAGAAGCTCAAAAGAGACAAGGACCTTCCTCCAGAGCCGGGAGAGAGAGAAGCCTTCCCCTATAGCCAGCACCCGGAATCTGGACTTCTAGCCTCCTAAACTGTGAGAAAATAAATTTTTGTTTGTTAAAGCCACCCACTTGTGGTATTTCTGTTACAGCAGCAATAGATGACTAAGACAGGAGTGATAGAAGAACATGATTCCTGCTTCTGTTTTGAATTCTACAATCACCTGGGGGACCCAACATTTTGAAAACAACATCTGAACACTGGACCCATACTAATTTTTTTTTTTTTAAATATGGTTTCCTTATGGTGAAGATCCTGAAATAATTTACCAAATGTGTAGGAAATTTTGATGACAAGTATATTTTCTTCCTCAGGATCATAAATGGTGAGATCGGATTATAAAGACCTGATTGTTTATAAATCCAAGAAGCCATAAGCAGACACTGAGCAAAGGCAACCTCTGATTGCTCACATGGTCTAGGAATGCTATCTGCCTAGGAAGGCAGCGAATCCTCTAGCATCTCTCTCCTTCATTCCCCCTGAAACTCTTCTTTCAGATTAGCCAGTTTCTCCAGTGGCTGGCCTGGTCTGCATAACCTTCCACTGCTGACTTAATATAGCCTAGACTCAGAGAGATTAAGCCTCTGAAAAATGACTAGCAATCACAGCCTAAGATGGCTTTGGAGGAATGCCATCAAGTGGCAGGGCGGGCCCTAAGAAGAGCTGAGCTGAGACTGTTGACCAGCAAACAAATCAAAAGGGCCAAGCCAACCTCTGAGTTGAGAGCAGCACAGGAAGAGGAGGGGGGATCCCCATCAGCAGCCTCTCCATGTGCAGCTGCTCAAGAGGAGCAGTTGCACTCTCTGGGGCTCCTGAAGGAAGGGCAGGGATGGGGAACAGAAACATCTGTTTTCAAGATGGGAGGTGAAAAACATTAGACTGATGGACAAACAATAAGGAGATTATTCTTGGAAGATAGCCCAGTGGGTGAACACTCCAGTGGTAAGAAAAGAGAAGAAAAAGCAAGAAAATATGAGCCCAAGAGACAGAAAGGGCCACATAAACCAGAGACTCCATCAGCCTGAGACCAGAAGAACTAGATGGTGCCCGGCTACCACCAATGACTGCCCTGACAGAGAACACAACACAGAATCTCTGACGGAGCAGGAGAAAAGTGGAATGCAGACCTCAAATTCTAGTAAAAAGATCAGACTTAATGGTCTGACTGAGACTGGAAGGACCTCAGGGGTCATGGCCCTGGACTCTCTGTTAACCCAAAACTAAATCATTCCTGAAACCAACTCTTCAGATAAAGATTAGACTGGACTATAAGACATAAAATGATACTAGTGAGGACTGTGTTTCTTCGCTCAAGGAGACACTGAGACTATGTGGGCAGCTCCTATCTGGAGGCGAGATGAGAAGGTGGAGGGGGACAGGAGCTGGCTGAATGGACATGGGGAATACAGGGTGGAGAGGAGGAGTGTGCTGTCACATTGTAGGGAGAACAACTAGGGTCATATAACAATGTGTGCATAAGTTTGTGTATGAGAAACTGACTTGAATTGTAAACTTTCACTTAAAGCACAATTTTAAAAAAAGAGACAGAGAGAGAAGAAAAAGCAAGGGCAACAAAAAATGAAAGCAGGGTCTGGGAGTACGAGGACCTGGAACCACTTCATTAAAACCCTCAACATCAAAACAAACAGCAGGAGTCACGAAGCCTCCTTCCAGGTCAGAAAACCAAGAGAACCCTCAACTTCAAGCAAGCAAAAAGAAATACCGTCTAGGCCATAAACAAACGCTGCATTCTACCATCTTAAAATGGTGAATTTCTGGGAAGACTTGGAACATTTTTCTTTAAATCCCGGTTAACAGATTTGCTCAGTATTGAGTTGAGATGAGATCCACAAATTCTAATTATGTATTGTGATAAATTGCCATTCATTCAAATGACCACAGCTATGGAATTTATGGGTTCCAGCCAGCTTGTTGATAGAAAGAAAGTTTGCTAAGCAAATTAAGAGGGTAAACAAGCTTATCTGAGAAATGAGTTCTCAGGGTTCCTGTTAAAACTTTTTTCACCCTAATTGCAAAAGTAATATACATGCTCACTGGTTTAAAAAAAAAAAATTAACAATGTAAAGAAATATGAAAACGAAGGAAAGAGAAATCACCCAATGATCCCATCAGACTAACAGTTTGGTATATTCCCTTCTATTTTCTATGACTTTTTTTTTCTCCCAAACATAATTGAGATGAAACTGTCTGTGTGATTCTGTATCTTGCTTCCTACCCCCATATTTAGGCATAGCGTTTAGATTACTTATTTTCAGCCACTTTAGCAAATACCTTTATCCAGGTGCCTCTGACCCCAGCCATGGGCTTTTCAACCACCTCATATCACACAAAGCTGGAAAGTGAAAAAGCTGGATTTTCAACTATGGTGTTAGTGAAGAATATTGACTATACCCTGGACTGACAAAAGAACAAACAAATAAGTTTTAAAAGAAATACAACCAGAATGCTTAAAAGCAAGGATGCTGAGACTTCAACTTACTTACTTTGAACAAGTCATCAGGAAAGATCAACCATTAGAAAAGAACATCATTTGGCAGAACAGAGGGGCAACAAAATTGAGAGAAATCCTCAATGAGACGCATTGACACAATTGCTGCAACAATTCACTCAAACACACCGATGGTCGCGATTATGGCGCAGGACCAGGTAACATTTCATTCTGTCATACATTAGGTTGCCATGAGTTGGAGCCGGCTCCATGGCAACTAACAACAGCTATCGCTAATATGCTAAATTCAAAGAATTCTTAGTAATTCATTAAAAAGGCCAATTGAGGCAAAATCTGGTCAGTATTACTTTTACATGTTGTCTGAAAACAACACAATAACTTGTCTTCTAGAATACTCTCTAATTCTGCCTTTTCTCTAATTCACAATTAGCCAAAACAAGAAGTTCTACCAGCTTCTTAGAAGGCCACTGATCTATAGACACACCGTTACATTGAGGATGTCAACGTCTTCTTCTGTGGTTTTTCTTGTTAGAGCGTCCTCTTAAGGGCATGGTAACCAGCTTCTATATAAGGAACCCAATCTAGGGCACGAGAAACTAACTCAACTGCCAGTCTTCTTTTACGCTCCCAAGTGTTTATCCCACTGAAATCAACTGCCTCCAAGTCCATCTCTCCTTTATACCATGAGACACTGTCTTCCTAATCCCAGGCTCTTAGCGTTGTTCTTGGCACACTGGAAGTTATAAGAAAATGCTGAATGGACAGATGGGTGGATAAACAAGCACACTGAGTCCACCTCCCTCACTTCAGCACCCTCCCACCCCCATCCCTTCAAAACAAAAAACACACACTAAAAAATTGCTCCACAATTTGTTCCTCAATATTATCAGTTTCTTCTGAATCACAATGCCCATTCTTAACAAGGCAGTTGCTTGGGTGTCTGTGCTTTCTACAAGCGATTCGTTTTCTTTTTTTTTTTTGCACTCATTTTAGTTATTACAATTCTCTCTACGTTGTATGTCGAATGGACCCTACAACTCAAGTTTCCATTTTTAAACACTTTTGCTGAGTTGTGAAGCTGACAGAGAATATAGAGGTTATCTAGCTTTAAGCCCCAGTTTACAAATGAGGTAACCAGGGTCTGGAGAGGAAAAGTCACCAATGCCAGAACCAGACAATAATAATGGGGTGGGGGGTCACTCCACCAACCCATGGAGTCTTGATGGTTTCCAGAAGGCTTCCAGTCCCTCGGTTTTCACTAATGCACAAGACATGTACATGCCAATCACTGCAGAACACAGAAAACATCACTAGTACAATGACTTACCCAATCATGCCTGGCTACTCAGACCCACAAAGCAAGCCCTTCAGGCAGAGGAGGTAAGATGTTAAATTATTCAATTCACAAAATGACCAAGACAGAGAATGCCACCTACCACCCTACAGCTGATAGAAGTGGTGGCTGAGTCACACATCTGGGCACCCATGGTGTTCTAGGCTCTGTTCCAGGAATGGGCGGCCACAGAGAAAAAATCCACAGGGCCCTGCCCACAAAGAGGCCCAACACCCTGGGTAGGGTAGACATGCCCAGCAAGGCTGATTGTGGATGCTCAGCCAGCAAGGTCAGACTCCCACCAGCACCAGAGAGGGCGGCAGCAAAGGGCCTGGAGAACACCCAGGAGGCCACTTTGTTCTCCCAGGAGGCACCTCTGGCTGGCTCTTGGGCCTGGGAGACTGGGAGGGATTTCCCCAGGATCTTCCAGGTCAGTGACCTGCATGGAGCCACTTTCAGAGCCACACTCCACCATCAAGCCATTTGGAACCGCCAGCCTATCATCCTCCTGTGCCAGCTCCTGTCATCACCTCCCCACAGTAGGGAGCCTGCAGGGAACAGCTAATGCAGCAGGAATGGGCTCTGTGACGCAGTGGCCAAAAACTCAGGATGCACTGCTGAGCCTGAATGATGGTGTTGATGACGATGCTGTCCAAGGGAGCCAGACTCTGACTCAGGACAAGCCACAAAGGGAAGGAGCCGTGAGACTATACCACTGCTTGGGGGTCCCTGGCTGAGAGAACCTGGAATCCTTATTCTTCCTAGGCCTCCCACTCCTCTCCCCCCACAGCCACCAACATTGGTGAAAACAACTCCCAAACGCACAAGCTTTCACCTTACAGCTCCGAGAGCAACCAGCCAGGCCACAGTTTTTTAGGCCAGGTAATAGCCTATCACCAAAAATACTAATAAAAGCAGCACATCTTTATCACTGTCTTCAGAAAGAAAGAAGAGAGAAAAGCGGCCCTCTCCCCCCGAAAATAAAAAGGAATCGTACACATCAAAGGTTCAGCATGAAGGAAAACAGAGCCTTAACGTCTGTCCAAGGCCAGTTTTTATCTTTATTTGGGAAGAAGAAAGATACCCAAAGAAGTCCAAGCACTGCCACATTTTGCCTCCGAACCCTGGAAGCAGAGCCCCTGCTGGACTGTTCCGGCTGCATCAAGAAGCATGGAATTGGCACCGAAACAACTGAAGGATTTTTAATAAAGCCACATGCCCGCCACTGCCGCCACCACACTTTGGCAAGGACTGAAAGAGAGAGAAACCCACAGTCCTGCCACCACGGCCACCCTCGGCTCCACGGTCCGGGCAGGGTTTCCTGGACATCCCTGCTCACTCCACCAGGAGTGACTCTCTGGCCACGCATGGTAAATATGGAAAATTGCATAACATTGGAAACGATTTTTTTTTTAACCCAGGCAACTGATTTTAAGACGTCTCATTTTCCTCCAGAAATGGATTATAACTGGGCAGCAAATAAAAAAGATGGGAGTGACAGAGAAGGGAGCTGCAGTCAAGTCTGTTTTCTGGAAACATCTGTAAAATGCACCGATAGGAAGCAGAAACCCAGGCATTTTGCTGCTGGAGGGGGAGAAGCATTGCAATCCATGCACAGCGCTGCACAGAATCGTAATTCCCTGAGTGTTCCTCGGAGCCCTCCTCCAGCCCACTCACACACAACCACACACACATCCTAAACTTGATAAACACTGTCCAAGCACCCAAAAGGGGAGGAGCTAATAAAGTTTGGGCCTCACTATGTCTGAGGAATAACCTGCAGATCCTTTATACAGCCCATAAAGTTCAGGATCACCACGGCCACCTTAGGAAACCTGAGACACTGAAGACCTGATGTTGGGAAGTTCCAAAATGGCAGCTCCCTGGGTTTCAAATTGTGACCCTCCCTGGCTCCCTTCTGGGCTTCACACACACAACCTCCACAGGCTCTGAAATCTAACACCTTGCTGCTACAAGTCTGGTTCCAAACACGCCTACCAAACCTGAACACTTTGAAAAGAAGGACTTTGTGGCAGAGGTGCCACTACCGCCCAAGAATGTTTCAAGTCATAACAGCAGTAGCCACCACTGCCATTTCCTATGTATTTTCAAAGACTCCGTGTCCGTGATTTCATCTGAGCATCTGAGGTGGGCCTTTTGTTGTCATTAGGTGCCTTTGAATTCATTCGGACTCATAGTGACATTATATGACATAGTAGAATGCCCCATAGGGTTTCTTGGCTGTAATCTTTACGGGAGCAGAATACCAGATCTTTCTCCTGTGGAGCCACCAGGTGGATTCAAACCATCAACCTTTCAGTTAATAGCCAAGCACTTAACGATTGTGCCACCAGAGCTCCTTGAGGCTGGCCTAGAGCTCCATTTTGTACAGGAGCAAACGCTGTTTAGGCTCAAAGAGGGTCACCCAGCCAGTAAACGGCAGAGCAGAGTCTATGACTCAAACCCAGGTCTGCCTAACCCCAACACCCCAAATCCTTTCCCTGTGGTATATTGCAAATGAGGGTCTAATGATCCTAATCCCTAGAAAACAAGTAAGACATTCTTAATGTCAGCCACTGAAAGCCTTCTACATCCGTGCAAGAGAGAGATCACCCTGACCTGGTTTCTAT
This sequence comes from Loxodonta africana, assembly GCF_030014295.1. Taxonomy (NCBI): domain Eukaryota; kingdom Metazoa; phylum Chordata; class Mammalia; order Proboscidea; family Elephantidae; genus Loxodonta; species Loxodonta africana. The sequence continues at coordinate 20,030,368 of NC_087353.1, read as the reverse complement.
ACGCCAAACCCAGATCTACCTGGTGCACACTGGGTATGCAACTTCCGTATTTTGGTTATTACATCTATAAAATGGGGTCTCCTCCTACGCTACTTTCCTCAAAAATGATGCAAGAAGAGAAACCCTTCTGAAATGTACAAGGCATCCAAGTACACACAGCCTCACCGCACACAACTCCTCCCTCTTCAAAGGCCTCCCTCCTCCTATTTACCAGTAGACCGACCACTGTACAGGTACTTACTTACTGAGCCATTTCTACTTATTCAGTTCCAAGACAGAGACTGGGGCAGATGAAAATACGGTACACATCATTCCCACCATGAATGAAGCTCATATTGCTTGGGAAGGGATGACAAGAAAGCACAGGAAAAAGGAAACACCAGCCCAGGAGAAGCCACAGAAGGGTACACGGTTACTACCAAATTACAGGCAGGAAAAAAAGCAGCCTGGTCTACTTCTTGGTTCTTCTACTTTCCGGCTGATGGCCTTGGGCTACTTATTTTGTTCTAGAACTCCCAGTTTTTTCACCTAAAAAATTAATTTAATCCCACTTAGCTCAGGTCCTTGCTGCCACAAGAGAAAGCATGCAGCAGGGCTTTATATCACCTGACAATTAAACCACCAGATGCCATCACATCGACACCGACTCATGGCAACCTCATGTGTGTCAGAACAGAACTGTGCTCCATAGGGTTTTTAATGGCTGATTTCTCAGCGGTAGATCACCAGGCCTTCCTTCTGAGGTATCTCTGGGTGGACTTGAACTGCCATCCTTTAGGTTAGCAGCTGAGCGTGTTAACTGTGTGCACCACCCTGAGACTCCCCTGACAAGTTACACACTCTTTATTTTAAATTCTAAGAACTGTGCTAGATACTAAGGAGTTGTACAAAAGAAATGTGAGGAAAGTAACTTCAGTTAGTTCAGCAAACATTCCTTGGATATATTGTAGGAGCCTAGCACTGTGCTGAAAACCCTGGTGGCATAGCAGTTAAATGCTATGGCTGCTAATCAAAAGGCTGGCAGTTCAAATCCCCCAGGTGCTCTTTGGAAACTCTATGGTGCAGTTCTACTCTATCCTATAGGGTCTCTATGAGTTAGAATAGACTCGCTGGCAATGGGTTTGGTTTTTGGGTGTTAGTACTGTGCTATGGGTAGGGAATGAGAAGGCCAGTAAGACTTGTTTGCTGCCCTCAAAGATTCGACTCATTCTCTCACAGGGGGAGATGGACAAGTGCACAGCTCCTTTCTCTTCAGCATTGAAGGAGAAATTCATTCTAATTGGAAGAATCTAGGAAGGCATCAAGGAACAGGCCCTTGAGTCAACCCTGTAAAAAGGCAGGTAGGAAGAAAAGGCAAATCTATAGGACAGAAGGCAGGTAAATGGATGTCTGGGGCTGCAGGTAGGAACAGGAAGTGGCTACAAATGGGCACGGGGGATATTTCGGGGGTGATGGAAATTTACAGATGTTTGTACAACTCTGTAAATTTACTGAAAACCATTGAATTGTACACTTAAAAGGAGTAAATTGTTTGTTACAGAAATTATATATCAATAAAGCTGTTAATTAAAAAAAGAAAAAAAGTGATTAGGGTTTAACAGCTAAAGAAGTCTGGGTGAGAGAGAAGAACAAAGGAACTTGAACAAAGTATCTATCCTGGCCCCACTCTCCTGGCCCTGTCTCCAGCCACTCCAATGCCTCCCACTGTCATGGGGCATGAATACTTTCAAGCACTGGACTACTAACCGCAAGGCTGGCAGTTCAAACCCACCCAAACACTCCTCAGGAGTAAGGTCTGGTGACCTACTTACAAAAAGCTCACAGCTTGGGAACCCTTTGGAGCAGTTCTACTCTGACACACAAGGGGTCGCCATGAGTCGGAATCAACTCAACACTAACCAACAACAACAATCATCCTGGCCAACTGGTGCCAGCTTTAGAGGGCACTTTCTCCAGGAAGGCTCTTTGCCCCTTGGCCTGGGTTAGGAGCACCCCATCATGCCATTTGTCAAGCCCTAGGGGACTGGCTTGTTTGATGGTCTTCTCGTACCCCAACCCAAGACCTTAAACTCTGCACAGGCAGAGACAAAATGTGTCTCGCTTACACAGAGCCTAGCTTATAAGAAGGCACCCAAAAGAACAAGTGCTAAAAAGAATACTTACCAAGAAAAAGAATTGGGGGGAAAAGGAGGTAGGGGGAGATAGTAAGATGATAAAAAGCAAAACCAGTTGCCGTAGAGTCGATTCCTACACCTGGTGACGCCATGTGTGTCAGATTACAACTGTGCTTCGTAGGATTTTTAGTGGCTGATTTCTTGGAAGCAGGTCGCCAAACCTTTCTTCTGAGGCACCTCTGGGTGGACTCCAACCACTGACCTTTTGGGTAGCAGCTGAGTGCGCGTTTGCACTACCCAGGGACTCCTAGTAAGATAAGGAAACCTGTGTTTTAAAAGATGCACTGGTAACAGAACAGCTGTAGTGAAGGAAGGGGAAGCCAGGTTCAGGATAATAAGGCTTCGACATATGAGAAGACGAGGTAACAGGGGTGGCGAGGAGAGGCCAGAGCAAGGCAGAGAACTAGCACAACTCAGCAACCAGTTAGATGGGCAGAGTGAAGAAGGGGAAGAGTCCAAAAATACTCCTGAGATTTCTAGCTTTAAAAAATGACTAGACGCAGAAAAGCATGATCGAATGTCATTGAGGGAGGAAGATTTCTCGGGTCCTGCTTTGCATGGGTGGTAGTTAGCAGGCTGCACGCCACCCTGGAAGAGCACGTTGGGTCTGACGCTCACGAGAAGTCAGGTTTGGGCCAATGGGCAGGCAGTGAGAAGGGATGAGAGACATGGGTAGGTGAAAGGAGACTATGTGTTCTCTAGAGAAAGTTCAAAACACCTCGCAGCATCTAGTACACTGACCAAGTGGACACCTCGCTTGTTGAAGGGAAAACACAGAGCAAGGGAAGATTTGTTTCGGCTAGGGGGAAAGGGTATTGAGGCAAAATCCCAAGGCTTCTGCAAGCGGAACCATGCACCTACCACCTCAAAGCCTTCTTTCTTTCTTCAGGTCATGGCCACCTTAACCATGGAGTAAATATCTAACAGTCTTGAGGGTTTCTTAGCCAAGGGTCAGAGATTCATCACTCACGCCTTAGAGAAGGCTTCTCATCTAACGAGGCAGGTGAGGCTGACCCCAGCACCCTTACTCCTTCATCACCACCACCACCCCACCACCCCTGTCTCTTGGCTTCCTGCCAACCTGGGCTGCCTTTCAAGAGCTAAAAAGAAACAAAGACTCTGAAATTACAGCCCCTGGATTAACAAGGGTCAAGGATGCACTTGGCTTATGAAGGTAAATGAAAACAGCCCCAAGAAGGCATCTTTCCTGCCCTGATGTTGGCAGCAGGGTGCTGCAACATGAGAGAACCGGAGACCTCTTGGAAGGCTGTCTTTCGTTAGTCATGCCTAATAAATGCAGAGATGTGAAGCTCTGCCTCTGAAATTCAGTTTTAGTTGAAATGATATGGCCAGGGTAGAGCTCTCTAAAGAATTTACGGGGCTTCTTAGATGATAAAAAAAAAATCTTTAAACTTGCACCTTACTCGTCATTCCTAAGAAACACTCCACCTGTCAAACCGTACTGATTACCTTAAGCTATATTAAAACCTGCACCAGAAGATTCCAACTGTTTTTTTTTTTTTTAATTAAAGTGATTTAAAAAAAAAAAAAAAACATTTTTCCACCTCATAGGGCAAATGACATTGGGAGACTCCCCCAAAACACATCACACTACCTCCATAAACAATTACTCTCCTGTCATCCCTTGATTAGAAACTCAACCCAAAGGTAAAGAACAAGAGCTACATCAGAGTCACAGATGGACAGACTTACATGTGGATGTGAAAACACTAAAGACACTCGGTGAAGCTGTGGGAGAATTGTGAGCCCCAAAGTAGAGCATGATGAAAATCTATAAATGTCTGCTCATCCTAACTCCAAACATGCCTCCCTTCCCCAAGCACAATGACATCAGATGCCGAGAGACTAGCAAAATACAGTCATGAGCCGCATAACGTCCGTTAGGGCAAGGTCCGACCACATATACATCCATGGTCCACGTGTCTCTTGAGGGTTGTAGTGTTACCTCTCTGTTTAATTTTCGTTTGAAAATATTGCCGTGAAGTGCATCATGGCTCCCAAATGCAGCAAAACCAGGGCTGAAGACAACAAAAGCAAGAGGCAAAGAAGTATCAATTTCGAAGTGAAACAAACGATTATTAAACAATACTAAGGTAAAAAAAAAAAATCCATGAATGCTATTGCATATCCCACTGGACAATCACAACGATCCTCAAAAACAAAGAAAAAATTCTCCAAGCTGTTAAAAGATCGGCTCCACTGAAAGCTACAAGGCTAAGGAAAATGTGAGAGAGACCTGTATCAGTTATGGAGAAATTGCTCCTGACGTGGATTGAGGATCAAACACAGAAGCAAATCCCTCGCAGAATGTTCTCAATCACCGCTAAGGCAAGAAGCATGTCCACACAACAGACAAATCACATAACATTCTCTCTCACAGACCGTATCATGGACGTTAAGCGATGCATGACTGCACACATAATCCTCCATCGAGTCTGGGCTGGCAACTCATAAATTGAAAGCACTATCCCACAACACACAAGCACGGTTTAGAGCTTGCTGGAATGCTAACTTCTAACACAAACCTGATTCCCCACCTACATAAAATTTCAGCTGCCACATAGCTTGATCTTTGGTGCCAAATAAACTTTGGGACTCCTTGTTAGAATCCTGGATTAGCACTGGTTTCTAAGTTACCCTGGCACTTCACTACTTTGAGTAGTAATACAAGGTCTTAGATTAAGTCTGGGGGAAGAAAATAAAATAAGGGGGATATAGAACTGATAGGATACAGAAGCACTCGACAAGGTATTTTATGTGAATGGCAACCCTGGGAATTGTGCAATGCAAAGTCCTGAAGATAGGGAGGTGCATTCCCCAAGGGAGTACTGTGCCTTCACCAGGATGAAAGCTCCCAATCTGCCCCAGGTGGAAATGGAGTTAGGTGAATATAAGCCCCTGGGGAGGGGAGTGTGCACCCAAGTCCGCTCCTTGTCCTTCAGGAGCTTGTGTTTCTAATTCTGCACAGCCCTGTGGCCAGAAACGAGGATGGAGATAAATTTTGAAGGATTTGTCCAAGTTATTTCATTTCTCTTAGAATATCTCTCTAGGAGATCTTATTGGAAATGAATAGGTCCTTGGCTAGAATTTGGGCAAATCTCTGTTATTCTGGAATTTCGACTTATTCTTATGCCTCCACAGGTCAAATGACTCCCCAGGCATTCGATTCTCAATACCAGGTCTCCCAAATTGTTATTTCACGTTGACATTGATTTTTCCACCTGATGAAAGAATAAAAATGGAACCCAAAGGGAGCAGGCCAGGCTAGAACGTGGCACCACGTCCACCACAAGCGACAGCCCAAGCCTGTGGGCCTTCCCTGTGGTGCATTATTCAATGAAACCTCAAGAGCTCAGTAATTACAGGCGCTTGCAAAAGTGAAACAGAAATAGATCGAGGACCAAAACACTGGTTTGCTTGAGACAAAGGATTGGTTTTATCAAGAAAAAGAAAAAAAGAAAGCTATTGGTTCTGTCTCTGAGCTGTGAAAGCCAGACCGATTTTTTGTAAATATGATTATTGAATCTGATTATGGGGACGAGAGTAGGGTTCAGATCAAAAGCCCTTTTCTCCTCTAGGATATAAAATTATTTTATGAGACAGAAAATAGGTTGCATTCTAGGTGTGCCTCCAACACCAAATTAGGATGAAAAATTAGCTTATTAAATCCACATAGCCTGCTCTCACTGCTGCGCTCTCAGCACCTTTATTCTCGATGAAGACAAACCAAAGGCACCGAACCAGAGGTTTCTGCTTGTTTGTCATAAAGCCTGCATAGCATTCCAGCTTCCCTGCAAACCCTAACTGGAGGGGCACTGGATACTTGGGAAATGTATCTGATACCCCAGCGCAGCCAAGCGGTTGACTCCTTCCTCAAAACACACCATGCCAGTGCTCCATTTTGAGAGCCTGGCACACAGATGAGGTCTGCTGCTCCCTTGGTTAAATGCTATTTGTTTTTTCAGACTGGGAAGGGTCCTGAATGGGAGAAGCCATGGAAATGAAGGAAAGGAATCACTGACTCCCTTCTGGCAGGAGGCAACAGAGGACAGCGCCCCTATCAGCTGCCTTCCTGGGTATGAGGGAACCTGGAGGTGAAATGGCAAGACTCTGGCTAGAGTTAACGTTGTAAGAGCTTGGTGCACATTCACTGCAGTTCAATTTTACCAGTAGCAGGTTTCAAAACTAAAGATGTAGGAATTTATATTTTAAAAACCAAGGTATGGGTCTAGGAGGCTGGGTCCCTCCCATCCAGCGTCTGGCGTCATGGGTAAGGTTGCAGGTTGTCCAACGCTGAGCCCAAGGCGGGACTCGCCATTCTGGCAAACGCCCTCCTCTAGGTGGAATCTGATGTTAGCTGGGAAGAAAAGGGGGTGGCATTCCGCATGACCAGGCCCGGGTTGGGAAGCACCGCCAGCCTGAGCTCCGTCTCTGCGGGGAGCGCCACTTTCACACCGTGGCTCTCAGGTTCCACGAGTTGCACACCCTGGGGACTAGCCACTTGTTGAACAAAAGGGCTACCGACTCCAGCAGCTGCCGCTGTCTTCCAGCCAGGAGAGGGACCCTAGCTCGTGCGCAGGAGCCTTTAGGGCTGGAGACGAGCCAGCGCTCGGCGCTGCGCGCTCCTGTAGACCCGCAGGGTGCGCCCGCCGGGGAGATGCGGCTAGGAGGCAGCGAACCCAGCAGCCTAAACTTTCTCGAATCTCTGTGCTTTGCGGTTAAGTTAGAGCCGTGAGAGATGCAAGAAACACAGCCAGAAAGGGAGAAAAAAAAAAGTAAGAGCCCCACCCACGATAAATGAGAGAGAAAGAGAGCTAATTCAATTAACATAGCACCTACTAAGTGCCAGGCACTGGGCCGAGAGCTACCGTTAGGGCGCTCTCTTTTAACTATCACGACAGCCCCCGAGGGAGGGAATGCCCTCATTTTAAAGAGCAGCAAACTGCGACTCAGGAAGGTGGCGTATCTGGCCCAGGTCGCAGTGCAGGTCACGGAGAGGTCAGGGTTCTAATCTGAGAGGAAATCGCCGCCCCACCGCCCCCACCTTTGGCCAGAGCGCACAGGCGGCCCACGTGTGCCGGGCGGACCTGCCGCCTGCGAGGCTAACCCGGGCTTCCCGCCTGGCCAGCGCTTCCCTCCTCTGCGACGCGGCTCTCCCCTGGGCTCCGGCGCTCCGCACTGCGCCGGCCGGCAGAGACCACAGAGCCCCTTGCGCGGGTCCAGGTCGCCCACGCCTACCCTGCCATTCCTCGCCCCGCGCACAGCTGCTCACACACGACCCCCGCCCGGCACCCACGAGCAACTGCGCCCTGACACACAATTCCACAAACGCAGCCGAAAATGTGCACACCCAGTTGCTCACACGGATCCCCACGAGGGCACGCCATTCCAGAAATACACCACCCGTCCGCGGTCATACACAACTGCACCCGCGCAGGGAAACAAGGCACCCCCCAACACACACATACACACACACACACACGCACACACGCAGAGTCACGATTACAGACACACGCGGGCGCACACCGATCCACGCACCCGCAGTCCCCGCAGCCCCCCGCAGCCTGTCCCTCTCCTACCGAGTCCGACGCAGGACGCAGTCCGCGGCTTCCCAAGCCCAAGTTGCGGCGCGAGCAGCGGCTGGGGTGGACGCGGGCCGCTGCGCGGGGACAAGCGTGCCGAAGCCGGGAGGGGTGGCTAGGGGTGCGAGGCTCCGTGCTCCGGCAGCCGCCGCGCCGGCCCTGCGCTCATCGCCGCCCAGAAGGACAAAAGGAAGCCGGGCAGCGAGGGGAGGAAGCGAGGTGCCCGCGGGTCCGTCGCCTGCTGCCGCTGCTGCCGCCTGCCAGCCCCGGGAAGGAAGGGACGGGAAGGCGGGGGCCGGGGGCGGGGGCCGGGGGCGGGGCGCACGGCCGGGGGCGGGCGGTGAAGTTTCCAGCCGACTCGGCCACGCCCCTCCGCCGCCGCTCCGGCCACGCCCCCTCCCTAGCCCCGCCCCCTGCTGGACCTTGCCGTCCCATCTTCCATCCTTACCACCCTGTCCCGCGCTCCTCAGCCCCCTCACCACCCAGCCGAGGTCCTGCCCGGGTCCCCCTCCCTAGTGGATACGAGAGTGGGACGGGGCAGGGGCGGAGCAGTGCACCGGTTCCGCCTCCCTAACCCTTCGCCTCTGGCCTACGAGTGTGGAAGAGGCCGAGAGGCGGTGCCCCAGACCGGACGGCCTTGCCCCGCGCCCCCGCCTTCTAGTCCTCTGCAGGAAGTGTGGCCCGGGTGGCCTAGGAAGGGGAAGAGGCGGGAGTCGCCCAAGCCACGGGGACCGCCTGCCAGGTCCCTCTTCTATTCTTCCCCACCCCGGTCCCGTGTGCTGATACCACCCAACTTTCCTGAGCCTCATTCTGGCAAAGATCCTGGGGCTGGGAAGAAGGAGACCTGGGTTCCAGCTATTGTTGCCTTTGGTAACTCCTTGTGCCATTTTTGCAAGTGCCTTGGACTCCCTCAGCCTTGGTTTCCCCACCTGTAAAGTGGACGGGGAGGACAGGCAGGCTTTCTGGGGTCCTTTCCTCACTGCCATTCAGTGGTTCTTCAGTTTCCCTGCCGGGAAAAGGACTTCCTTAGTTGGGCATCTTATTCCTGGGGACGGCTGGCCTCGTGAGCCTCCGGGAGGGGCGGCCTGGTTTCTCCTGCAGACTTCGCTCATCCCCTTGTCTATGGAACCCGCATGACAAGGCAGGACTGTGCTTCCCGGGATCCCTTACTGGAGCAGCTCCTGAAAATCTAGGGCTTAGAAGAGCACATATATACACACCCCAGCACTACCACCATCGTCACCGCCGCGCGCCCCAAACATTACCAAAGAAAGGTAACCACAGAAACAGCCGTAAATGTGGAAATGGGCCTTCGTGTGAGGCTGAGACGAAACTGTCTTTCTGTGTCTCTAGGGTAAAACTCAAATCCTCCCCCACAAAAAACACTGTGAGTGAGCTCCCACTACACAGGAGGCTTGTGGAGGGAAAATGGGCAGAGCAGCTTTGACAAGGGACCTGACTGGAGGCTTCCAGTGAGGGTCAGGGCCTGAGCCCAGTCCCCCTCTCTCCTTTCTCTCTGTAAGCAGAATGGCAAAGCTAAATCTAGACGGAGGGAGTCTCCTAGTCAGGACTGCTAGGAGAATTGACTGAAATAATGACTGTAGGATGTGTTAGTACCGGGCTGTGGTGGTGTTATAAAGAGCCAGCTCCAGTACCTGGGGGCGCTGACTCCTTCCTTCTAAGCAGAGTCCAGTAGCCAAGGTCATTCCGTGGGCTTTCTGTAGCCTATCCATGCAAGCCCTCAGTCAGACCCCCAGACCCAGCCCCATCAGCCAGGTGACTGCAAGCAGAGGCTGCCGAGGCATTGTCTTAGTCAGGGTAGGCTATGCTGTGCTGTGGTAACACGTAAGATCCCAGTTCTCACTCAGGTTACAATTCAGGTTGGAAGGGGTGGAGAGGACTCCACAGTCTCTCAGGAACCCAAGCATCTTCCATCTAATGCTTGCACCACATTTCTTCAGGGCCTCTGAGGCCTCCATTGGTTCTTCTCCTGGCCTGGTAACAAGAGCAGAGACGGCACGAGCACAGTCTGAGAGTGCCGTTCAGGAGCCAGCCCTGGGGGTGGCATACATCACTTCCACCTACATTCATTAACCAGCATTAGCTACGTGCTCCCAGCTGTATACAAAAGAAATAGAGTCTTCCTGTGTGTCCAGGAGAAAAAACAACGTCAGTTTCGTGAACACATAGCAATATCTCTGCTACAGAAACTGAGCCCACTTCTGCCAAGCCCAGTCTCAGGGGCAGCAGATATTCACACAAAGCATGATAATCGCTATAATCAAGGCTTGGGTTACAACCACCAGGAAGGCTCGTAGTGGAGAGCGTCAGGGAAGCCTTCACAGAGGAGGCGACAGTTTAGCTGGACCTTGAAAGGTAAGTAGAAGTTCACCAGGCAGCATAGGAGGGGAAGGGCATGTTGACACAGAATTGAGGATGAAAAAGTTCAGAGAAAGCTTGAAAGCAGACTGTGGCATGTGCCCAAAACCCAACTTGCTTCTACCTCTGGGCCTTTGCCTGTGCTGGTCCTCCACCTAGCATGGCTCCGGCTCACATGTACCTCTGTCTTCTCTGAACTTCTAGAGAAGCACAGATAATCTAGACCTTCGTCCAGCACTGTATCCCATCTCTGTCAGATGAAGTACAAACTGATCTCTTTCTGTCTGTGTCCACTGCTCCTGCAGGACAAGGATTATATATACCCCTTACGAGCTGCTAAGAGCCCTGGTGGTGCGGAGGTGAAAGTGCTTGGCTGCCCACCAAAAGGTTGGCAGTTTGAAGCCACCAGCCACTCTGTGGGAGAAAGATGTGGCAGCCTGCTTCCATAAAGATTTAGAGCTTGGGAAACCCTATGGGTCAGTTCTACTCTGTCCTATAGGGTCCCTAGGAGTCAGAATTGACTCCACAGCAGTAGTTTTGATGGGCTGCTAACCACAAGGTCAGAGGTTTGAACCCCAGCGGCTCTGCAGGAAAAAAGACCTGGTAATCTTCTCGCATAAACATTTCAGCCTGGGGAACCGTATGGGGCAGATCTACTCTGTCCAGTAGGGTCACTGTGAGTCAGAATTGACTCAACAGCGCACAACTACAACAACATATGAAGCTTAGTGGAGTGCATACAGTAGTGCTCACTAAATAATTTTTGAATTTAATAAACTAAGACAAATAAGAAACCTAAGTCAGGGGAGGGTGTCATGATACACATACAGTTTGTCCTCCACACTATGGCTGTCAGCACTAAGGGCAAACTCTGACTTCTTAATAATGACAGCATCTGACTATCTCCAACATTCTTGAGGTTATGTCCCCATTTCATGGATGAGAAAACCTTTTTAAAAAAACAAAGCCAAACCCATTGCTGTCGAGTTGACTCCGACTGATAGTGACCCTACAGGACAGTGTAGAACTGCCCCCATAGAGCTTTCAAGGAGCACCTGGTGGATTCGAACTGCCAACCTTTTGGTTAGCAGCCATAGCACTTAACCACTACACCACCAGGGTTTCCAGAAAACCCTTACAGAAGTGAGATATCCAAGGGCACAAAGTAGAATCAGTGATGTAAAAAAAAAGAAAAAAAAAGTTGCTGTTGCGCCTACTGTGCCTCATAGCGACCTCATATGTGTCAGAGTAGAACTGCGCTCCATAAGGTTTTCAACGGACAATATCTCAGAGGTAGATGACTGGATATTTTTTCCTAGGTGCCTCTGGGTGGACTCAAACCTCCAACCTTTTTATCAGTTAGCATCCGAGCATGTCAACCATTTGCATGTTAACCCAGGGACTCCAGAAGCAGTGACCAACCAAACCAACCCCACCGCTGTCAAGTTGATTCCAACTCATAGCAACCCTATAGGGCAGAGTAGAACTGCCCCATAGAGTTTCCAAGGAGCGCCTGGTAGATTCAAATTGCTGACCTCTTGGTTAGCAGCCATGACACTTAACCACTACGCCACCAGGGTTTTCTGAATCAGTGACAGGCAGGTCTAAAGTCAGACTCAGTATGTGCTGGGTCCACACAGGCCCTGGAAGAAATATAATTAAAAAAAAAATTATTTGTAGCACTTGGATGTACTTGATTCCAAGTATCCTACTAGGGAGATGCTTTCAAATACATGTGCCCCTAGCTCACACGCTCCTGCTCCGAATGTTTGAGGAAGTGGGGGCCAGCTCGTTTCCATATCCTCCTTTGATTCTGTTACACTGGTTTTTGTTTTTTGTTATGACAGGGTGGAGAAACGTGGCTGCCAGGAATAAAATGGCGATGCTTACTTAGGCTAGTGGCTGCACCTAGGGCCACCTGCCCTTCCCCTGACCTCAGAGCCCAGGCCCTGGAAGCTCCCACGCAGAGGAAACGGCCAGAGAACTCCCTGGCAGTGTCAAGAAACCAAAGAGGTGCCTGGATATTCAAAGGGAAAGGGGAGAGATTTACTGCCATCTGTCAGCCAGCAGAATCACTGGATCCTGCCTGGTGTTGGTAGATAGGCCAGAGGCAGGGAAATTGGATCGGTCATCTTGCTTATGCTCCTCAGTGTTTGTGACTGCCGGTGTTCGTGACTGCGGCTGATACAGATACTGCAGCCCCATGGCTGGCCCAGGGAGCCTGCCTCAGAGGCGGGATCTGATGGCACCTCTCTCTCTCCTTCCCTTCCCTCCTGCTTGCAAGCTCCAGGGGTTAAAGATTAACTAGAACGCCCCCTCTCCTGGGGCAACTGCCTTATATGTGTATGTTTTTCTTTTTCCCATCCACTGTCTGCCCTGCTGCCCCTCTGTAATCTCAAGGCTGGGGTCCCTGGGACCTTCTCCTCAGGACCAGGGGTCTAAGGACCTCATTTTGTTCCTTGAGGAGTTCTTTACCCTCTTCCCCCTGATTTCCTGATCCCTCTCCCCAAACTCAACTGCTAGGAAACAGTGAGAACTGAAAGCGAGCTTGGCTTGGCCAGGCCAGGTCTCTTCTCCCATTGTCATCACCAAAACCACACCTCTGGGTGAACTGAGTCAGACATTCCTGGATGCAAATCTCAGCTCCTCCATCCACTCCCATCAGGACCTTGGGAAAGCCACTTAACCTCAGAGAGGTTCTTCTAATAAATAACTTTATGTGCTTCATGGGTTGTTGAAAGGGTTAAATAAGCAAAAATTGAATAACCTCAAAAAATAAAAGAAAATAAAAATTAGTTTTCTCCCTCCTTCCTCCACTCCTCCCACTTCCCTCCCTGGCCTTTAGTAATCCTGGAGCGTTCCCTTCAGCAACCTCTAATCTAGAGTTCCCAGATGAGGATACTGATGTCTCCCTTGGCTTAAAAGAGGCAATGTACGCAAAGGCACTCAACAAATGATAGACATGTTATTGGTGGTGCAGCGGCGAAGTGGTTAAGTGCTGAGCTGCTAACCAAAAGGTCTGCAGTTCGAACCCACCAGCTCCCCCTCGGGGAAAGATGTGGCTGTCTGCTTCCATAAGGATTTCCCCTTACCCATTATCGTTGACTGGATTCCATCTCACGGTGACCCCGTAAGATAGAGTAGAACTGCCCCAGAGGGTTTTCAAGGCTGTAAATATTTACAGAAGCAGACAGCCACATCTTTCTCCTGTGAAGCTGCTGGAAGTTCTAATCATTGACTTTTTGGTTAGCAGCGGAGCACTTAACCACTGCACCACCAGGGCTCCCTCTGTAAGGATTTGCAGCCTTGGAAACCCTATGGAACAGTCCTACTCTGTTCTATAGGGTCACTATGAGTCGGAATTGACTTGGCAGTGGGTTATACTACCTTGTAATGATGTAATGATGATCAAATATAATTGACCATTCAGTACCACCGGTATGCAGAAAGAAAACCAGCCCAGTGAATTGCAGCCAGGAGACCAGGATCCTGGCCCCAGCTCTGCCATGTTTTAGCTTTGTCACCTAAACAAGACACCTAACCTTTCTGAGCTTGTTTCTTCATAGGTGTTCTGCTCTCAGATTACTGGGAGCCTCCAATGTGCGCTAAAGGAGGGGAAATGGATTTGTAAACTGTGATGTGCACGCCAGAGACTGGGGATGTTGATCCGGTAGTTGTAGCTCCATAAAGAGCTGTTGAGGCAGATGTACTCTTGCTGGTTCGCACAGCTGGAGACGGGCACGCGTCCATGACTCCTGGCTACCCATCGCAGGAGGGGGTGCTGCATCAGCAGCCTGCCAGCCCCAACCCCACGTATGTAAGGCAAAGTCCCCAGCCTTGCACATTGCACAGCAAGCCTGCCATCTTTTCTTGTCAGTGAAAAATGAGAACGGACCAGTGTCTGCTTGACTGCGTAACGCTCATGCTAAAGCACAAAACCCAAAGCCAAACACAAACTGCAGCTTTGACCGCTGTTTCAAGCCAGTTTAAACCAGAAAAGATTCCTTGCCTTTCCAGCTCTGCATTTGGTGCCCGAGAAATCGAGGCATCTGCCCTCCACAGCGCAACAGGCGATTATCTTCCAGAAACATAGTTTCACAGTGGGAGGTGGTGGTAACGACCACGGAGCCCTGCGCATCTGTCTAGAGAATTCCCCTCAGTGCTGTCCAAATTCCAACAGAAATAAAATGCAACCCACATATGTGACTTTAAATCTCCCAGTAGGCACATCTGAAAAAGTGAAAAGACATAGGTGAAATGAATTTCAATGACCCATTTCATTTACATATATACAAAATATTACCGTGTCCACAGGTAATCAATATAAAAATTATGAATGAGATATTTTATATTCCTTTTTCATACTAAGTCTTTGAAATTCAGTGTGTGTTCTACACTCACAGCACATCTCAGTTTGGACTGGTCATATTTCAAGTGTTCAATAGCCATATGTGGCTAGTGCCTCTGACAGTGCAGATATAGGACAGTATATCACAACCTTTAGCTTGCATCAGAATCCCCTGGAGGGCTTATTAAAACACAGATTGCTGGTTCCCCACCTTCAGAGTTTCTGATTCAGCCGGTCTGGGGTATTGCCTGAGAATCTGCGTTTCTAACAATTTCCCAGGTGATGCTAGTGCTCCTAGTCCTTTGAGAGCCACTGGCCTAGACAGTCCTCTGTGGCAAGTAAGAAGTGTACTTCCTTCACTTTACACTGTGAGAAAACCTTGTAATTGCTACAAAGCTACAATAATTAAGACAACATGGTACTGGTATAAGACATAGACATAAACACATTGCCTTCGAGTCGATTCCAACTCATAGCAACTGTATAGGACAAAGTAGAACTGCCCCATAGGGTTTCCAAGAAACAGCTGGTGGATATGAACTGCCAACCTTTTGGTTAGTAGCCAAGCTATTAATCACTGCACCATCAGGACTCTGCATAGACATAGAGATGAATGGAATAAAATTGAGAATCCAGAAATAAACCACTGTACTTGCTGTCAATTGATTTTCAACAAGAGTACCAAGACAAGTCAGTGGGGAAAGAATAGTCTTTTCAATAAATGGTGCTGGGACAACTAAATATCCACATACAAAAGAATAAAATCGGACCCTCACCTCACATTTATAGGTGTTAACTCAAAATGGATAAAAGATTTAAAACTATAAAAGTCTTGGGGAAAAAAACGCACGTAAACATAAATCTTTGTGAGCTTGGATTAGGCAATGGTTTCTTAAATATGAGGCCAAAGGCACAAGAAACCAAAGGAAAACACAGGTAACTGGACTTCATCAAAATTAAAAAGGTCTTTGTGCTTCAAAGGCCACCATCAAGAAAGTGAAAAGAAGGGGAGAAAATTAGGAAACCATCTATCTGATAAGGGATTTGTAAGTAGAATATATATTTATATAAAAAAAAAAACTCATAGAATAAACAATAAAAAGACAAATAAGCCAATTTAAAAATGGGCAAATGAATAGACATTTCTAATAAACACATAAAAGGATGCTTGATGTGATCAGTCATTAGGGAAATTCAGATAAAAACTTCAATGAGATACCACTTCACACGTACTAGAATGGCTATAATAAAAACGATAGGCAATAACAAGTATTGGGGAGGACGTGGAGTAATTGGAAGGAACCCTCATACACTGCTGGTGGGACTGTGAAATGATACATTCACTGTGGCAAACCATTTGGCATTTTTTGAAAAAGTTAAACATAGAGTTGCCATATGACCCAGCAATTCCACTCCTAGATATATACCCAAGAGAATTGCAAATGTATGTTCGCCCCAAAACTTGTACGTGAATGTTCACTGTAGCATTATTCATAATAGCTAAAAAATGATGAATGGGTAAATGAAATGTATATCCATATGATAGACTATTAGCTAGCCATGATAATGAATGAAGTCCAGATACTTACTACTACATGGATGAACCTGAAAATGTTATGCTAAATGACAGAGCCCTGGAGGCACAGTGGTTAAGAGCTTGGCTATTAACCAAAAGGTCTGCAGTTTGAACCTACCAGCCAATCCTTGGAAGCCTAATGGGGCATTTCTACTCTCTCCTAGAGGGTCGCTGTGAGTTGGAATCGGCTTGATGGCAATGGGTTGAGTTTTTTGTTGTTGTTGTTGTTGAAGTGACAGAAGCCAAATACGAAAGGCCACATGTTGTGTGATTCCATGGGTATGAAATGTCCAGAATAGACAAATCTATAGAGACGGAAAGCAGGTTATTGGTTGCCAGAGGCAGGGGAGAGAGAAGAATGGGGAGTGACTGCCACTGGCTGCAGGGTTTCTTTTTGGAATTAGATAGTGGTGACAGTTGCAGGGAGCCCTGGTGGTACAGTGGTTAAAGCCCTTAACTGCTAACCGAAAGGTCAGTGATTGGAACCCACCAGCTGCGCCACAGGAGGTAGATGAGGCAGTCTGCTTCCATAACGATTTACAGCCTTGGAAACACTATGGGGCAGTTCTACTCTATCCTATAGGGTTGCTTTGAGTCTGAATTGGCTGGACAGCAATGGGTTTGACAGTTGCACAACTCTGTAAATATACTACCATCCACTGAATTGTACACTTAAAAATAAATAAATCAACTTAAAAAAAAAAAACAGGAAGACACTTACCCCAAGTCACATAGATAATAAGTGGAAGAGCTCGGGGCTAGGTCCCTGGACTACAGGCTCCTAAGTAAGAGTTTTTTCACAGCCTCACCTGGCCTGTGGGGCTACACTTTCTTAAGTACTACAAGAATATGACATGTAAAGGAAACTCGAAGGGCGTTAGTTTATACCCAAATGAATTCTTTTATAAAGGGAAAAAGTAATTTCACAGAAGAAAAAATCCAAATTGCCAATAAACTTTGAAAGATGCTCAATCTCACCAGGAGTCAGGAAAAACTAAAGAAAGTGGACACACCATTTCACGCCCATCAGTACAAAGTATTGGAGAGAATTTGGAGAAAGGGAAAATCTTATCACCTGCTGATGGAGGTATAAATTGGTCCAATCACTCTGGAGAGCAACTGGACAATATCCAATAAACTTGAAGAGGCATCTACCCTATAAGCTAGCAATATTCCCCTCTAGTTATGTACCCTAAGGCAACTTTGGCGCAGAAGCCAAAAAGCCATGTGCAAGGATGTCATTACAACATTGCAGCAGTGGCAATTGAAAACAACCTCAATCAATAAGGGGAGGAATAAATAAAGTGAGTTCTATTCATAGGATGGACTACTGTAACCAGCAGTTAAAGTTAATTAACTAGATATATGTGAACCAACATGGATTGCTTATAAAAATAGCCCTGAATAAAGAAGGTAAAGAATGGAAACTGTATAGTATGTTACTGTACATGCTCATTTGCAACACACAACACAATACAATGTATGCTTGTGGAGATACATATAAATATAGTGAAAGTAAGAAAACAGAGAACAGCACAAACTCACGTCAATGATTGCTTCCAGAACAGGATGAAGTGGGAGAGAGGCAGAAGGTGCCACAAGGGGGACTTCAATTGCCCCTACCATGTCTTATTTCCAAAAATATGAAGCAAATATGTCCAAATGCTAACTTTGTCGTGGATCCACATGTGTTCGATATATTACTCTGTACGCATTTCTATTTTAAAATGTTTTTCATAATAGAAGTGACATGAATAATGTCCCTTGCCCCCCATGTTATCTGTTGTTTCGTCAGAATTCTGATTTATGGTGTCGTTAGCTGTTATCAGGCTGGCCCCTGACTCAGGGGGTCCCATGCACAACAGGATTGAACCCTTGTGATCCACAGGGTTTTCAGTGGCTGATTTTAGGGAGTAGATTGCTAGTCCTTTCTTTCTAAACTACCTTAATCTGGAAGCTCCACTGAAGCCTGTTCAGAATCACAGCAATGTGCCAGCCACCTCTGACAGACGAGTGGTAGCTGCATTTAAGGTGCGGTGACCAGGAATCGAACCCCGGTCTCCCACATGAAAACAAGAATTCTACCACTGAACCACCACTGCCTCCTGACTTATGATAATGCCCAGCTAATCTAAAAGTCAGAGTTCTGGGAACCTCAAAGTTTTGAAACAGCCCTCAAGCTAAGCGGTGGGAAAAGCTCTTGCTGTGGAGGAGATGACTGTTATAAAGCCCATGTACTGAATTCTGCAGGAGAAGCCTCAGACAGTAGAGAGCACAATTAGGTAGAATATTAGAAACAGTAGGTTGCTCTTAGGGCCAAGAAATGAGAGCTGGTTTCAGAAGGACTGTTTAGCCTCATGCCTTTCAAGCAGGGACAGTGAAGTCACGTGAAGCTTAAGATAAGGAATGGGCCTACAAAGGGGTGAGGAATTGCCAACGTCATGCGCGTGGAAAGATGTCAGGAAAGACAGCCAGAGTTCCACCCTGGGTAAGGGTGAGCTTCAGAGACAGGAGAGAGGAAGCATCTGAAACCACAGCCTCCCAGGCATAGATGACAGGAGGAAATCCAGGACGGGCACATGGAACAGGACAGCTCATAGCCTGCCCCTGAGAACAGGCCACTGCTGCTCTGAAAGCTTCAGGACCCGTAGGGAGCCATCACCTGCCCCATCGGATACTTCACTACTCCACGTAGGTGCAAGTAGCTGCCACACACGTCTAGCAGCCCCCGAGGCCACTATCCTATACATGGTGCATCATGAATGCTGTGATACATCTCCCGGATTCTGCATCAGAACCAGGCACTCATGCCTTAAGCTGCTGGAAGAGTTGGCTATTGATGGCTCACAGCTGAGTCCCTCCCTGGGCCATGCCCTAGATTGAAAAGGACTGTCTTGCCTAAGGTTCATCTTCCTCAGGATACCCCACATCCAGTGACTGCTCAGTTTGGGGGTACACAGCCCCAGCCCCACTTCCCTGGACATTTCCGAAGATTCACTCCAGCCTTAGCGCTCCCTGTGGGGTTGGCTGAATTTTCTGCTGCAACTGCCTATCCTGCTCCCCTTATAACTGCACAGGTGTGTCCCCGAGGGCACTCACTAATAAACCTCCTGCACGCCAACCTCCTCTCCACGTCTGTTTCCCAGGGAACCAAGGTAAGACACAGGGGTATTGAACAATGGTCTGGAGTTATCAAGAAAATATTGTACAGTGTTTAGGAGCCATGAGGCCACATGTTTGAGGCATGTAATGTATCTGTACTCAATATATCTATACTCAATTCTACATTAGAATCAGCAGCAAATGATGAAGGCTTGAAAAAGGTTGGCCTAAACAAGAGAGATGCTTAATTCTTTCTCAAATAAAAGTAGCCCAGAGCAAAGCTACCAAAAAACAAAACAATAACTCATTGCTGTCAAGTCAATTGTGACTCATAGTGACCCTATAGGACAGGATAAAACTGCCCCAGAGGGTTTCCAAGAAGCCGGTAGATTTGAACTGACAATCTTTTGGTTAGCAGTCGAGCTCTTAACCACTGTGCCACCAGGGCTCTAGAACCAAACTAATCTACAGGAAAGAAAGCAGATAGGTGGTCGCCTGGGGCAGGGGTGGGGGTGAAGATTGACTGCAAAGGGCACAAGAGAACTTCTGGGGGGTAAAGGGAACGTTCTGTGTCCTGATTGGGAAAGTGGTTGCATGGGTGGATATACTTGTCAAACCTCATTGAACTGTATGCTTAAAATGCGTGCATTTTATTATCTGTAAATTATACCTCAATAAAGTTGATTTAAAATGGAAGAAAAAAAAAAATAGCCCATGAGTGGTAAGTCTGGGATTAAATTGGCAGCCCCAGGTAACAGGGACCCAGTCTGCTTCTCTTGTTCTTCTGTCTTGCATGGTCTTTATTCCCATTCATTCCCAATGGCTGCAAAAGTGCTAGCATTTACATCCTTATTCCAGGCAGAAGGAAGATGAGAAAAGAGCCATCTCCTTCCTTCCAATGAAGATGATAAGTATCACACAGCACTTCTGCTCGCATCTCATTGGCCAGAACTTAGTCACATGGTATACTCGTCAGGGTTCTCCAGGGAAACAGAACCAATCGATAGACACATAAATATAAACGTATAAATATACTATACACACACACACACAACAAAATAAGGAAAAATACTCATAATAACTACAAATATCAGATCATCGCTGTTGTTCATACCCTCTTCCCAGGGGCAGATTAACCAGTAAGCAAGCTTGCACAGATACGCATGACCTTAATTGTGTTTACTTACTAATCTGTACTGCACAATTTTACATGGGTGAAATTGCGTACTACAGATTAGCAAGTAAGCACAATTAAGCCCATGCATAGCTTGCTTATTGGGTAATCCGTCCCTACTTCCTTCACTACCCATTCTATATTCCCTTTGCCCTCAGCAAGCACCTCAGCTGGTCATGATTCTTTGCTTGGTGTTGTTGTTGTTGTTAGGTGCCATCGAGTAGGTTCCGACTCATAACGACTCTATGCACAAGAGAACGAAACACTGCCCGGTCCTGCGTCATCCTTACAATCATTGTTATGCTTGAGCTCATTGTTGCAGCCACTGTGTCAATCCACCTCGTTGAGGGCCTTCCTCTTTTCCGCTGACTCTGTACTCTGCCAAGCATGATGTCCTTCTCCAGGGACTGATCCCTCCTGACAGCATGTCCAAAGTATGTAAGACGCAGTCTTGCCATCCTTGCCTCTAAGGAGCATTCTGGCCGCACTTCTTCCAAGACAGATTTGTTCATTCTTTTGGCAGTCCATGGTATATTCAATGTTCTTCACCAACAGCATAATTCAAGGGCGTCATCTCTTCTTCTGTCTTCCTTATTCATTGTCCAGCTTTCATATGCATATGATGTGATTGAAAATACCATGGCTTGGGTCAGGTGCACCTTAGTCTTCAGGGTGACATCTTTGCTCTTCAACACTTTGAAGAGGTCCTGTGCAGCAGATTTGCCCAATGCAATGCATCTTTTGATTTCTTGACTGCTGCTTCCATGGCTGTTGATTGTGGGGTTGATTGTGGTAGGGAGGTACAAACCTTCATTCATTCATGAAGGGTGTGGGTCTTTAGTAGTCCTGCAAGCATTGGGTTGTTGTAGTTTTCCATTGAATTTAATCACATGGTATTGTTGTACTAAGAGACACCCTAAGGAATCTCCTGTGCTCTAAACATACTCTTCTTTACTTTCATTGTGTAATAAGAGTCCAGTCTCCCCTTGGTAATCAGGATCAATCACAGCAGCTAGTATAGTAACCCCCTTCTTTGCCTGTTAATTCAGAGGCATTAGAAGACCAAACTGCCCAGGTGACATTCTTAACATCCCGTTCAATAGAATCATGGTTGGGTCTCCTGATGGGAGCATTCCTCCGTTAAGAGCTAAGACCTTTAGATGAGCAGAAGATAAAGCTGTGAGGACAGGAAACAAAAATGTTGTGAGTGGATCACTAGGGGTAATAGTGAGTGGTATCTCTCCCATTTCCATTCCTTGTTTCCTGGACCCATAAATTCTGGCTATGGGAGAAACAGCACCATATATTGGATGCTAATTTAGAGCATAAACAGGTTCCTGGAGAGCATTGCCCAGCCCTGTAAAGTATTGCCACGTAGCTCATGTTGTAACTGAGTTTTCAAAAGGCCATTCCACTCTTCTATCAAGTTAGCTGCTTCAGGATGATGGGGCTCATGGTAAAAATAAGTGAATTTCCATGCTTCATTTGCTGTGAAGTGAATTTCTTGGTCAAAGGCAATGCTTTGTGGAATACCATGATAGTGGGAAGGCATTCTGTCAGTCCACAGATGATAGTTTTGCCAGAAGCATTACATCCAGGGAAGGCAAATCCGTTTCCAGAATAAGTGTCTATTTCGGTAAGAGCAAAACATTTCCCCTTCCATAACAGAAGGAGTCAATGTAATCAGCCTGCCACCAGGTAGCTGGCTTATCACCCTGAGGAATGATTCCATGTTGAGGATTTAGTGTTGGTCTCTACCACTGGCAGACTGGGTGCTCAGAAGCAGCTGCAGCCAGGTCAGCCTTGGTGAATTGAAGTCAGGAGATATTCACTCAATCATGAAAATCTTCCTCTACTGAGGTTACCCTTTGGTGAACACTCACATGGAACACAAATAAATTTATGTTTTCTGCCCACTTAGAGAGGTCTATCCATATACCTCTTCCTCAGACCTCCTTGTCACCAAGTTTCCCATCATGTTCCTTCCAAGCCCCTGACAATTTAGCCAAACCATTGGCCACAGCCCATGAGCTGGCAAACAATTGCACATCTGACCAGTGTTCCTTCCAAACGAAGTGAACAACCAGGTGCACTGCTCAAAGTTCTGCCCACTGGGAGGATTTCCCTTCCCCATCGTCCTTCAGGGAAGTCTCAGAAATGGGCCGCAGTGCTGCCACTGTCCAATTTCGAGTGGTGCCTGCATATCGTGCAGAACCGTCTGTAAACCAGGTGCGTTTTCTCTTACTCAGTCCCCATGAGGCCACACGTGCAGGCTGGGAGAGAGAAGATAATGTGACAAGAGTGGAGACCGTGGACATTTGGCCCAATTCCTCATGTAGCTTACCTGTACCTTCAGGGCCTGCTTGAGCCCAACCGTGTATATACCACTTCCACTTGATGATGGAATGCTGCTGTGCATATTCATCTTTATGGCTTTGTGGGTCAGACAACACCCCAGTTCATGAAGGGCAACTCAGGTTGCATGGTAACTGGGTGGCCCATGGTAAAACCTTCAGTCTCTACTAAGGCCCAGTAACAAGCCAAAAGCTGTTTCTCAAAAGGAGAGAGTTCTCCACAGAGGATGGCAGGGCTTTGCTTCAAAATTTTAAAGCTTTCTGGTATGACTCACCTGTAGGGACCTGCAAAGCTCCAAACAGCATCTCTATCTGCCACCGCCAATTCAAGCACCATTAGATCTGCTGAGTCATATGGACCAAGTGGCAAAGCAGCTTGCACAGCAGGCTGGAGGTGTCGCAGAGCCTTCTCTCTTGTCTGGACCCCACTCAATACTAGCAACTGTTTTGGGAAATGGGCCAGAGTAGCAAGCCCAAATGAAGAATATGTTGCCCCTGAAGTCCAAAGAGCCCCACTGAGGCGCTGGTTATAGGAGGGAACCAGATGCAACAACTTATCCTTTGCTTTAGAAGCAGTGTCACAATATGCTCCATACCAGTAGACCCCTAGAAATTTCACTGAGGTGGAAGGCCCCTGGAATTTTGTGGATTTATTTCCCACTCTCTGACACACAAGAGTAGCTGTTACTTCTTGCTCACTATGTCCAGTCAACATAACATCATCAATGAAATGGACCAGTGTGATGTCTTGTGGAAGGGAAAGGTGATCGAGATACCTGTAGACTGAAAATATTTGACGTTCTACTTCAGTGAGTAGTGTCTGGGGTCTTAAAAGCCTGTAAGCGGCCATCTAGGATACTCTACTGGTTTCATCCCTCGGGAGCAAGGAAGAATGAAGAAAACTAAAGACACAAGGGAAAGATTAGTCCAAAGGGCTAATGAACTACATCTACCACAGCCTCCACTGGACTGAGTCTAGTACACCTAGATGGTGCCTGGCTACCACCGCTGATGGCTCTGACAGGGATCACAATAGAGGGTCCCGGACAGAGCTGGAGAAAAATGTAGAACAAAATTCTAACTCAAAAAGAAAGATCAGGCTTGCTGGCCTGATAAGAGACTGGAGAAACACTGAGAGTATGGCCCCCAGCACCCTTTCAGCTCAGTAAGGAAGTTACTCTTGAAGTTCACCCTTCAGCCAAAGATTGGACAGGCCCATGAAACAAAACAAGACTAAAGGGGAGCACCAGCCCTGGGGCAGGGACTAGAAGGCAAGAGCGAAGAGGAAAGCTGGTAATAGGGAACCCAGGGTTGAGAAGGGAGAGTGTTGACATGTTGTGGGGCTGTTAACCAATGTCACACAATAATGTGTGTATTAACTGTTTGATGAGAAACTAGTTTGTTCTGTAAACCTTCATCTGAAGTTCAATTGAAAAAAAAAAGATCCCTGTAGACTAAATTATGATATAGGGTTGGGGAGTAGTTAAACTCCTGATGTAGGGCAGTGAAGCTGTATTGTGCTTCTGGTGGTGTTTATAAACATGTATGGAGAAAAAAGCATTTCCCAGATCAATAGCTGCACACAAGGTTTCAGGGAATATGTTTAATTGCTCAAGCACTAAATTCACATCTACAACAGTAGTTTCAAATAGGAGTAATCACCTGGTTAAGTTTATGATAATCCACTGTCGTTCTCCAGGGTCCATCTATTCTCTGCACAGGCCAAATAGGCAAGTCGAATGGGGATGTGGCAGGAAGCACCACCTACTATGGATCGAATTGTGTCCTCCAAAAACATGTCATCTTGGCTAGGCCATGATTCCCAGTATTGTGTGGTTGTCCACCATTTTGTGATCTGATGTGGTTTTCCTATGCGCTGTAAATCCTACCTCTGTGATGTTAATGAGGCAGGATTAGAGGAGTTATGTTAATGAGGCAGGGCAAAATCTACAGTATGAGGCTGTACCTTGAGTCAATCTTTGAGATATGAAAGAATTAAGCAGAGAGGAAAGGGACCTCATATCACCAAGAAGGATGTGTGGTGGGGGCCGAGTGCATTCTTTGGACCCAGGGCCCCTGCACTGAGAAACCAGGGGAAGATTGATGACAAGGATCTTCCCCTAGAACTGACAGAGAAAGAGAGCCTTCCCCTGGAGCTGGCACCCTAAATTTGGACTTCCAGCCTCCTAGACTGTGAGAGAATAAATTTCTGTTTGTTAAAGCCATCCACTTGTGGCGTTTCTCTTATAGCAGCACTGGATAACTAAGACAGCGCCCCTGCAACCTTCAGATCCTTAATGGTGGCAGTAATGGCTGCAGTCCCTCAAGGAATGCCGTATTGCTTTTACTTTACTATTTTCCTAGGTAGAGGCAATTCTAGTGGCTTCCACTTGGCATTTCTTACCATAACAGCCCTCACTCTACAAGTCAGGGAACCAATGAGAGGATTCTACCAATTGCTGAGAATGTCTATTATAATTATACATTCTGGAACTGAGGAAACCACTGCAGCATGGGTTTGGGGGCCCACTGGTCCCATTGTGATGGACCTGAGCTAAAACGCCATTGATAGTCTGACCTCCACATGCCCCTACTCTACCTAGTGGACCGTAGAGATACTTTGAGTCTCCTGAAATCAGTGTAAATTCATAGCCAATGTCCAGTAATCTCTGAAAAGCCTCATTGTTTCCTTTCCCCCAGTGCACAGTCATCCTGCTGTACATTCTGCGAGAAATATTAGCAGTATAAATTTGGGGGGGTATATCCGGGTCCTTCCTCAGGGAAATCTGGCCTCCTGTTCATTCAAGACATTGTGGAGCTGTAAACTGGCTTGTCTTGGAAGTGATTGAGGGGCCTTGGCTCCGTTTTGGTGAGTCAGGCTAGACTTCTGTTCACCTAGAATTCTGCTGCTATACGGCCCAAGTAAAAATTTAGTAGACTGTCCACCTATTTTACTTCTGGGGACACCATAACCAACTAGTTATTGCCATATATCTCTGAATTAATGGACTGGGTCTGTCATAATTATTGGATTTTTTTCTACTTCTACAGTAAAAGAACACAGCCCAAAGAATCCAGTCTCCCTGCCTGCCTCCTCTCTCCTCCGAGAAAGTAAAACAGAGAAATAACAAAGCTATATTTTATCTCACAGGTGGAGATGTTCGGGGCCTAAGGCCTGGAGGCTGGGTTTATCTGTCAGGAATAACCTGAGTGGTCTGGTGGGCACACACCTTTCCTGACTCCAGGGGAAAAGTCCCTGGGGTTCAGATCTATTGCCAACACAGATTTCCCAGCTTTGATGTGTAACCCCCTTTCAAGTACCGTGATCTAGAGGGTCATTGGAGCCTCTGTGGGCTGAGGTCTGAAATATCCCCACCCGTCCCAGTTTTCAGGTGGGGGGATGCAAGAATGTTCCCAGACCATACTGCAAGCCAGTGGCAGCTCAGGTTAGAAGCTAGGTCTCCTGCCCCTCGCCCAGCCCAGTGCTGGTTCCACCCACACTGTGTCTCTACCTCCCTCCTTTAGTGTCCCTGCCCCTCCAGTGTCACTGTCCAATGAGCAGGGACATCTCAGACACTGGGGGGGAGTGTTTCCAGGGCTAGCCACCCACCCCCACAGCACCACCGTCTGTGTACTTCTGGGCATGCTTCCTGAACACCAGCTTCAGAGGAGAGAAGTGTCTGGGCTGTGTGTGAGGTATACATTGGGTTCCCATCCAGGGAAGCCGCCCTGGGCAA
This sequence comes from Loxodonta africana, assembly GCF_030014295.1. Taxonomy (NCBI): domain Eukaryota; kingdom Metazoa; phylum Chordata; class Mammalia; order Proboscidea; family Elephantidae; genus Loxodonta; species Loxodonta africana. Next base: position 20,003,921 of record NC_087353.1, on the reverse strand, counting down.
AGGCTCCCCACATCATTGTCTTCAGGTGAGGGGTGGACCAGCAATAAAAGGAACCTGAAAGCATTTTGTACACAGTAAAGCCCCTGGGTGCTGCAGTTAAATGCTTAACTACAAACGAAAAAGTTGGCAATTCAAACCCACCCAGAGTGCTCCGGAAGAAAGGCCTGGTGATCTGTTTCCAAAAGTTCACAGCCTTCAAAACCCTATGGAGCAGTTCTACTCTGCACACATGGGGTCTCTATGAGTTGGAATCAACTGGACAGCAACTAACAACAACAACAAAGCACCTCGTTTTGTTTTTCTCTTTTCATTGTTGCAGGGTGTGAGTGTGCGCTGGGGGCATGCCTGGAGGGGAGTTTGCCTTGGATTTGGGGGAGCAGATTATTTTGATGGTTTGGGTTCAGGCTTTTACCACCTTCCCAGGAAGGCCCTGGCAGTCTTTATTTGCCAGGTAAGGCATTGGCTCAGAGGGACCAGGGTACCGTGCCCAGGGACCCACTGCTCAAATCAGGAGTAATTGAGATTACAGCCACAGCCACCCATGATATTTTGATGAAGGTCCCATTCCATGATGGCCGGCTGTCCCTTCCCCTGCATCTCAGTGGCCAATGCCTAGTCCAGCAATAGCAGGATAAACAAACCAAAACCAAACCCAGTGCCGTCAAGTCGATTCTGACTCATAGTGACCCTACAGGACAGGGTAGAACTGCCCCACAGAGTTTCCAAGGAGCACCTGGTGGATTTGAACTGCTGACCCTTTGGTTAGCAGCCGTAGCACTTAACCACTACGCCACCAGGGTTTCCAATAGCAGGATAGAGGCCAAAATGAGCAGCAGCAGGGGAGGAGAGCTTGTTTTCAGAGCCCAACTGTGTGCACCCTTGCAGAGGGTCGGCTGCACCCCAAACCAGCCCTGGGGTATGGCCAGAGGCAAGGGAGGGCCCTAAACAAGGCCAGGCCTTACCCAGGGAAGACTTAGGTGCAGCCAGCCCCCGTTTCCACCCAGACAAGGGCCCTGTCTCTGCCCCTCTTCGAGCTTCCAAGGGTCTCTTGTCCCTTCCCCAACAAAGCTGCTCTCCCAAAGGGAAGCCAGGTCAGCACTTTGCATCCAAGATTTCCTGTCCTTTAATAGGATCGCTATGAGTCAGAGTCAACTCAACAGCAATGGATTAATCTCGGTGAGGACGTGAGCTATTATAGCGATTTCAGACTTCCTCAGCCACCGGTTGCTCTTGGGGCAGAACCCCCACCCCCATCTATTCCCAGCTCAACAGCTCACTCAGAATCTACAAAAGTGGAGTCTCATGAGACATCAGAGCCCAGGGACAAGCCAGGGCCCCCGGCTCATACTGTAGGACTCTCTGCACCAAAACCAAACTCACTGCCCTCAAATCAACTCAGACTCCTGGTCACCCCATGTGTTACAGAGTAGAACTGTATCCCATAGGGTTTTCTTGCCCATAATCGTACAGAAGCAGATTGCCAGGCCTTTCTTCTGTGGCACTGCTGGGTGAATTCAAACTGCCAACTTTTCGGTTAGTAGCAGGAGAGCAAACCTTTGGCACCACCTAGGGACCCAGCCACCCTGAAATTCCTTCTGCCCCCTTAACACGCCTAGCCTTTGCCCAAGCTGTACCTTCTCCTAGGAAGGCCCTTCCCACCTTTCTCCGCCTATCAAACACCTTTTTGTCCTCCAAAACACATCTCAAAACTCAGGTGTCACCTCCTCCAAGATATCTTCTCTAGCAGCCAGCACCCCCAACCCCCTCCAAAAATAAAAAATCCCCAGGTCCTGTGGGTCCTGTATAGTCCCCTCTCAAGGCACTTTTCACGGTGCTCTGCGGTTATTGCTGGAACTCTGGCGGTATAAGCAGTTAAGAGTTACCTCTGCTAACCAAAAGGTCGGCAGCTGGAATCCAGTAGGCGCTCCCTGGGAACCCTACGGGGCAGTTCTACTCTGTTCTATAGGGTCACTATGAATCGGAATCAACTTGACAACAATAGTTTTTTGTTTTTTTTGGTTTGGTGCTGTTATTGGGCACTTGCCTACAGGCCCCATCCCCACCCTGGGAGCATGCTGAGGGTGGAGACTCTGCCATCACCATCATTGCTGTAGCCCTGGCCCGGTAAACATGTGCTGGACCGGGGGTGGGGAGGTGGAGGGCACAAAGGAGGACAGTATCTCCCCAGGCCCTGCAGCTCGCCCAATGCGTTGGCTTATATGGAGCTGGACAGGACCCCTGGGGTTGCTGGGAGTCCTGGGGAGCGAGGACTGCAGAGATACTGCAGCCTGGGCAGCCACCTTCTTCCTGCCCCCTACCAGCTGGAGGCCAGAATGACTCAGCACTGGAGACAGGCTTCCTGCTGAAAGGCTGCCACTTCCACTTCTGCCAGCCAGCTTGCCCTTCTCCTCAGGGCCTGGGACCTGCAGTTCTAAGACGCTACCCCTGCACCAGGGGTCAGGACCTTCCGGTTTAAGCTCCAGATAGACCATTTGCCAGCTGTGTGGGCATCAGCCTGCAACACAACCTCTCTGGGTCTGAGTTTCTTCATCTCTGAAAAGAGGGGATTGGAACTCACTCAGCCTTCCTCCCAAAGCTGATTAGAGAATTAAATAAAGCGACTTCTCTCCCCCGAGCTTCTCGTCCCTTCTCTGCAAATGCCCCGTCTCTCACATCTCTTCAGAGTTGCCCCCACTGCTTCCTGTACCAGGCAGCCCTCCCTGGTCCTTTCCTGGAGAACGTCACCGCCTGTAGTGCAAATGTCCCTGCCAGGAAGCTTTTCTCCACTCCCGTCCATGGAAGGAGGTTTTCAACTCACTTCTGCCTCTATAGATTTTGCACTTCTTTCCATTAGAACACTTAACACCGTATGATGGTTCTTCGGGCATCTGTCTCCATTTCTATCCTGTGAGCTTTTTACAAAAGGGCAGAGGCCAGGTGGGTTCTTGCAGTGTCCCCATGGTGAGCCCAGGGGAGGTGCTCAGCAAATTCTTCTGTATGGCAAGAGGAGGTACAGTGGTTAGCACCAAAGAAAAAGCAGTAGACGGCAGCTCAGACAACTGGAGTTCAAACACAAATACAAAGTTCTGCTCCCACCTTACTGTGTGATGCTGGGCCAATCACTTACTCCTCTGAACTTCCATTTCCAGCTTTATACAGTGAATATAATTGCATGGGAGTCCCCAGGCGGTGCAAAAGTTAAACACATGGCTGCTAACCGAAAGTTTGAACGTTTGAGTCCACCCAGAGGCACCTCAGAAGAAAGGCCTGGCTATCTACGTCCAAAAACTCAGCCACTGAAAACCCTATGGAGCGTCCTTCTACTCTGATGCACGTGGGATCACCATGAGTCAGAAATGACACAATGGCACTGACTTTATAATTGTATGAGCTTGCCTCCTGTGTGTGTTGGGAGGGATAAATGAGTCCACATGTGGGAAAATGCTTTGGACAGAAAAAGAGGGATTAGGAAGGTAATTGCTGTTGGGATGGAACAGGTTGTGAAGGTGACGTGCAATCTGCTTCCCTGCAGATCTCTTGGGGTACAAGCTGGCATATGCTCAGTGGCTGTATTTTCCTACTCAAAAACCAGGACACTTGGTTTGACCATGGGAGGGAGTTTTTGAACTCAGCTCATCCTTGAGAATGTGGTTCCCAAGGCTGTAGTGGGGTGATTGCCAGGTCTGCAGGAGGCAGGTGGGGAGGGGCCTGGGTGGTCCCCAGGGAGGCCTTGGCAGCTCCTGCTCACATCTGAGGGCCTGTGCAGCTCCCAGCAGAGCCTGAGGAGGCATCAACAGAATGCCAGGTCTCCTTAGAGCTAAGCTCGCTTTCAGCCGGCCGTACAGAGTCCGTTTGCATCCCCTGGAGACCACAGTGTGGCTCTGTGCTGAGCCTGGCATCCACCCCAGGCTCTGACAAAGAACGCTGTCAGCAGGCTGCAGCTCCTACACCCCAATAGCAGAGGGGCCTGGAGCACAGGGGGCTCTTGATTCTCCCCCCACCCCTTGTGTCTCTTCAGAGCTACAGAGGTTTGGGAGCCCAGGGTCTTCCAGAAGGGTACACTTAGGTGCTACCTTTGTGTTTGCCAGTGCTGCCGTAACACAAATACCACAAGTGGGTGGCTTTAAAGAACAGAAATTTATTTTTTCACAGTTCAGGAGGCTGGAAGTCAGAACTCAGGGTACCACGTATAGGGGAAGGCTCTCTCTCTCTGCCTGTTGACTCCGGGGGAAGGTCCTTGTCTCTACCAGTGACTATAGTCCTGTAGTCTATAGCTCCGGCTTTAGAGGAAAACCTTGGTTCCTCGGTGACCTTCAGGTGGCATCTGTCTGTGCATGCTTGTCTCTGGGTCTAAGCTGCTCCTCCTGTCACTCAAAACTGATAGGGTTTAGGACACACCCTACACTGATAGGGCCTCATTAACATAACAAAGGGAACCCTATTTCAAAAGAGGATCACATCCACAGTTATAAGAGTCACAATTCCAGCACATTTTGGGGGGGGGGGGCAGGGATAACAGGATCTTATATCTTCAAGTTCTCACCTCTCCCGTGCTATGCTGAAGCAGGCCCCAACTTCTGTGCCCTCAAGAACTAACCTCAGTCTCAGGGCCATTTTACCCAATAAGCAAGGTGCGCACGGCCCCAATTGTGCCTTCCCACCAACCTGCAGTGCACAATTTCACCTGTCTCCCACCACATCACAGATGTGGTAAAACCCAGGTGAAATTGCTCACCACAGATTAGCAAGTAAACACAATTAAGCCCATGGGTACCTTGCTCAATGCAAGCTGAGGCATACCATGCTGACTGGTTCAATGAATAATTTTTTTTATAAGGATCAGCACAAAGCTGGTTCCAATGAGGCAGAAGTTAAAGATGTCCCAAATGTCCAAATTTTCCAAACTGCTGTACCACTCCATCATCTCTGACATCAACTACTACCTCTGCCCTCAGTACTCTCCCCGCACTGTAATTCACTACAACGTCTCACAGAACTCACGAACCGTATAAAGGAAATGGCTTATGTGGTTGTGGAGTCTGGCAAGTCCCATGTCCATGGGTCCAATGTAGGCTGCTCCCGACCCACAGACCTACATAGCTGAGAGGCTGACTAACCCAAACCGATAGTTCAGACCACAGGCTGCTGGCTCGCAAGGCTGTGGAAACTGGCGAATCAGGTCATACAATAGGCTGCCAGTCCAAGGGGCTGTGGCGACCAGTGAATCTCAGAATTGGCAGGTCAGAGAGCTGGCCTCTGGCTCAAGCCTCAAGAACTAGAGGTCAATTGATCACAAACTGGACGTGGGATCCAGACACACAGAGAGCTCCACCAGCTCATCCCCACATACTTTAGATGCAGGCCACATGGCTTTGAAGGGCATAACTTGAGTAAGGGTGGAACTTGAGCCACACTCTCCTGTAAGGCTGCGACCTAAGACACACCCTATACCAGTCCTGCCTCATCAACATGTGGACATCAGGATCTATAAAATATAAAATGGAGGACAACCATATAATATTGGGAATCATACCTAGCCAAGTTGACATGTGACCCCAGGTTCCATATACGTTACTTGCACAGTCCCACTCAATCATTGTGAGTCATGAAGACCATGGCTAGGAAGGCTGTATTAAGTAATTTGTTACATGCACTGGTTAATCTGCCCCTGAGAGTACTGGGCCTGGGAAGCCCTCCCCACTTCTAGGCTGAGACCCGCCAGCCAGCCTTCACCAGTCGCTCAGCATCCTATGCTACCTTCCAGCTAGTGCTGACCTCTGCTCAGGAACTGGGTCTTACTCACCTCTGTGTTCTGGCTTATTGTTGGACCCAGATAAGAAATGTCTGCATGTGTGAAAACAGGAAATAAATGTGCAACCTGTTTTGATAAGTGTAATGGTTAAGGTTGTGTGTCAACATGGCTGGGCCATGATCCTTAGTGACTTGATAGTCATATGATGGTGTGATCGCTTCCATGATGAGATTTGATATTATGTGATCACCTCTGTGATAGGATCTGCTGTAAGTAGCCAATCAACTGAGAGTTTCCTTGGGTGTGTGGCCTGCATTGAATATAACTGGGTATTCTGGCAAGGTTTTGGGGCTTTTGCTCATTCTGGATCCTGCAGCTGGCTCCTGTTCATCTGATCTCCAGTTCTTGGGACTTGAGCTAGCTGCTTACCTGCAGTCTTGCCTGCCAATCTTTGGGATTTGTCGATTTTCACAGCATGAGAGCAAACGCCCTGCTCGCTGACCTGCTGATCTTGGGTTCACTACCCCCTGTGGCTATGTGCAGCAGGAGAAGCCAGACCCACAGACTTGGAATGTTCCAGACTCTACAACCGTGTAAGCTATTTCCTTGACATAAGTCTCTCTCTGTATATGTATTTATACGCTTTACTGGTCTTGCTGCTTCAGAGAACCTAGCCTAAGACAACATGGAAATTACGATTTTTTTTTTCTTTCTTCATTTTCTTTGCCACGTCAGGACCCCACTCACCCAGTGCTGAGCATACCTCACAGTAGAAAGTGCAAATATTTTCCCTTACATCTGGAAGTATAGCTATCCTGGCCCTTGCAGAAAGGATACCTGGGCCCTCAGGGTCTAATGGGAAAGAAAAAGGAGAGAATAGGGCTTCTAGGGTGGAGGGATAGAGAGGATGTATGGTGGAGTGTCAGGAGGGAGAGAGGAGAGATACAGGTGAGGTTCCTCTCAGCTCCCTAAGCCTGATGCTGATCCGGACAAAGAGGCTCCATTTTGGAGGGCTGAGTGGGGATGAGGAACTGCTTGGAAGGGCGGTAAGTGGGCCTAAAGAAGGACCATCTCGGGGGTAAATTGGAGGATCCAAAGGACTCCTCAGCAGCTGGCCTTAGAGTCAGCCCTGAATGAACAAGCCTTCCCCCAAAAGCCAGCACTTTGGGACACTTCACTACAAAGCCCCAGGGTGCCAACAAGGCCAGGCCATGATAGGATGAGCCAAAGAAGCCGGAGGTCTCTGGGCTGGGACAGTGCTTAGTGGTACTCTTCCAGCAGATGAATCAATGCAGAAGGCCATGTAGAGCGGTAGAAGTGGTGGCTCTCAGGGGGCAGCCTGTGGCTCCATTTCTTCACAACAGTGGCTTGTGACACCCTTCCTTTCCCTACACCTTTGATCCCAGGTCCTCTGCCAGGCTGTTCCTGGGCTCCTGAGGATCTCTTCTCGAGAGTGTGCTACTTTAGAACACACAGAGAGAAAGCGAGCCATGGGCAGGCCTTTCTATACCAAGTCCTCCTTCCAACTGCTTCATCTGTGCTGGAGGTGGTCAGGGTCCAGCCCTCACCCATGCCCTCCTTTCTGTGAGCCTCTTTTGAGCCAGGCACTAAGTCTGGGGCTGTGGGGGAGGCAGACACTGTACTGGACTCAAGCCTCGGACACCTCTCATATGACCCGACCACCTGCTTCTTCCTGTCTCCTGGCTGGTGGCCTGCCTAGGCTGGTTGACTCTCACTTTAGGACGTGGATGAAGCACCGCTCTACAGGGCGTGGCACCTGGCTTTTGGAGGAGGCAGTGGGTGAACCTAGAAGGGCAGGTACTTAGCTCCCTGTGGGGCAAATGGGGCCAATGCAAAACCAGAGGGAGTTCCACAGACACATGTCCCTCCTCTCTCTTCAGTGGACATGTTTCTTTCTTCTGGTCCTTCCAGAGAAGCTCCCTGGGCCAGGTGGCCCTGAGGAGGGGCCTGCTGTGTCTCTCCGTTGCCCATCTGGGAGCAGGAGCCCGCATGGTAATGCATCACTATCTCTTTCCTTGCCTCATTTCTGTTTTTGTCCTAATTCTCAAAGCCCTGGGCTTTCACTTCCCAAAGAGAGTCAGCCCTTAATCTTTGCCTCAAGCCCCGATTTCCAGAGGGCTGAAGCTAAACACATGCTGTCTCTGTTTTGCCACCTGATGGAGGGAGAGAAAATCAGCAATAATTAAGACACTGTGCTGTACACGTGACAGACAGAAGTCAAGTGCTCCGGGAGATTCGCCTAACAGGGAGTGAGAGAAGTGGAGGGCAGTGCGTGGGCGAAGGCGTGGGAGCTTCACTTAAGGCTGAGCAGGATTTCAACAAGTGGAGAAGGTTGGTTTGTTGTGTTGCGCATGGAGGCACAGGCTGGGCTTAGGCATTCCCAGTGGATGGAAGAGCATGGGAAAAACTGAATAACTAGAAGAAGCAGGACCATGTTAGTTTGGAAGACATGATGTGTACGCGGGAGTTTGGGGAAACGAAACAAGGAAAGCAATATGGTGAAACAGGATCAGAACATCAGCGCAGGAAGCCACTTAGAGAGAGACTGTTGTTGTTAGGTGTCGTCTAGTCGATTCCGACTTATAGCGACTCCAGGTAACGGAGTAGAACTGACTCATTGGGTTTCCTAGGCTGTAATCTTTATGGGAGCAGATCGGCAGGCCTTTTCCACCTCGGAGGGGCTGGGTGGGTTTGAACCACTGACCTTTGGGTTAACAGCCAAGCTCTTAACCATTGCACTACCAGGGCTCCTTAGAGTGCGCCTATTTAAGGGCAAATGATTGCATTTAGTAAATGAAGAGACTCCAGGCTAAAGGGGTTAAATATCTTACACATATTGGTGGAAGAAGAAGAGCTGGAGCCCAGCTGACTGTGCAAGGTGAGAAAGGGATGGGGTCAAAGAAGTAGGGGGTGGGGACAGACAGGAGCAGGCAGGATACATGAAAGGAAGCAGTGGGGAGTAAGTTTGTAAGTGTGGCTGGAGCTGGAACATGGAGGGTTTTGAACACTTATTAAGGAGTAGAAACTTCTTTCTGAAGGAAACGGGGACCCCAGGAGGGCTCTGCATAGGGGGCAAAGGGGCCACAAATGTTCTTTGAAGGGCATAGACTTAATATGAGTGAACCTAAAGGACACAAATTAGCCAGGCCCGTCCTATGTGTGTCGAGGTGTAAGGCAAGCCTGGCTTGGATTAAGATCTGTGGGGAGGCCCTGGTGGCACAGTGGTTAACAGCTTGGCTGCTAACCAAAAGATCAGCAGTTTGAATCTACCAGGCACTTCTTGGAAACCTTATGGGGAAGTTCTACCCTGTCCTATAGGATCGCTATGAGACGGCAACAGGGTTTTTTCTGGTGGGAGTAGAAAGAGATGTTGTAAGGATCACGTAACAGCTTGATGACTGATGACATTGGGTTCTGGGGTGGAGGGATGGAGAGACAAAGACACAAAGAGCTTTCCAAGATAGAGACTGGGAGAAAGATGGGGCTACAGAATGGGATGGGAGGTCAAGAGAATGCCCCGGGGTGCAGGGAAGACAAGAAGTTCAGTTTTTCACAAGGAACTATGATAGTAACTAACACTTATAAGTGCTTACTATGTTCCAGTCAAGGTTCTAAATACTTTAGGTATGTTAACTCATTTAATCCTTACCACAACCCTGTGAGATACATCTTATTATTATCCCCATTTTGTAGATGAGGAAACTGAGGCACAAAGAGGTTAATTAACTTGCCTAAGTCCACACTTCACTAAATGGCAGGCCTAAGATTTGAACCCAGGGAGTCTGTGCTCTCATCCACTACACTCTACAGTTAAAGGGGGTACCTTGAATGGTAGTCTCGGGTTTTGGTGTTTATCTTGCAAACAATGGAGAGTTGGAGGTTCTGAGCAGGGGGAGCGATGGGAAGCAGATGAGCCTGGCACTTCTGGGCCAGATGAACCAGTGAGGAAAGGGATTGGGGTGAGAAGACCATCCAGTAATCTTTATAGAGTAGGGACTTGGGAGTTACACAGCAAATTCGTGACTATTTTCTCATTTCATCTTCATTAACAACCACTGAGATGATGGCACAGTGATTAAGCAATCGGCTGCTAACCAAAAGATCGGCAGTTTGAATCCACCAGCTGCTCGTTAGAAACCCTACGGGGCAGTTCTACTCTATAGGATTGCTATGAGTCGGAATCAACTTGACAGCAGTGGGTTTGGTTTTTTGTTTGAGATGGGCAAAGCTGCAAAGACATTGTTTTATCCCTTGGCTTACCCTTTTCCTCTTTACCCAAGTCCTGCCACCATCCTGGACAAACTGAATGTCTATGTGATCACTCAGTGCCTTGGCTTCTCAGTTTGTCCACGTCCTCTTTTCCGACCACATCCTGCGCATCCATTTCAGCCACCCACTCCTCCCATGGTCAGGGATGGACCTCTGCGTCACCTATATCTGCTCCATCACTCAGATCTCAAACTCAGACTCCCCACTTCCTGAGCTCACTTCCTCTTCTTCTGGGCTGTCTGCTCCATCACTCCCACCAGGTTGTTGGTTGGCCTTGCTGGAAGCCCTTCCATTGCCCTGTCCTCTCCCCCTCCTCACACTGGTCCTCCTGTCTCCACTTCCTAGCACGCTTAGAGTCCACAGTCTATATTTTCAACCACACTCTTACTAGCCCTCTTTTGGACTACTGCAACCCTCATGTTCCTTTCTATTCTATTTGCTTTCCCATTTTCTTCAACAAGAATATACTTAAAATCTTCTGTACTCTGTGTAATCCTCTGACTTCTTTTGTGTACCTCTCACGCTCAGCAGATGACCCTGCAACTCTTCACAAAATAGAAACCATCAGACGAAAAGAATTTTAACTTCCTGCCGCCGTATGTACAAACCCATATCTCTCCATCCCTTCTGAAAGATGTTTCTGCCCTTCTACTAAAGGTGACTTCCTTTGCCTGTCTTTGGGCAGCCCCATCTCAGGTTCTCAGGAGCCCAAAACCAATAATTATCCTCGTTTCTCTCTAACTTTGGCATGTTAAGTGTAACGTGGCAGAGGCTGCCAGTAGTCACCAATTTGTTAAGAGCCTGGTGGATAGTTCAAATCCACCAGGCGCTCCTTGGAAACCTCATGGGGACAGTTCTACCCTGTCCTATAGGGTCACTATGAATCAGAATCAACTCGAAAGCAATGGGGTTTTTTGTTTTGTTTTTTCTTCTTTAGCAACAGGGACCTGGGCAGATGGGTAAGGCAATGGGGCTAAGTTCTGGCCAATTGAGATGTAAGCAGAAGTTGCTAAGATGGTGGAATAGAAATTTAGAAGGAGCTTGAGTGCCTGATGACGGAGAAGCTGCCTTCCCAGCCTGGAATGCCAACCTCTAAACTTCGTTCATAACAGAAAAAGCCTTTGTGAGTTTAAGCCCCTGTAGTCGGCCTCACAGCCAAATCTAATCATCACTGATACATGTCCTTTACTACCCACATCTGAAAAAAAACAATAACAATAGATTCTTCCCAGAATTCCATGTCCCATTCCATCTACTGTCCTATCCCTCTCTTCTATTTCTTTCTCAAATTTCTTTTAATTTGAAAAGATTCATGATTTCCACTTGTGCATCTTCGATTCCCTCCTGGTCCAGTCTGGTGTCTGCCTCCATAGCAATGTCAACACTGCTTTCCCCAAAGTCACCAGTGACCTCCATGTTGCAAAACCCAAAGGACATTTCTCAGTCCTCCTCCAACTTGATCACTTTCTTTTCCTTTGGCTTTGTGACACTAGGCAGAGCTGCCTCTTCTCTCTCTATGTCTCACATGGTTCCTTCTCAGGCTTCTTTGCTGGCTTCTCCCCCTCCACCCGGTCTTTAAAAAACATTGAGATTCCTCAGGGCTTTCTCCAAATTCCTCTCATCTCACTCCACACACTCTCCCTATGTTGCTGCGTCTCACCCTTGGGAGTGTAACAAAATCACTGATAAAGAGGAAATTAGTTAAAATACAGCATTCCAGGCCTTATTTCCAAAGCTTTGGGCTCAGTCAATGAGAATTTCTTCCCATACAGTTCTGCCTAGTCAATTATTCACCACCCCATGGCTCCAATTACTACTAGTAGGCCATCATCTTCTTCACTTATGCCTCTGAACTTGACCTCACTTCTGTCTCCAGACTCCATATTTCCATTAAATATCCCACAGGCATCTCGAAGTGAATATATCCCAAACTCAATTAATGATCTTCCTTCCCAAGCCTGCTCCTTCTCTGGTGTTCCCTGTCTTGGGGAAATGGCATCACCTTCCATGCCTACTCATGCCTGAAAGTTGGGAGTTCTCTCTGACACATCCCTCCCTCTCACCTCCTACATTCAATCCATCACTAGTCCTGGTGGCCTGCCTCCTAAGTAGTCATCACATGCGTCTGCTTCTCTCCATCTCCATGACCACCGCCCTTGTCGCTTACCTGGCCTACAGGAAAAGCTTTTCTATGGTTCTGGTATCGGCTCTTCTCTCACCTCACTGCAGTCCAAATCAGCTCTTAGATCAAGAAGAGAATCATGTCACTCCCATTCTTAAAACCCTTCACACTCCCATTGCTCTTAGGAAAGTGGCCTACAAGGCTTTAGATGAATGCTCACACTAACCTCCCCAGCCTCAGCTCCCCTCCTGTCTTCCCTCTCTGACAAGGCTGTGCCCACATGGGCCCTCCTTCTGTGCTTCTGTTGTCCCACACCCAGGTGTAGGGTTACTTCACACACCATTGTTTCTGCTTGGGATGCTGTAGACCCCATTTTTCTCCAGCCTAGCTGTTTCCCTTTCTTCAGGCTCCAACTTACATGTCAGTTCTTCAGGGAAGACTACCTGGAACCTCACTCCGTTAGGGAAGATCCTCCCTATTCCATGCCTACATCATCCCACATTATTGTAATCAATTAATAAGGTGTGTGATTATCTGATTAATATCTGCCTCTCCCAGCAGGGTGGAGGCACAGTCAAGAACAATGTCTTGCTCATTAAAACCAATTACCATTGAGTCAATTCCAACTCATGGCAATCTCTTGTGTTTCAGAGTAGAACTGTGCTCTGTAGGGTTTTCAGTGGCTATGACCTTTCAGAAGCAGATCGCCACCGCTTTCTTCTTAGGCATCACTATGTGTGTTTGAAACCCCAACCTTCCAGTTAGTAGCCAAGTGCAAACTGTTTGCACCACTCAGAGACCTGCCTGGTTCATACCCAAATCTGTTGCCACCAAATCGATTCTAACTCAGTGATCCTGTAGGGTTTTTAAGGCTGTAAATATTTATGGAAGCTGACTGCCACACCTTTCTCCCACAGCGCGGCTGTTGATTTGAACCACTGACCTTTTAGTCGGCAGCTGAGTGCTTAACCACTGCGTTACCAGGCCTCTTGCCTGGCTCATACCAAAACCCAAACCAAACCTGTTAGGACCGAGTCGATTCTGACTCATAGTGACCTGATAGGACAGAGTAGAACTCCCCCAGAGAATTTCCAAGGGGCAGCTGGTGGATTTGAACTGCCAACCTTTTGGTTAGCAGCCATGCTCTTAACCACTGCACCACCAGGGCTCTGCCTGGGTCATAAAAGAATAGCAGGTGCTTAATAAGAGTTTGCAGAATGCATGAGAAGCGATTGAAATATGGGGAAATTGAGGGTCAGAGAGGGGAAGTGATTACCTTCTAAGGTCCTCAGCTGGTGCCCGGTAGAGCAGAATTGGGGGTCTGGGTCTCTCGGCCCCAAGGCCATCCTTGGGCTGCCTTTGTCATTACAGGAGGGCCTGGAATGAGGCTGTGAGAACGGAAAGGGAGAAAAGAGGGTAGATGGGGTAACGGGGTAACCTGATTGGAGAGACACGAGGCAGGGGAGAAGCCCGGGCTCATGACTCAGGGGTTGGGTGGATAGTGGAACTGTTTGCTGAGAGAGGGCACCAGAGAGTGGTTTGGTGGGGGGTTCATTGTGGGAGCTGTGGACATCCACAGCAGTGAGGTCTGGGTGAAGGGACAACTGGGGGCAGCAGCCAGGACATTGTGGTTGAGGCTGTGGACGAGGAGAAGAACCACCAGGAGAAGACTAGAGGGAGAAGCAGAGACTGAGGCCCTGAGGCTGTGAAACAAGGGGCAGCTGCCTCCCTGGACTGGTGGAGCTGCCGGGCCCTTTTTCAGTTCATGAAAACTTAAAGGAAGAAACAAGCGATTCTCTTCAGCCGAACAGCTGAGACAGAGGGGCAGGCGGGGACAGCAGTGACAGCAGAAAATACCTCTCAGCAGGAATTCTCTTACTTCTGCTCTAGTCTACGTCATAAGCTTCCCTTTTTAAGCCACTTGGGGATCTGGACCAAGATGAGGCCAAAAAAATATAAAATGTGGACTGACTATTCAAGAATCGATAATGGGCTCCCTTAGGTAAAGGTAAGGACTGTCTAATTAGGACATTCACAGCATAATTGAAAATTTTTCAAGTTTTATTTACATGCCACCTTTCAGGATCATGATTGCACAAAGCCAGACACACTTGCATTTATAAAATCCCACCAAAACACTCTTTTCCCAGGCTGTTAGGACAGGTACTGCTTTAGCTTATCAAAAAGTTGGTTGAAGTGGGAAGGCTAAAAAAAAAAAATTTCAAACATTTCTTAAAATTTTTATTTTTCAGTTAAAACATACAAAACTACATTTATTCATCAAACTGTTGGTGTCGGGGCAAAGCCTTCTCTCAGTAAGGATCGCATGGTTGGGATATGAGTTGACTTTCTTGCATCGACAGCACCCACAGTGCAGTCCTTCTGACTTTCTACTTCTGTAAAAAGTAATGAGAGACTTCTTTAAAATACAGTGAGAGCTTAAAGATATTTGTGAAATGCCCTGAGTGGAGACTTCATTTAGGTCTTTATCATTTTTTCTATGAATCTTTCACATGCGTCTTTCCCAGGCATGCTACTTATACATGGCTATGTAACAAATGGTGTCAGCCCTTAGTACTTGTCTTAGTCATCTAGTGCTGCTATAACAGAAATACCCTAAGTGAATGGCTTTAACAAAGAGAAATTTGTTCTCTCACAGTCTTTTAAGTTAGAAGTGCAAATTTAGGGCATCAGCTCCAGGGGAAGTCTTCCTCTATCTGTTGGCTCTGGAGGAAGTTTCGTCTCATCAATCTTCCCCTGGACTAGGAGCTTCTCCACTCAGGAACCCAGGGTCCAAAGGATGAGCTCTGCTCCCAACACTTCTGTCTTGGTGGTATGATGTCCCCCTGTCTCTCTGCTCACTTCTCTCTTTTATATCTCAAAAGAGATTGGCTTAAGACACTATCCAATCTTGTAGTTCTCATCAATATAGCTGCCATTAATCCATCTTATTAACATCATAGTGATAGGATTTCCAACATACAGGGAAATCACATAAGATGACAAAATGGTAGACAATCATACAATACTGGGAATCATGACCTAGCCAAATTGACAGATATTTTGGGGGGACACAATTTAATCCACGACAGTACCTTAAAGCAACAATGATCATTTATTATTTCTCACAGTTTCTGGGGGTTAGAAATTTAGCAGCAACTAGACTGTACATTTCTGCTCAAGGTTTCTCATGAAGTTGCAGTCAGATATTGGCCAGGCATCCAAATGATTGGTGCTGAGGGATCTGCTTCCAAGTTGGCTCAGTCACATGGCTGGTAAGTTGGTCCTGGCTATTGGTTGGGGGGCTCAATTCCTGTCCACAGAGCTGCTTGAGTGTCCTTGTGGTTGGACGACTGGCTTCCACCTGAGTAAGCAATCCGAGAGAACAAAGCAGAAGATGCAATGCCTCATATGACTCAGCCTTGGAAGACACACTTTCGCTGCAGTCTATTGGTCTCACAGACTAGTCCTGATTCACTTGGGAGAAGACTACACAAGGGAACAGATGATACCAAGATGTAAGAATCATTAGAAGCCATCTTGGAGACTGGGTATTGCCCATTGCTGTAGTGTCGATTCTGACTCATGGCGTGATCCTATAGACAGAGTAGAACTATCCCATATGGTTTCCAACAAGCACCTGGCAGATTCGAACTGCCAACCTTTTAGTTAGCAGCCGCGGCTCTTAACCTCTACACCACCAGAGTTTCCAACTGGCTATTACACCAAACTTAATTCAACAGCATTTTAAAAAAAGAAAAAAAAAACCTTATTTTTAATGCATCTTTTTCAGAGCATTTAATTTAGTGTTGCTAGAAACAACTCTCTTTTTGTATTCATATTTTAATTTATGCATACTTAACTACACAGTGCCATTATAGTAACAAGTATATAACTAACACAAATGGATTTGGGAACATAATCCACTAACAGGTGGGCGGATATAAGCAACTGCAGCAGCTTAGTCTGTGGCAGACCAGGTAGAAGGCTGCAGCCAGGAGCAGTAAACGTGTCACAGGTATCGCTCGGGACTGGACAGAATTGTTTAAATGGAGTCTAATGTACATTAAGTCTCCCCTAGGGCCCTCGATAGGGCTGGAGAGTCAGTGTACCCAGGCTGAGTGCAGGTAGTCCCCGACTTATGACATGGTTCCGTTATGACAACTCTGTTGTAAGTTGGTTTGGACATTAAGTTGAATACCTCATTTTTTATTTTTAGTTTTCATTATTATTGTCTTTTATTATCAGTATCTTTGTAAATCTGGTCCTTATTTGTCTTTGGGGGTTGGAAACATTACATAAAAACTTACACATATATTTTAATACATACAAATATACATACATACATATTACCAACGATAACATATGAAAACAACAGACGGTCGTAAGTGTGGTTTGTCCTAAGTGTGGTTTGTCATAATTGTTCGTCATAACTGGAATATGTTGTAAGTCAGTGACTACCTGTATTTACTTCTTCGGTGAACCTAGGAGCTATGTAAGTAGGTGTGTTTGGGCCAGGAAAGTTTAGTTCACTTCAGTGAGCATTTCCTGAGTACCTACAGATTCAGGCAACAAAGGTTTAGAAAGAGTTCTTTTCCAGTGAAGTCACAGTCCAGTGAGGGAGACATCAAGGTAAAGAGGACATTTCAACAGACATGGCGTCCACTGGGATGGAGGGAAGCCTGGGTAACATGGAAGCATAGTGGGGAAGGGCAGCCATCCATTCGAAGCCTGGAAATCTGAGTAGGCTTCCAGGAGCAGGCGCTGCTGAGCAGGGTCCTGAGGGGTGAATAGTTTTCCAGGCAAAGAGAGGATGAGAGTGAGGGCTGCAATATCGATGGGAGGGGAAGTAGGAGAATCACAGGCTGCTCAGTGCTATGGAATGAGGGGTCAAAGGCAGAGGACCCTTGCCCTGTTGTAGAGTGGGTCCTGCTTTTTCACTTCTCAGGGCCTCAGGGCCACACTAAAGCATGAAACACTTTTGTCACTGCTAGCTCTGCTGGAGTGATTGTGTGTAATTTGGCCTGGAGTGTGGAAAGTTAAATCACCTGGAAAGAGTAGAAGGATGTTGGAAAACAATTTTTTTTTTTTTTCTCACCCCAGCCACAACCACAGGAGCGATAAACAGGCTGCAAGGTCATTAGTCCTTTGGGAAAATAGGTATCAGCCAGAAGGTCCCTGAAGGAAAAAAAGAAGAGCAGGTGGGCCGGGCCCTGTGAGGCCCTCTCCTGCCTGTGTGTGCAGCCCAGAAGTGTGTGTGTGGGGAGGGGCAGCCAGGCACTGAGGGTGGGAGGTGGGGGTGGGGCCCTGCCTTCAGCTTGGCCCTGGAACCACTTCCTAGGCACTCTCAGTCCAGCGATGGCGAAGGTCTAAGCCCTGTGTGACAGTGTCCTCTGAGCAGTTTTAAAAAAAATCGTTGGTATCAGGGCAATCAGCTCCTCTTACCAGGTTTGCTGTGAATGTTCAACTCCAATTCCTGGGAAGAAAAGATGGGTTGTATTGTATTCTTCTCACGATCCTTGCAACAGAACTGTTTCACAGGAAGCCTAAGGGAGTCTGCACATTCACAGCCTGACATATAAACCTTCAAATAAACAACGCAGAGAGAGAATGGATTTTAGAGTTACACAGGCCTGAGTTCAAGCCTCAGCCCATTCACGTATTTGCCGCGCCTCAGTTTCCCTCACATCTAAAGTGGGGTGTGTGACCATCATGCAGGACCATCGGTGTCAAACTCCTCTCTCCAAGCCTAACCCCTAGGGGTGCCTTCAGTGGCTGGGGGTTCTTCAGCAGGATGCAGACCTCGGGGAAGCAGCCAGGATATGGGGTAGGTAAAGGCTGATACTGACAAGTGAGGAGGCAAAGCCTGAGCTGGTAAATAGATTGGACTCAGAGGTCCCTAGCAGACGGGCCCCTCAAAGGGCGCTGGTCTCCAAGTGGGGTGTGGACACCCAGAGGGTGTGAGACCATCCACTAGAAGAAAATATCATGACTTCTCTTTAGAATTCAATCTCATCCTTTTAAAATTTCTGTTTGGGGGTATGCTTCATTGTTTACGCAACATATTGGTACAGGAATACTCCTATACAATACGTAAATGATAAATGTGTACCCATTGGGACCTATGCTTAAAATGTTTTTATTGATAAGGATGCATGACCAGGATGCTTAGAAGGCCACTGGTCTTCAGAACACCGCCCTCCACACCCCTAAGTCTGGCATCCGAGGCTCTGTCTGGGGCGGACTTTCCAGCCTATATGCCTGGAAGCACCCTCCCGTCTTCCCACTTTCTGCAGGGTCTCAGGGACGCGCCCTTCCCCTGGAATAGGAGCTGATAAACTGTTGAGAGACTTGGGCTCTGCCCTTCTGCTGTCTATGAGGACTACAATGAGAGGACCAGGGCCTCCAGCTTAGATAAATCCTCTGGCTTATCTAATCAGAGGCAAAGCAGGACACACACTTCCCACCCAGTCTGAGCCTCTGGTTCTGGGCTTAACAAGATCTGGCTGGATTGGGGTGTCTGGGGCAGGCAGGCTGATAAGGTTCCTGTGTGGCCTGAGAAAGGTACTGGCATCAGACAGTGCTGCCTCGCACAGCTCAGGAGCCCTGGCCAACATCCTTGGCCCCTCTGCCCGGTGGAGCCGGGAAGCCCCATTTGCCAGGGGGCTAAGTCCCTGGGCACCTTCTGCTGGGAGAAGCCCATAGATCCCTGAGGTTCCAGCTGAGATCCCCAATTGGAAGGCCAGAGACTGCTTGGGAAGGACTCCAAAGCAGTGTCAGCCCTTTCATTTGACAGCTGGGCAGACAGAGGTCCAGACAAGAAAGCACTTATCCAAGGTCATCCCACCCCAAACCCAGTGTTCCTCCCACCACACTTCCAAGCCTGCCCCCAGTGTCTGTGTGTCCAGCCTCTAAAGCGGGTCTGAATTGTTGTTTCCATTTGGCTGAGGAGGATGTTGAGGTCCAGACAGATTAAGTGATTTGCCCAGAGTCACTTGGGCCATGGTAGATCCTTCCCTCAAATCCTTGTGTCTTGGCTCCAAGTTCCTCTCCAGTGTCTCCACATCACATCTGGATAGCTTTTATGCTGTGGCTGGGGCTGGCTCTACCATGATGCATTAGGACTCCTTTACATCTTAGAAAATTACTGAGAACCCCAAAGATGTTTGTGTATGTGGGTTATATCCATTTATAGTTACTACGGTAGAAATTAAAACTGAAAAATTTAAGAAATGTTTTTATTAATTCACTTAAAAATAATAATAAGCCCATTACATGTTAACATAATAATATTTTAATGAAAAACAACTATATTTGCCAAAACAAAAAGGAGTGAGAAGACTGGCATTGCTTTACATTTTTGCAAACATCTCTAATGTCTGGCTTAATTGAAGACAACTGGGTTCTCATACCTGCTTCTACATTCCATCCATTACAGTAGTGTACACATCCAGAAAATGACTGGACACTCTTGAAAGAATGAGAATAATAAAAGCTAATAGCATCCCAGTATTATTATTAAAAAAAACTTTTAACCTGCAGACCTCCTGAAAGCATGTCACGGACCCTGAGGGGTGTACTCAGACCACACTTTGAGAACCGCTGCACTATACACTCTGAGGTATGGCTTGCTTCATTCACAAAGCCAATTACCACATCTCCTTGATTCTAAGATGAACCCCACTCTCCCCCTCCAAAAAAAACCTACATTATACTACTTATGGAATACTAATATATCTTCCAATGACATTTTGTGTGTTCCTCCCCCATCCTCTTATTCAATTGACGGGGCATCTTTTAGTAGACGGCATCTGGATTATAATCATAACAGCAAACCTCTGCATCAGGCCTTACTTCACTAACAATACTCTTCAGATGGCTGTCACATCTCCTAAGGCCCAGACAGCACTCAGCTGAAGCCTGAACAGAAGTCAAGGCCGATGTGTAGGATGGGGCAGGGGTAGAGGTGAAACCCTGACCAGGTCAGAGTGCAGACGTACAGGAAGAGCAATCAAGCACATCTTTGGCTCAGCACCTCTTCTCGGAAGCCTTGCCTGATCATCCCCCCTGCCTGTCACCCCTTCTCTGAGTCTCTATTCTTCCTGCGTAGACTACCCTTCTAGTTTACGGGGACAAGCTGGTGCACTGGTTTACTCCTGGGTCTGTCTCCCCCACCAGGCTGTGGACATGTTGAGGGCAGGGAGGGTGTCTTCTCCCTCCTTAGAGGCTGGTCACCAAGCCTAGGACCTAGCACCCAGGGCACACTCAGAAACAGGGAAAAGGAGGCAGCAGCTGTCGTGGATTGAATTGTGTCCTCCAAAAATGTGTGTCAACTTGGCTAGTCGTGATTCCCAGTATTGTGTGATTGTCCACCATTTTGTCAACAGATGTGATTTTTTTATGTGTTATAAATCCTACCTCTATGATGTTAATGAGGTACGATTAGTGGCAGTTATGCTAATAAGGCAGGACTCAATCTACAAGATTAAAAAATTAGGTGTGTCTTAAACCAATCTCTTTTGAGATGTAAAAGAGAGAAGCAAGCAGAGACAGGGGACCTCATATCACCAAGAAACAAGTGCCACGAGAATAACGTATCCTTTGGACCTGGGATCCCTGCACTGAGAAGTTCCTCAACTGAGAAGACTGATGACAAGGCCCTTCCCCCAGAGCCAACAGAGAGAGAAAGCCTTCCCCTGGACCTGGCACCCTGAATTCGGACTTCTAGCCTCCTAGGCTGTGAGAGAATAAATTTGTTTGTTAAAGCCATCCACTTGTGGTATTTCTGTTATAGCAGCACTAGATAACTAACATACCAGCTAAAGACACCTTAGTTTCCAAAGACCCATTTACTCAGGGAGCAGATGGAGGGCAGAGCCAAGGCATGGTGTTATTCCCATCCAAGCAGGGCAGCTGTTGTCTCGCAAAACACACGCATGACTCTACCCAGAAGGGAATTTTTGTTTTGGCAGCTCCTCAACGCCTCTAAAGATAAGCTGTGCAGACTGAGCAGGTGGGAAGCTTTGCTCTACAGGGGGCATTGTCTGGAAGATCTTGTGAGTAAAGCAAACTTTGGAAAATTGCAGTTCTGGGGAAGCCTACCCGATGTCCTCAACCCAGTGAAACCCCTTCAGATTGCATTTTTCTTGCCTCTCCTTCACCCAGGACACAGCCCCTGTCTTGGTTACTGGTGAATTGCTTTTGTCTTTGACATCTCTGGGACCTGTAACAGAGAACCCATCACAGAGCTTGGCACCTAACAAGAGTTAGTGGAATTGAATATTTTAAATGCACCCGGAGACATGTATGAAAAGAATTCCAAGGTGACTTATTTTGTTAAGTCAAGTTTTAATCTGGACTGAGAATAGTCAATCCTTCACTTAACCTCGTGGTTTTTCTATATTAACCAGTTGCTGTTGAGCTGATACCAATTCATGGTGACCCCATGGGTGTCAGAGTTGCACTGTGCTCCTTAGGTTTTCAATGGTTGGTTTTTCAGAAGTAGATCACCAGGCCTTTCTTCTGAGGCACTTCTGGGTGGACTCGAACCTCCTAACTTTTGATTAGTAGCTGAGCATGTAAACATTTGGCACTACTCAGGAACTCCTTTATTAGTTTTTCTTAAAATGGAGCCCACTGGATACTCACTGCTAAGGCAGCTAGAATGTTCAGGAATTCTCAACAAATCTGGGCAGGATAGCTTCAGAAGAGGGGTGAGCTGGGTTCTCCTTCAGAGAGGAATGATCCCATGGAGAAAGTCCCAAAGAGCACAATTAAATATATATGTATATATATGTAAAAGCTTATGCTCTTTATATATTTAAAAAAAAAAAAAAGCCAAGAACTCATCAATACTAAATGCAAGCTGAGCAGCAAGCCAGTCACCAGGCGTTGGGTGCCAGCACCGCTAGGAACCGCAAAGCTCAATGTGGTTTAACCCCTCATTTTATCAGCAAGGACACTCAGCCCCAGGAAAAAAAAAAACCAAAAACCTGTTGCCGTCAAGTCAATTCTGACTCATAGAGACCCTATAGGACAGAATAGAACTGTCCCAAAGGGTTTCCAAGGAGCGGCTGGTGGATTTGAACTGCCATCCTTTTGGTTTACGGCCATAGCTCTTAACCATTGTGCCACCAGGGCTGGAAAGCCCCAAGTCCATGGGTCAGGCTGAAGGCTTCTCCTGACTCATGTAGCTGCAGGGACTGATGAACCTGAGACTGGCACATAAAACGGCAGGCATCTGGCTCACAGGCTGCAGAGGGTGATGAATCCCAAGGTCAGCAGGTAAACTGCTAGCTCAATCCCAGGAACCAGAGGCCAGGTGCAGGATCCAGAATGAGCAAAAGCCAGCCAGCTTTGCCAGAAAGTCCACATATATTGCATGCAGGCAACACCCCCAAGGAAACTCCCTTTCAACTGATTGGCTGCTCATAGATCTCACCATGGAAGTGATTACATTATAGTAGATCTCATTATGGAGATGATTACATCATTACATAGGTGCCAAACTACTTCACTGCCAAACCACTGAGAATCATGGCCCAGCCAAGCTCACTCCCAGGTACTGATCCGGGCACCCATGACTATTACCTTATATGAAAAAATGGTCTTTGTAGATGGGATTAAGCTAAGAATCTTGAGAGGGGAGATTATCCTGGATTATGGAGGATGGCGTGGGCCCTAAATGCAATCACATTGTCCTTATAAGAGGAAATCAGAGGGAGATTTTACCAGGTAGGGAGAAGGTGATATGAAGACCAAGCAGAGAGAGATTCGAAGATGCTACACCGTTGGCCTTGAAGGTGGAAGAAGGAGCCATGAGCCAAGATCAAGGAAAGCAGCTGTAGAAGATGAAAAAATGCCTTCTGACCCCTGGATATTAGCCCAGTGGAGCTCATTTCAGACTTTCAACCTTCAGAACTACAAGAGAATCAGTGTGTGTTGTTTTTAAGCCAAGTTTGTGGTAACTTTCACAGCATTCGTGGAAAACCAATACACCATCCCTGGAAAAAATTCTCAAGTCCCCACTCAGGACACTTTGCCTAGCTCTGGAATTTATGAGCTAATGTGATGGGGAGGGAGCCCTGGTGGCACAGGGATTAAGGGCTCAGCAGCTAACCAAAAGGTCAGCAGTTCGAATCCACCAGCTGATCCTTGGAAACCCCATGGGGCAGTCCTACTAAATGCAAATTGTCCTGTGGGGTTGCTATGAGTCGGAATCAACGTGATGACAATGGGTGTTTTTGGTGATGAAGAGAAGCCACAAAGCAGGTGAGGATGATTCCAAGGCTTCCCCAACATGGGGAGTGGGCCTTTAGAGCTGGTAGTGCTGGTGGAACTGAAAGGGGCAGGGACTTCATTCACTTGGAGGATGTGACTCATGTGTACCCTAGGATGGCCCCTGACAACTGTCAGGCATTTGGAATCAGGTTGCAATGGAGAGCAAGGACTTTCTAATCAGAGAAACTCCTCGGGACAGGGCAGACCTGGAGCACGTAAATTCCTTCCCAACTGATTGTAGTAATTTCTTCAATTTTGGAAGCTCAAGTTGGTTTTTTCTTTTTTTATCCCAGGCTTCTCCAAAAATTAAAGCCAGCATAACCTTAAACGCCTGTGGGTCCCATGATCCACACGCAGGTACATAGCTTCAGGCCTGTAGGCAAACCTGACCTCTGAAATGTGCTTAGAGGGTCATGCTGAACCTGCCGCCACCAGTCCTTGGCTAGCTTTGAGTCACAGATTGTAAAAACCGACCTTTACCCCAGTCTGGTTGATCATTTGGTAGCCTCAGAGAGGCCCAAACAAAAGGCCAAAGAAAAGAGAACATGAAGCACAAGTTTAGGGATGGGAATCTGGCTTCAGGGAGGGGTCATCAAGTACAAACAGAACATCTGAAAATAGAATAAAAGAGCTATATGATAGATGAGGGGATGAAAATGAAAAGAAAAAAAAAAGTTGCAGTAAAAGAACAAGTATTTCCTGCTATCACTGGGGGTTGCAGCACTAGCAATCACAAATTTTAAAGAAAAGGTGAAGAAACTTAAAACAAAACCCTTGATTAGTCTAGACCAACCCTCCTCTCCCTCAGTTTTAATGCCTGAAGCTTCCACTTAACAAGACTCATTTCATGGATTTGGTTTTAGCCAAGAAGCAAAATACCTTCAAGAAAAGGAATAAACTTACATGGAAGATTAATAAATACAATAACCCAACACCTACCTGTGTTATGGGCTAGGATAACATTTATTTAACCTGGCACCAGGCCGCCAAATACCCACATACCCATCGGAATGATTCCCAGAAGATGGTTTTCCTTTCAAAGGGTGTTTAGGTCACTCCTCCATTCTAAAACCTTCAATGGCTCCCCAATGCCCCCATGGTGCAGTTCAAGTTCCCTGGCCTGGAATTCTAGCTCCCCATCCTCTTCTGTACAAAGGCTCCATATAAGTCTCTTCCCCCACGTTTTTGACCTCTTTGTTTTTCACCTCCTTGCCCTCAGCTCTGGGTTGGAAAGGAGGTGATAGATTGTAGAGGTGTTCGGGAATTTGAATACACAGGATTTGGGCTTCTGTTGGATGTGGGGGATGAGAGAGTAGAAGGCACCAAAGATGAATTATGGTTTTCTGGCTTGGCACCAGGTGAGCTGTGGCACTAGATGCTGAGATGGGGACACAGCAGGAGGAGCAAGTTAACTGGGCCAGGGTGGGTGCGGGAGGTGGAGTTGAGCTGGAGGGGCCTATGGGACACTGAAGCAAAGATATTCAATAGGCAGTTGAATATAATGGTCTGTAGCTCGAGGGAGATAGAAGTTGCAAGTAAACCCACAAAAATCCTTATAAAAATATTTTTGTTCACTAAAATCAAATATTGGAGCCCTGGTGGTGAGTGGTTAAAAGTTCAGCTGCTGACTAAAAGGTAGGCAGTTTGAATCCACCAACTGCTCTTTGGAAAACCTATGGGGCAGTTCTACTCTGTCATATAGCGTTGCTAAGAGTCGGAATCAACTGGATGGCAACGGGTTTGGTTTTGGTTTTGGCCCTCAAATATCTCCCAGTGTATTCACTTAGATGTTCCTCAGGCCACTCAGACACGTCATGGCCCCAATGGGATGCATCACCTCCACCAACTTCCTCCTCCTTCAGTCTCCCCTGCTTTGACTCTCTCAAGCCAAAAATCTGGGGTGGCACAGATTGC
This sequence comes from Loxodonta africana, assembly GCF_030014295.1. Taxonomy (NCBI): domain Eukaryota; kingdom Metazoa; phylum Chordata; class Mammalia; order Proboscidea; family Elephantidae; genus Loxodonta; species Loxodonta africana. Next base: position 19,978,563 of record NC_087353.1, on the reverse strand, counting down.
TGGCTGACCGCTGACTCCATATCCTTTTCTTCCTGAGCACACAAGTTGGGCTACATTTCTTAGCCTCCCTTGCACCTAACCAGGTATGGCCAAGAGACTGAGAAGAAGCCCATGGAATTTGGGAATAAGTGATTTATGGATCTCCTAGGCCAGACTCACAGAAACCTTCTATACATAGTCCTCCACGCTCTGTTCTCCTTCTGGAGGGCTGGAATAGAGACAAGCTCCACTGTGACCTGAGAGCCACATGTTGAAAAGGAGAGTACCCATACCACAGGATAGAAGAACCCTGGGTCCCTGGGTCACCGCATGGATGATAGCTGCCCAGGAGAGCTGCCTCACCAGAAACATGCAAATCGAACCACTATATGAGCAAGAAATAAACTTTGAGCTACTGACATTTGTAGAGTTTCTGTTATAGCAGCAGCTAACATTGTCTTGTCTAATGCACCTGGGCCTCATCCTAGGCTCCTGCCTCTCCCTCATCTCCCGTCACTCAGAAACCAAATCTTGTCCATTTTAAGTGCTAGACCTCTCTGCATCCCCACTTTCCTAGTTCAGGCCTTAAAAATCTCCAGTCTCCTACCTGGTCTCCATGCTCTCACCCTGGTACCACCCCCCACCAACCATTTGTCCTCCACGGTGTCACCTGCCTACACCCAATGTGATATGTCATGCCACTCCTTAAAACCCTCTAGGGATTTCCATTGCCTTCAGGATCAAATTCAAATGCCTCAGTCTGGCATATAAGCCCTTGGACACTGCTGGGCACTGCCGGTCTCTGTAGTTGGCCTCCTTTCTCACTACCAGCTCTTCCACCTCATCACCCAAAGCTCCAGTCACCACCTTCCTTCAGTGGATGGCTCTTTCCGTCTTGGGAACACTTTGTTCTCTGTGTCTGAAATGTTCCCCCGTTTCCCAACTCAAGACTCAGTTTGAGAGTCTCGCCTAAGACAGGCCTTTCCCGGCTGCTCCAGGTTGAGTTGGTCTCTTTGGAGTTTTCATAGGCTCTTGTTCAATCCCTTTTGAGAATTTATCCCGTAAAGTCCATTATTTACCTTTCATGTCTGTAGAGAATGTTTGTGGGTTTTTGTCTGCCCAGCCCCTCTCTCCAACTGGGGAACTGTACCACATGTATTCTATCCAGTTCTGAGGAGTCAGCTATGAGAGCGTCTCACCTGTCCCTGGCCTTGGGGTAGATTTGTCACCCAGGCCAAACCAGTCACAGGGGAATGGAAACGTGCTCCAATGGGCCGATCATAATCATGGCCAAGGCCTTAATGGCCCCAATTCTTCACCTACCCTTATAAGCACACCTTTTACTATATGACTTTGCAGTTTGTCCCACTGAACTAAGCCCTTTGGGATTGCTTATGTGACCTGTTTTGGCCGTGGGATAAGAAGGGAGTAAGAAGGTGCTGTTTTGGAGCCTAGGCTTTGCGAGTTTCCATTTGAGCTCTTGCACCCTAGCTATTGCCATGAAATGATCTATCCTGAAGGAGCTGCTGCCCTTCAGCCTGGGCCCCAGAGTGAACACATATGGAGAAGGCTGAGTCCAAGCCTCAGAGGGCCGCCAAGCCCAGCTGCATGCGAAGATTGAAGAAGAAGGCCCAGCTGAGCCAAACCTGGATCTGCCGAACCCTAGCTGACCCTTAAGCTATTTTGTGGAGATTTACTCAGGAGCAAAAGCTGTTATGATAATTCTTTTCTGAGATTTACTACATGCCTGCTGAAAGAGAAGGTTCTTTTTTCTCTCTGGTTTGACTTACAGCTGGGAGCACTTGTCTTTCATGTAAGTCTAGAGCATGTCTGAAGCAAGAGAGAATGAAGCTAACACACAGAGAGCAACAGAGACGAGCAGAACTGAGACCTGGAGGAGTCAGAGAAAGCCCAGAAAATATAATTTAACCCCCTGTATCCAACCTCTGGAGCCCTGGTGGTGCAGTGGTTAAGAGCTCAGGCTGCTAACCAAGAGATCTGCCGTTAGAATCCAACAACCGCTCTTTGGAAACTCTATGGGGCAGTTCTACTCTGTCCTATAATGTCCTATAGGGTCACTATAAGTCAGGATCGACTTGACGGCAATGGGTTTGGTTTTTTGCTTTTTTTTTAAATCCAAACTGTGGACTCTTCAGTCCTATGAGTCAAAGACAATTCCTTTTCTTCCATATGCAACTGAAAGCCTCCTAGCTCTTAAGACATTTCTCTTCTCCCCTGTATCCTGAGCTCCCCGAGGGCAATGGCTGGGTTTAATTCACTGCTGTATCTCCAGTGAAGAGCACAGTGCTTGGCACAGGGCTTGTGCTTCATAAATGCTGGTGCCTTTGCCACAATTGTTCAAACAAAGGATTCTCTGGTGTTGCCTGATTTAACCGAAAAGTCATAGGTTTCTACTACAGAGAGGCTGCAGAGCTTTCAGAATCCATCTAGAAAAACCCACACCGCCATGTGTGGGCAGAGGCCACGAGCCCAGATCTGCTGGATCTCATTCCAGTCCAGCTTGTTTTCTACGACGATCCAGTGTTTGATTAACAAACCCAAAGCCTGCATTCTCCGCATAGTGCTGTTCAGCGAGGCTTCACTACGAAACAAAAATGTCCAAGGGCAAGGGTGGATGGTGGAAAATGGCAAAAGGAACTCCAGTAAGAGAGAAGACTGAGAAACTGGGCAACAGGGAAAGCAAGGCGCTTGGAGATTAACCCACCAGGAAGAGCATCCTGTCTGGCTTTTGCAGAAATGCACAATTGCTCCAAAGGTGATGATTTGGCGAGCTGTAATTGCAGATTCCTCAGGCTGGTGGAAGCTGTTTGTTCCTGGAGGAATTTAATCGGAGCAATAAGAGTTTTAATAACATCCTTCCCAATATTGCTCACCCCATCCCTGGGTGCCAGAGGGTCAAGGTGTGCTCTAAAGGAAATGCCATTTATCATCCTTCTAGGCAGTGGTTGTGCCCTGCAGCTATGAGGGCTCACATTTGTTTTCCCTGGGCTTCTTCAGAAGTGATGTCTCTGGGATAGATTAACTGAGGGGGGAGTGGTCACTGCACTTAGGGGGATTCTGGGAGATCCTGGTACCTCCCTCAGGTCATTAAGCCCCTCTGGAGGCCCTCAGGAATCCCTCCAGCCCTCTGTGGCTTTCTCAGCCATGCTCAGGCTACAAAATTTGAGGACGGCCTCAGGCTCAGTGAACCAGAAAGAGCTGGTTCAAATCCTGACTTTATCATTACTAGCTGTGGAATCCCTGGGTGTTACACACTGTTAAAGCACTCAGCTGCTAACTAAAAGGTTGGAGGTTCTAGCCCACTCAGAGGCACCTTGGAAGAAAGGCCTGGAGATCTATTTCTGAAAAACTAGCCATTGCAAATCCTATGGAGCACAGTTCTACTTGACTCCACGGCAACTGGTTTCTAACGTTAGGGAAATGGCTTAAGCACACTGAGTCTCTGTCCCGTCTACACAATGGTGCTCAGAATGCCTCCTTCACAGGGCGCTGCTGGGAGTGTCATATGAAATGACATTGTAAAGAATCTTCCCACCTATACCTGGAACACAGAAGGCCCAGTACACGTTAGTTGTTCACTCCGCCCTCTAGAAAGAAAACGGTACACCTGGCCACAAGCTCCCGGAGACTTACATACTCTCCTGGGATGGCAGGCTTCTGACACCCGGAGAGACAACTCTCTATCCTCCTGGGTTCTCCACCAGCCACCTCTCCTGGGATAGGGGCAGTCAAGGCAGCAAACCCATGAAGTGAGGCTGAGTTTGTGTGTTGTGAAGGAGACTGAGGCAGGAAACTCAGCAGGAGGCGAGGCCAAGGGGCAAAGACTGGCCAGTGACAGGGTTCCCACGGGGTCTGCAAGCTGTGGCTCTCAGGCCCCTGCATCTAGACCCAGACTAAAGATGGCTCAGCCTCAGTCAGGAGAATTCTAGGGTTCCAGACAAACTCCATAACCTCACCTAACACAACATTAGCATTATTTCGCTTGAGCTGCTATCTCACTAAGCAGTTTCTGAAGCATTTTGGTTGGAAACGAATTAATCCATGGGTTTGCATTGGGTTTACAGGTTTGCGTAACTTTGAATGGCACATCTAGGCTTTAGTCACCAGCTGAAACAGATTTAAAAAAATAAGAATTGCTGCTGTGGGAACCCTGGTGGCGTAGTGGTTAAGAGCCACGGCTGCTAACCAAAAGTTTGACAGTTCAAACCCACCAGGCGCTCCCTGGAAACCGTATGGGGCAGTTCTACTCTGTCCTATAGGGTCACTATGAGTCAGAATCAATTCAACAGCAACAGGTTTGAATGGCTGTGGTTTAAAAAAAAAAAAAAGAAAGAAATTACTGGCTATCTTAGTTATCTAGTGCTGCTGTAACAGAAATACCACAAGTCGGTGGCTTTAACAAAGAGAAACGTATTTTCTCTCACAGTTTAGAAGGGTAGAAGCCTGAATTCAGGGCATCAACTCTAGGGATAGGCAGTCTCTTTCTGCAGGCTCTAGGGGAGGGTCCTTGTCACTTTTCAGCTTCTGTTCCTAGGTTCCTTGGTGATAAGATGTGGCCTGGTGTTTATCCTCCCCCATCTCTGCTTGCTTGTTCGTTTATTTGTTAATCTGTTCTTTTATCTCAAAAGACTTTGGTTTAAGACACGCCCTACACTAATACTGCCTCATTAACATAACAAGGAAAACAATTCCTAAATGGGACTGTAATCACAGGTATACCAAACCAAACCCATTGCCATCCAGGTCTCTCATTTCAGCCATGTGTAAATGGTTCATCACCATGCCACCTGCTAGTCATTGAATAATGATAAAACCGGTTGGCGCAGAGTCAATTCCAACTCATAGCAACTCTACAGAACAGTAGAACTGTCCCAAAGGGTTTCCAAGGAGTGGCTGGTGGATTCGAACAGCTGACCTTTTGGCTAGCAGTCCAGCTCTTAACCACTGTACCACCAAGGCTCCAACCACAGGTGAAAGGGTCAGGATTTACAACACATATTTTGGGCGGACATAATTCAATCCATAACAGTGACCAATTTAACTGTTTAAGTTCTGTTCATTGTGCTAATACGGTGTGTTTGTGTGTGCGTGTGTGTGTGTTGATATTAGGAACACCCCTCCACACACACACTCAGACCACAAGGCTGGTGAAATTCAGAAGGAAAAGGTGTAGATAACTTTCTCTCACCAGTAATTTTTTTTTCTTTTTTATTGTACTTTCAATGAAGGTTTACAGAACAAACTAGTTTCTCATCAGACAGTACACACATTATTGTACGACATTGGTTAACAACCACGCCACAAGTCAACACTCTCCCTTCTGAACCCTGGGTTCCCTATTACCAGCTTTCCTGTTCCCTCCTGCCTTCCAGTCCCTGCCCCAGAGCTGGTGCCCATCTTTAGTCTTGTTTTGTTCCATGGGCGTGTTCAATCTTTGGCTGAAAGGTGAACCTTGGGAGTGACCTCATTACTGAGCTGAAAGGGTGTCCGGGGGCCATACTCTCAGGGTTTCTCCAGTCTCTGTCAGGCCAGCAAGTCTGGTCTTTCTTTTTGAGTTAGAGTTTTGTTCTACATTTTTCTCCAGCTCTGTCAGGGACCCTCTATTGTGATTCAATGGTGGTAGCCAGGCACCATCTGGTTGTACTGGACTCGGTCTGGTGGAGGCTGTGATAGATGTGGTCCATTAGTCCTTTGGACTAATCTTTCCCTTGTGTCTTTAGTTTTCTTCATTCTTCCTTGCTCCCGAAGGGGTCTCACCAGTAATTTTAAAAGAGGGAAACTGGGATGCTGACAGAGGAAGACTAGTGGTAGATAACCAGGATTAATTTCTTCCAGCCCATCTTTCTCCCCCCATGGAAACTTCATGAGGATAGAGACCTCTGTCTAGCCTAGGGTAACAAACCATCTGGCTTACTGGGACTGTCTGATTTTTTGCAGGAAGTCTCAAGTCCTGGAAAACCCCTCAGTCCTGGGCAACCTAGTCCAGGGCACACACACAGTAGTGCAAATATTTGTTGCATGAATAAAGAAGTTCGATTCAGTTGAACTCAGTTTAATACAACCTGATTTAACAGACTCTTTTTTTTATTAGATAGTACAGCCTATTTCTTGTACGCTTTGCAGTTTACAAAGCCCCTTTGTATAAACGGTCTTCGCCTAATTCTACCACCCCTAGGGGGTGGCTGGGGGCATGGAGAGGTGTTCCTCATAAGGAAACCAAGGTCTTGAATGCCTGCCTCCTAGTTCAGAAGAGCTAAAGGTCCACACCAGGCTTCGCAAGAGCACAGTTACTCCCTGAGATCAGCGCGGTAGAGATGGCACCATGGTGAGGGGGAGGCCTTGAGCGAACGTGGATCTCTTGATCCAGCGCTCTCCCCTCCCTTGAATGGAGATTCTCTTTCCAGGGCCTCCCCTAGGGGTTGGGTATTCTTTTTATTAAGAAGGCACTTGTCCTTATATTACCTGCAAGACAGATTTCCTTTCTTCCTCCCTCCCTCCCTCCCTCCCTTCCATTTTCTTTTCTTCTTTCCTTCCTTTCTCCAGAACCGCTATTTATTTCTAAAACTTTTTGCATCACCCTAAACAGAGACTCTGTACGCATTAATTCGTGATCCAATTATTTTCTGCTTTGAATTTTTTGTTGCTATCATTTGTTTTCATTAATGGAAGCATGCTGAATCATTGAGTGTGTTTGAATTTTTGGTAAGCACTATAGGGTCGCTATGAGTCAGAATCGACTCGATGGCACTGGGTTTGTTTTTTGGGTTTTTTTTATGGATTTTTTTCTTCTTGCCCCCTTCCACCAGCCTACCTTAAGCATTTAGTAGTTTTTTTTTTTTTTTTTTTTATGAAGTAGCACTAATTATACTCCAGACTCCCCACCAGGGTCTGTTGGTAACTATGTGTACCAAATAAAAATTCTCAAAATTTTTATTTTTCCTACCAAAAATTCAGACACCTCATATAATACCCTGTAAAAACAGAAATTTGTGGCACACGCCCATTTATTTGGTTTCAAGCAGCCATAAAGGCCCCTGCCTTGCAGCAGCATGCACCGTCAGTGGGAAAACAGTTTCCCAATAAACCCCAGAGGCTGAAAAAACAAATGGTCATATATATACTGCCAGGCATATGAAAGGGTTTTAAGCAATACTTCCCCATTCTTCCCCCTCCCAACCCCTGGTAACCACTAATCTACTTCCTGTCTCTATGCATTTGTCTATTCTAGATATTCCATACATATGGAATCAGACAATCTTTGTCATTTTGGGACTGATTTATTTCACTCCATCTAATGTTTTCAAGATTCATCTATGTCATAGCACAGATCAGGACTTCATTTCTCTTTATGGCTAAATAATACTTCATTGTATGGATATACCACATTTTGTTTATCCATTCATCTGTTGATGGACACTTGTTTCCAGGTTTTGGCCATTGTCAACAGTGCCGCCATAAATGCTGCTGTACAAATATCTGTCTGCATCCCTGCTTTCAGATCTCTGGGGTCTATGCCTAGGAGTAGAACTGCTGGATCCCATGGTAATTCTATGTTCAACTTTTTGAGGAACTGCTGAACTGTTTTCCACAGAGGCTGCATCATTGTACATTCCTACCAGCAATGAGCATGCCTCAAAACATATCTTGAAATTGGTTTGGCAGGTGGCAAGTCGGGAGTGGGGCACAGAGCAAATGGCAGCCCGTATCCCCAAGAGGAATCCACAGAGAGTTTGAAGGGTACCCAAAGGGAGAGTAGGGGACTCAATTCACAAGTGCTGCGTGTAGGCACACTTCAACAACACAAACTTGCCAACACAAACTCAACAGAGACCAATAAGTTCTAGTTTTGAATCCAAGAATATAGCCCAGTCAACCAAGCTTTTAGCAGACACGAAAAACTATTTTTCTTCTCTCCAAACTATGAACCCGCTTGCCTGCAATTATGAAACCATCAGAGGCAGTAATTGCAATAACAATCTCCCAGATCTAGTTTCAGTCTTTTTCAGAACAGACTCATCCCCCTCCAGCAGCAAGCTCTCAATTCCAGGCCCACAGAGAAGACAGTCCCAGGTAGCATGAGAGTTGAGAGCTTCCTGGACACAAAGGCAATTAAAATCCTTCCCTACCTCTGGCGTGAACATTCTGGAGACCTTCAGTGGGCGGTAAAAGGTTAGGGAGTTCATCTCATGCCAACATGCTATTTGCACCAGCAGCAACCATCATAGGCTTCTAATAACCCCCACTTGTTAGGTGTTTGGGGACCCTAGCACTTGGTATGGAAACACCGTGTAAGACCCTGGGCTATTTCTGTTTGGCGTTTGAAAGCTCACAAAGGCAAGCACAACAATGAAAAGCTAGGTCCAGAAGGGGGTGAGAACAGGATGATCATTGAAAGGGTAGGCAGCACAATTTGATCTCCAGCTCGCCTCTCCCTCCCCCACTTCCATCACTACAGCTTTGTTCGGCCCTTGGGTAACAAGGCTCATTTAGTGCCCTCCTATAGAGTTGCTATGAGTTGGAATCGACTGGACTGCACTGGGTTTGGTTCCCCCCCTCTTCTCACAAGCCCTGGTGGCGAAGTGGTTAAATTGATCGACTGCTAACTGAAAGGTCAGCATTTGGAACCCACCAGCAACTCCAAGGGAGAAAGATGTGGCAGCCGGCTTCCATAGAGATTTATGGCCTTGGAAACCCTACAGGGGAGTTCTACTCTGTCCTGTAGGGTCACTGTGAGTCAGAATTAACTCGACAGCAGTGGGTGTCTTTATATCTAGTGTTGCTATAACAGAAATACCACAAGTAAATGGCTTCAACAAACAAGTTTATTCTCTCAGTCTAGTAGGCAAGAAGTCCAAATTCAGGGTATCAGCTCCAAGGGAAGGCTTTCTCTCTCTGTAACCTCTGGAGAAAGGCCCTCGTCATCAATCATCCCCTGGACTAGGGGATTCTCCTCACAGGAACCCTGGGTCCAATGGATGAGCTCCATTCCCGGTGCTTCTTTCTTAATGGTATGAGGTCCCCATGTCTCCCCGCTTGCTTCTCTTTTCTATCTTTAAAGAGATTGATTTAAAACACAGCCTGATCTTATAGATTGAGTCCTGCCTCATTAACGTAACTGCCACTGATCCCACCTCATTAACATCATAGAGGTAGGATTTACAACACATAGGAAAATCACATCAGATCACAAAATGGTGGACAATCACACATATTTTGGGGGACACAATTCAATCCTTGACAGGGCTTGTTTTGTTTTTGCTTTTCCCTCTCTCCACACACAATCAGAAGCCCTGGTGGCTCAGTGGTTAAGAGTTCAGGCTGCTAACCAAAATGTTGGCAGTTTGAATCTGCCAGCCGCCCCTTGGAAACCACATGGAGCTCTCTCTGTCCTATAGGGCCACTACGAGTTGGAATCAACTCAACGGCAAGGGGTTTGGTTTGCACACAATCATCCCATGACGCCCTCATACACTATGCACCCTAATAAGACTCCATCCATAATGCTGTGTCATTGGGTGTATCTTGTCCACTGTTGTTTGCGCTTTTTTTGCTAGGGGCCACACCCAACGTGATATGGTACGTAAGGGTGGTGGGGAAGCAGTACATAGCCATCCCTACAAATATAAACCAGTTGTCCTCGAGTCAGTCCTGACTCATGGCAACCTCGTGTGTTACAGAGTAGAGCTGAGTTCCCTGAGGTTTTCTTGGCTGTGATCTTTATGGAAGCAGATCACCAGGACTTTCTTCTGTGGCCCCACTGGATGGGTTCAGACTGCCAACCCTTCCATTGATAGTCGAGTGCAAACCGTTTGCGTCAACCAGAATCCTTCCACCTAAGATATAACAAAGGGATGATGGGTGGAGACATTGGTCACCATTTGGGAATGGTGAGTGTAGGGATGGTGCCAGGGCATTGGGAGTAGGGGTGGATGGAGGAGATGGTGAGGGAGGTGACCCTAACTCTGACAATGCTGAAAGTTCTAGTTTCCAGCCTGTGCATGGAGACAGAAGAGGTCTGATATTGGTTTTGCCTGTCTGAGCCTGTGATGAAAACACACTGCAGACTCTGGCACCCTTAGGTAACCCAGCTACGGAGCCAAAGTCACTCATTAGCCCACAGCATGACATTATTATAAAAGCTAAATTCTAGGAAGAAAGTGTTTCCACCCGGGGCCTTTGGAATGACAAAGAGGAGAGAGAGTGCCAAGCCCTGGTGCCTTACTGCAATCAGGCCAATTAGGGGATGCGTGGCTAGTGAGCACCTGGCAGCAGCACAGCCACCCCACTCCAGTGCCTCTGGGATTGATTGCTCTCATTTTTTGCATATTAAAAAGCCTTCCCCATATTCATTCCCGGTAATGGCCCATTCAGTTAGCTGTGGTGGACTCTGGGGACTCCACGCCTTGGAAGGCAGAGCTCCGTTCACCCATTGGAGAAATGTGTTTGGGGAGAGTCTGGCTGTGCACTGTGCTACCACCAAGCACGTTTTCCCATGAGAGCACTGGAGAGGTGCTAAGCAAGCAAGTCTTGTCTGAGATCTCAGAATGCTGGCCATCATGGCTTGCGGGTCCCCATGGTGGCTCTGCCCCCCAAACTGGGAAGACACCTCTTGGCCATGGCATGGAGAAATGGGGCAAGGAGCAGCAGATCCCCTGGGATAAGTACCAGGAGCTAGAGCTGGGGCAGGTGGGGCAGAAAGAGCAACCAGGAAGAGGAAGGGCCAGCAGCCAGTACTGTCCACCTCTACTTCTTCATGAGGCCCCAAGTCCAGGCTGCCCTAGAATCTCATGAGACTACAACAGGTGCCAGCATTCCATTTCTAGAATCTTATCCAGCCTGCTTCCTTAATGGGTACCTCTGCTTCTTGGACTCACCGGTGTCCCCACCTTGTTTTCTGCTCTCCATCTGAGTTCTCAGACTGATACCTCAGTTCCAGATTTGACCTTGGCTCTGACTCTGTCCTTCAGCTTCAAACATCATGACCGGATAGTTGTTGTCTCCTACACTTCTCCACATGCCTGTGACACTGGCCAGACTAAGATTGCCCCTGCCCTATAAGGGCAGAAGATAAATTCAACAGCTGTAGGCAGACCTTGGGAAGAACCAAGGATCTTAAACCAGAGAGGTCCATCCTGTTGTCAAGTCCGAGGGTGTGCATGGGACAGAAACTACGCACAAATCCAAAAGGGTAAGAATCTGAGAAGGGAGGCACGTGAGGGGAGAAGGGAGCCAGGAGCTGAGCAGAGGTCATTGTCCACGGCAGTTGCTACAGACAGAGCTGTAGGCCAAGCTGGTTTGTAGTGGCCAAGGTTGAATGGAATGAGGATGTGTCAGCCTGGGGGACAGAAAGAGGGGGTAGGAACATCCTGTGACCAGGAACCATTAAAGGGCTGTAGAGGGTTGAAGACCCCAATGAACTCAAGAAGAGCCACACACAATGGGTCTGTTATCCCCATGGCTTGCCTCCCCCTTTGCCATATTCCCTTCAGCTCTCAGAGTCCTCCATTGCATCAAGCCTGGGTTTCCTTTGTTTCATGTTCGTCTGCCTCCCATCAGCCAGATTTCCAACTCAGAGTAAAGATGCATCCAAGCTAGTCAGGTCAAAGATAAACTAAAAACCAAACCTGTTGCCATCAATTCTGGCTCATGGAGGCCCCATGTGTGTCAGAGTAGTTTTCAATGGCTGTAATCTTATAAAGTAAACCCAGGTGGCACGGTGGTTAAGTGCTATGGCTGCTAACCAAAGGGTGGGCAGTTCAAATCCGCCAGGTACTCCTTGGAAACTCTATGGGGCGGTTCTAGTCTGTCCTATAGGGTCGCTATGAATCGGAATCTACTCGACAGCACTGGGTTTGGTTTCTAGGTAATCTTGTAAAAGTAGATCACCAGGCCTTTCATCCACAGCACTGCTGGGTGGATTTAACTGCCAACCTTTCGGGTAATAAACACGTTGCCATTGAGTTGATTCTGACTCATAGTGACCCTATAGGACAGAGTAGAACTGCCCCATAGGGTTTCCAAGGAGCAGCTGGTGGATTTGAACTGCCCACGTTTTGGTTAGCAGCTAAGCCCTTAACCACTGCAAATCATTTGCACCATCCAGAGACCTTGGGTCCTAGATACAGATGCAGAAAAGTTGGTGTATCTGCATATTCCACTCCCAAGCCCACCGCTTCACTCTTGCCACCGGTTCACCTACCCCAGGGTCCAAAGATACCTCCACCGTGTCCTGGGCAAAGCCATAGGATCCTTCCCTCAGGATCTCATTTGGACCCTGAGAAGTCTTTATTGTTTCATCCTAACTCAGGTCTGGAACGTCCTGCAAGCAGGGGCCGATTATCCAATAGGCAAGGTAAACACAGTGCTTACCTTGCTTACCAGATCATCTGTAGTGAACAATTTCACATGGGTTTCACCACATCAAAGATCCCTATGTGCATCAAAGATGTAATAAAACCCACGTGAAATTGTTTACTACAGTTTAGTAAGTAAGCACAAGTAAGGTTGTGCTTATTTTGCTTACTGGGTCATCCACTTCTGTCAGAGATTGTAAATTTGAAAAAAGGATTTGATTCTGTAGGAAGATGCTGTGGAGTTGGGAGGAAGACAGGCACCAGCCATACCTAGAAGCAGAATCTTTGATGTGTTGAAAACAATGTGCAATTGTTCACCACAGATGGTAAGCAAGGTAAGCACTGTGATAGAAATGATGCCAGAGATAGCATGATAGAATTTTACAAGACCAACGACTTCTTCATTGCAAATACCTTTTTCCACCAACATAAATGGCGACTATACACGTGGACCTCACCAACAGGAATCAAATTGATTACATCTGTGGAAAGAGACAATGGAAAAGCTCAATATCATCAATTAAAAAAAGGCCAGGGGCCGACTACAGAACAGACCATCAATTGCTCATATGCAAGCTCACATTGAAACTGAAGAAAATTAGATCAAGTCTATGAGAGCCAAAGTATGACCTTGAGTATATCCCACCTGAATTTGGATACCATCTCAAGAATAAATTTGACACGTTGAACACTAATGACCAGACAAGTTGTGGAATGACATCAAGGACATCGTAAAGGAAGAAAGCAAGAGGTCATTAAAAAGACAGGAAAGAAAGAAAAGGCCAAAATGAATGTCAGAAGAGACTCTAAACTTGCTCTTGAACAAAGAGTAGCTAAAGCAAAAGGAAGAAATGATGAAGTAAAAGAACTGAATAGAAGATTTCAAAGGATGGCTTGAGAAGACAGGATAAAGTATTACAATGACATATGCAAAGACCTGGAGATAGAAAGCCAAAAGGGAAGAACATGCTTGGCATTTCTCAAGCTGAAAGAAATGAAGAAAAAGTTCAAGCCTGGATTTGTAACATTGAAGGATTCTATATGGAAAATATTAAATGATTCAGGAACATGAAGGAACACCTACAGTCATTAGACCAAAAAGAACTGGTCGACGTTCTATCATTTCAGGAGGTAGCATACATATGATCAGGAACTGATGGTGCTGAAGGAAGAGGTCCAATCTGCACTGAAGGTAATTGGCAAAAAAAACAAGGCTCCAGGAATCGGAATACCAATTGAAATGTTTCAACAAAGAGATGTAACACTGAAGTGCTCACTTGTCTACGCCAAGAACTTTGGAAGACAGCTACCTGGCTAATTGACTGGAAGAGATCCATATCTATGCTTATTCCTAAGAAAAGTGATCCAACTGAATGCGAAAATTATCAAACAATATCATTAATATCGCAAGCAAGTAAAATTTTGCTGAAGATCATTCATAAGAGGCTACAGCAGTATATCAACATGGAACTGCCAGAAATTCAAGCTGAATTCAGAAGAGGATGTAAAACAAAGGATATCACTGCTGATGTCAGATGGATCCTGGCTGAAAGGGGAGAATACCAAAAGAGTGTTTACCTGTGTTTTATTGACTATGCAAAGGCATTCCACTGTGTGGATCGTAACAAATTATGGATAACATTGTGAAGGATGGGAATTCAGAAGGCCTAACTGTGCTCATGAGGAACCTGTACACAGATCAAGGTCAGTGGTTCGAACAGAACAAGGGGATACTGCGTGGTTTAAAGTCAGGAAAGGTGTATGTCAGGGTTGTATCCGTTCACCATACCTATTCAATCTGTATACTGAGGAAATAATCTGAGAAGCTGGACACTATGAAGAAGAATGGGGCATCAAGATTGGAGGAAGACTCATTAACAACCCTCGTTATGCAGATAACGCAACCTTTCTTGCTGAAAGTGAAGAGAACTTGAAGCATTTACTGATGAAGATCAATGACCACAGCCTTCAGTAGGGCTTACACTTCAATATAAAGAAAACAAAAATCCTGACAACTGGACCAATAAGCAACATCATGATAAACGGAGAAAAGATTGAAGTTCTCAAGGATTTCATTTTACATGGATCCACAATTAACATCCATGGAAGCAGCAGTCAAGAAATCAAAAGACACATTGCACTGGGGAAATCTGCTGCAAAAGACCCCTTTAAAGTGTTGAAGAGCAAAAATGTTACCTTGAAGACCAAGAAGTGCCTGACCCAAGCCATGGTGTTTTCAATCACCTCATATGCATGTGAAAGCTGGACAATGAATAAGGAAGACCGAAGAAGAATTGATGCAAGGGGTCCATGCATCAATTGATGCAATTGTGGCATTGGCAAAGAATATTGAATATACCATGGACTGCCAAGAGAATGAACAAATCTGTCTTAGAAGAAGTACAACCAGAATGCTCCTTAGACGCTAGGATGGCGAAACTGCATCTTACTTACTTTGGACGTGTTGTCAGGAGTGATCAGTCCCTGGAGAAGGACATCGTGCTTGGTAAAGCACAGGGTCAGTGAAAAAGAGGAAGACCCTTAATAAGATGGATTGACACAGTAGCTACGATGGGCTGAAGCATAACTATTGTGAGGATGGTGCAGGACAGGGCAGTGCATTGTTCCATTTTACGTAGGGGTCGCTATGAGTCAGAACTGCCCCCACGGCACCAGACAACAACAGGCAGAGCCTCCCATCCTGCTCTCTCACCAGGCACACAGACACTCACACCCACCCAACACGGATCCACCTATGCAGAGCCCAGCAGACAGCTCCCTGCTGGAGAATTGTTGTAGGGAACAGAGCTGGTTCCAGCATCTCCTTTCTGTTTGGCGAAAGATGCTCCCCTCCCGCTCACCAGGTTAGGGAGGGCTGATGGATGGCACTCAGCTACCTGCCCTGCCGGTGACTCATCCCCTCGCACTTGGCCAGACAACCTGCCAATTAAGGGTGGAGAAAAACGATCCTGGAGGCCCCTGAGTCCGCATGGCCAGGACTGGGGGTGGCAGGGAGCATGAGGCGGGTCTGATCTGCTCCCCCCGCTGCCCCTCCAGAGAACAAGCTCAGGGCCAGACAATACCTGTGCACCCTCCTGGCATGTACAGCCCAGTGCTAACCAGACCTTAGGGACCACGACCTACGTCCCTTGCTGAGCAGGAGCTGAATGAGAAACTAGAGGCTGCTCTGATCAATTCAAATATGTAAAGTGCTGGCACCTGTGGGCAGGTGTGTGCGGTCACCACAGAAGAGAGGCCCCTTCAGGGGTGTTGATTTGAGAGCTGCTCAGGACCCCAGACTCATGGTAAGAGGGAGCAAGACTGAAGGTGGAGTGATGATTACGGAAAAGAGCACAGAGGCTCAAAAGATGTTTGGTTTGCTGGTTACCAAGAGTGGCCCCGCTTCCCTGGGGGACATTTACATCCTCAGTGGTCCAAAGGAGAGAAGGTTTGGAGTCCCCAGGAGCCGAGTTCCAGTGCAGCGCTGGCCCTCACTGACTGTCTTCTCCAG
The DNA here is from genome assembly GCF_030014295.1 of Loxodonta africana. Taxonomy (NCBI): domain Eukaryota; kingdom Metazoa; phylum Chordata; class Mammalia; order Proboscidea; family Elephantidae; genus Loxodonta; species Loxodonta africana. Next base: position 19,962,699 of record NC_087353.1, on the reverse strand, counting down.
AACACAGAGATAGGTACTAGCACCCACCTTGCATTCTCACGGAGCCCTGCTGGTGCAGTGGTTAAAGAACTACAGCAGCTAACAAAGAGGTCAGCAGTCCTAATCCACCAGCCACTCCTTGGAAACCCTATGGGGCAATTCATCTCTGTCCTTTAGGGTCGCCATGAGTCGAATCCACCACCAGGCAACGGGTTTGGTTTTGGTTTTGCATTCTCTTGGCGGGGTTTGGAAATAACTCAGGACCCAGTGACATTTGCTCAAGCAAAACCCTGGCCATTATGAATGAAGGCCTCCTCTCTTTTCCCTCACCTCCAAGCATATCATTCCTTTTGGTTCTCTCTGTATACCAGATCTCAAATCTTCCCCCTTCTCTCTGCCTCCCTCAGGACCTCTCCAGACCAAGCCCTGTTATCTCTCTTCAGGACTAAAGCAGTAGGGCCTAGCCTGGGCTCCTTGCTTCCATTCTTACCCCAATGTCCCAAATAATTTCCACCCACAACAGCCAGAGGGATCTTTTGAAAGAAACTCTCACCCTACCTTATAATAGCATTTCTTGGTACTGGGATAAAATGAGGTTTTACCACAAGCAGAGGCCCTGCCCAACGTGACTGCACCCATTTGACCCTCACACCCTCTGCCCTCGGTATCAGCTGTGGCCTCATTCCCTTCCTAAATCCCGTTGAGTCCTTTCCTGTGCTCTTGTCAGTCTTCCTGAATTGCACTCAATGGCTTTATTTCTCTCTCAAATGTCACCTTCTTGGGAGGTCGACCCTGACTCACCTTACCTAGAAATCTTGAGGCTCCCCCACCCCGACCTTGTTTGCTCTCCATCACTTTGCCCTGTTTATTGCCTTCACAGTCCCTAAGGATCTAGTTTATTTGTTTAGGCCATCAAGCGTAGCACAAAACAGGTCCCTAGTAAACATCTGTAGGGAAAAAAAAAATTAAAAATAAACAGGAAAACAAAGACCATCTGGGAGCTGCAGGGTCTCCCTAAACTGGCAGAGCTGGTCACCTTTGCAAATGTGGAAGAGTTGCCACTTAACCTTAAGTAGCCCTGAGCCTACTCTTAAGTGGGTGAGATTGATTACTCTGTGTTGGACGGGTCGTTGGTGCCATAATAGAAGTGAGTAAAGGCAGAGCTGGAGGGGGGAGCTGTCCTGCCCTCCCCCCATTACTTGATATGGAATATATATATATACATATACATATATATATATTTATTGAAACCCTGGTGGTGTAGTGTTTAAGTGCTACAGCTGCTAACCAAAAGGTTGGCAGTTCAAATCTACCAGGTGCTCCTTGGAAACTCTATGGGGCAGTTCTACTCTGTCCTGTAGGGTCGCTACGAGTAAGAATTGACTTGACGGCACTGGGTTTGGTTTTTTGGTTTTATACACACACACACACACACATATATATATATATACACATACATATATATGATTCTAAAATATATGCATGAAAAGGAGCCCTGGTAGCACGGTGGTTAACTGCTTGGCTGCTAACCGAAAGGTAGGTGGTTCAAATCCACAAGAAGATGTGGCAGTCTGCTTTCATAAAGATTGCAGCCTTGGAAATCCTATAGGGCAGTTCTGTTCTGTCCTATAGGGTTGCTCTACACACACACACACACACACACACACACACACACACGCACCAATAACTGCACTTCATCTGAAATCTTGACTTGAAATGTCCCACTCTCTGGATAACACCTCTTTCCCTTCTAGCTGATCTCCTCTATTATCTTCACTCTAGCAACTCTTTAAAAACTTACTATGCACAACTACTAAAACTGACTCAAAAAGATATTGAAAATCTGAATAGATAACATTTAACCAAATAAGTATAGACTTATACTCTCAAAACTATTAAACATTGTTGAAAGAAATTAAAGAAGACCTAAGTAAATGGTATAGGAGCCCTGGTGGTGCAGTGGTTAAGAACTCAGCTGCTACCCAAAAGATTGGACGTTTGAATCCAACCGCCACTCTTTGGAAACCTTGTGGACAGTTCTACTCTGTCCTATATCAACTTGATGGCAACGGGTTTGGTTTTGGAAACCCTGGTGGCGTAGTGGTTAAGAGTTACGGCTGCTAACCAAAAGGTCGGCATTTCAAATCCATCAGCGCTCCTTGGAAACCCTATAGGGCAGTTCTACTCTGTCCTATAGGGTCACTATGAGTCAGAATCCATCCAACAACAGGGGATTTTGGTCTAAGTAAATGGAAAGATGTCCCATGATCATGGATCATGATATTGTTAAGATGGCAATACTCTCCAAATTGATCTACAGATTCAGTCCAATCGCTATCAAAATTTCAACTGGTTGTTTTGCAGATACTGAAAAGCTGATCTTTTAAAATTCGTATGGAAATGTAAGGGACCTGGGATAACCAAAACAATCTTGCAAAAGAAGAACAACAAAGTTGGAAGACTCACACTTTCCAATTTCAAAACTTGCTACAAGCTATAGTAGTCAATACAGTGTGGTACTGGTGTAAGGGTAGACATATAGCTCAATGGATAGAATTGAGGGTACAGAAATAAACCTTCACGTTTATGGTCAATTGATTTTTGACAAGGGTACAAAGATAATTCAATGGGGAAAGAATAGTCTTTTCAACGAATGGTGCTGGGACAACTGAATATACACATGCAAAGAATGAAGTAGGATCCCTACATCACACCATATACAAAAATTAACTCAAAATGGATCATAAGCTCAAATATAAGAGATAAAACTATAAAATTCTTAGAAAAAAACATAGGCATAAACCTTCATGACCTTGAGATTGGTAACAGTTTCTTGGATGTAACACCAAATTCACAAATAACAAAAGAAAAAAACAGGTAAATTTGACTTTGTCAAAATTAAAAACTTCTGTGTTTCAAAGGACACCATCAAGAAAATGAAAAAGATAATGCACAGAATGGGAGAACACATTCTCGAATCGTATGTCTAATGAGGGACCTGCATCCAGAATATACAGAGTTTTCACTGGCTAGTTTCTGGAAGTAGATCACCAGGCCTTTCTTCCTAGTACAGTCTGGAAGCTCTGCTGAAACCTGTCCACCATCGGTGACCCTGCTGATATGTGGAATACCAGTGACATAGTGTCCAACCTCATAGCAACACACAAGCCACCACAGTATGACAAACTGACAGAAAGGTGGTAGACACGTATATAGAACTACTTTTTATATATCCAAAGGATATGTACTGCAAGATGCCATTTATGTAACATTTGTGAAATAACATAAGTATAGAGATGGAAAACAGATTAGTGTTAGTCACAGGGTATTGACGGGAGAAAGAGGATGAGTGTAGTTATAAAAGGATTAACACAAAGTTGAGTATCTTGATTCTGGGGGTGGTTACATAAGGCCACACATGTGATAAAATTGCACAGGACCATACACACACACGTACACACATACACAGACGAGTGCATGTATACCTGATAAAATCTAAAGAAGCTCCAGGATTGTGCCAATGCCAATCTCTTGGTTTTGATATTCTGCTATAGTTGTATAAGATGTTAACATTGGGGGAGCACAGGGTGGGGGTACATGGACTTCCTTTACATTCTAGATCTATGGCTCCGGTCAGGGAGGGCTTCTCCACAGAGGAAACATTGAAGCTGAGACCTGAGTGACAGGAAAAACCAGCCATGTGAAGATCAGAGGAAGGCACGTAAAAGTCAGAGGGACCAGCTAGTGCAGAGGCCCAAAGGGAGAGGCAAACTTTGGGTATCCAGGGAACTGCAAGAAGACTGGGAGTGTGATAGGAGATGAAGTTGGAGAGGCAGGCAGGGTCAAGCCATGTGGATTTTTGCAAGACATTGTAAGGAGTTTGGGTTTTAACCATGAGTGAAGGCATAGGAGAGTTTTAAGCAGAGAAGACACCTGGTTTAATTTAGGATTCTGAAATATCACACAGGCTGCTGGGTGAGTAATGGATTGTAGCCAGCCAGGCAAGAGTGGAAGTCGGTAGGCCATTTGGGACATTTGGCACTAATCCAAGTGGGACAGGTCAGTGGTCTGGACTAGGGTAATGGATTAGATGGAATGAGGTGGACCATTTTGAGTGAGGTTTAGGCAGTGGACCTGGCATGAATTCGTGATTGATTGCATGGGAAGGGAGGTGCTGAAAGAGTGGGAAGAATCAAGTGTCATGCCCATGTTTCTGCTGCATGGGGTTCCAGGCTCTGGGGCAAGAAACACAACATGACATTACCTCCTTACTATATTAGCTCTGCTGTCTTATGCCTGTGTGGTCTTGTGAAAGTCACACAACCTCTCTGAACCTAACGGGTTTAGTAATCTCCATGCTGCCTGTGTTACAGGTTCGTTGGTAGGGTCAGATATTAGGGATAGGATGCCCGATGCACCTCCTCTGGGAAGCCCTCCTCTGCCCCCCTAGTGGCCTCCCTCTTCTGGACCCCCAGAGCACTCAGCGCATCCTCTCTATTCAGGCTTCCTTGGGTCACTGTTCTATGTGAGCTTGTCTTTTTCCACTGGGACTCTTGGCTCTGGGGCCTGCTTTACTTCTACCTTTCCCAAATGCCTAGTGTGATGTTTGGTGTCCAACAGAGGCTCTATCTCTGCAGGACCAGTGAATGGACTGAGTGTCTCGCCAGTAGCTCTGGTTGTCAGTCACTCTCCCCAGGTCATAGCTGAGAGAACAGGTCTTTAAGTGCCCTGTACAAACCTATAAACCCACTGCCATGGAGTTGATTCTGACTCACAGCCACCTTATAGGACAAAGTAAAACTGCCCCATAGGGTTTCTAAGGCTATAATCTTTACAGAAGCAGATGGCCACATCTTTCCCCCGAGGAGCAGCTGGTGGGTTCCAACTGCTGACCTTTTGGGTAGTAGCCAAGCTGCTTAATCACTGCATCACCAGGGCTCCTTGGGTTTGTGCACACAGGAGTGGCCAAACTCTGGCGTCATCAGCAGCGATGACCATCTCCCCTAGGGAGCTGGTAGGACAAGCACTTTCTGTGATTTCACAGAGCCAAGGAGGAAAACCTGGGACTTGGGAGACCAGCCCTGCTTTTGTCAGCGTCTTTTCGTACAGAGAGGCAGGGCTGTCCTAGGACTGTGTGATACCTTTCATGAGGGCCCTGTCCTGAATTCAGTGTTGTTGGAGAAGCCTCGTCTCTCAAAAAAGTGAGTGAGGAAGCATTAGTCCCCTTAGCTGAGAGAAGCCATCCTTTGCCAGCTGAGAACAAAGCCAGTACACAGAGGAGGCAGGGCTCAGGGAACTGCAGAGACAAGGAGCTACCACCCCTCAAACCACACTTGAAAATTGCCACACCTGGGCTTTTCAGTTATGGGAATCCCTTAATTGTTCTACAAAGCAATTCTTCCTTGTAATATTCTTTTTTTTAACTTTACTGTGGCAAAATATATATAACAAAACTTTCCATCTTAACCACTTTCAAGTATATAATTCAATGGCATTAAGTACATTCACTGCGTTGTACAGCTGTCATCACTGTTTATTTCCAGAAGTTTTTCATCACCCCAAACAGAAACTCTGTGCCTATTAAGCAATTACTCCACATTGCTCCCTCCTCCAGCCCCTGGTAACTTCTAATCTACTTCCTGTCTCTACTTATTTGCCTATTCTAGAGATTTCATTTAAATGGAATTATACAATATTTGTCCTTTTGTGTCTTATTTTACATAGCCTAATGTTCTAAATTATATAGTCTACTATGCTGGGAATGACAACTTGAAGAGGAATGGTGTTGCATTCATCATCAAAAAGAACCTTTCAAGATCTATCCTGAAGTACAACGCTGTCAGTGATAGAATAATATCCATATGCCTACAAGGAAGACCAGTTAATATGACTATTATTCAAATTTACCCATCAACCATTAAGGCCAAAGATGAAGAAATAGAAGATTTTTATCAGCTGCTGCAGTCTAAAATTGATCAAGCATGCAATCAGAATGCATTGATAATTACTGGTGATTGGAATGCAGAAGTTGGAAACAAAGAAGAAGGATTGGTAGTTGGAAAATGTGGCCTTGGTGATGGAAACAATGCCGGAGATCAGATGATAGAATTTTGCAAGACCAATGGCTTCTTCATTGCAAATACCTTCTTTCACCAACATAAACGGAGACTATACACACGGGCCTCGTCAGATGGAACACACAGGAATCAAATTGATTACATCTGTGGAAAGAGACGATGGAAAAGCTCAATATCATCAGTCAGAGCAAGGCCAAGGGCCAACTGTGGAACAGACCATCAATTGCTCTTATGCAAGTTGAAGCTGAAACTGAAGAAAATCAGAGCCAGTCCACAAGAGCCAAAATATGACCTTGAGTATATCCCACCTGAATTTAGAGACCATCTCAATAATAGATTTGAAGCACTGAACACTAGTGACCGAAGACCAGACGAGTTGTGGAATGACATATCATACATGAAGAAAGCAAGAGGTCATTGAAAGGACAGAAAAGAAAGAAAAGACCAAGGTGGATGTCAAAGGAGACTCTGAAACTTGCTCATGAACGTTGAGCAGCTAAAGCAAAAGGAAGAAGTAATGAAGTAAAAGAACTGAACAGAAGATTTCAAAGAGTGGCTCAAGAAGACAAAGTGAAGTGTTATAATGACATGTGCAAAGAGCTGGAGATAGAAAACCAAAAGGGAAGAACACACTTGGCGTTTCTCAAGCTGAAAGAACTGAAGAAAAAATTCAAGCCTCGAATTGCAATGGTGAAGGATTCTATGGGGAAAATATTAAATGAAGCAGGAAGCATCAAAAGAAAATGGAAGGAATATACACAGTCATTGTATCAAAAAGAATTAGGCAATGTTCAACCATTTCAAGAGGTAGTACATCATCAGGAACTGATGGTACTGAAAGAAGTCCAAGCTGCTCTGAAGGCATTGGCAAAAAACAGGGCTCCAGGAACTGACAGAGTATCAACTGAGATATTTCAACAAGCAGATGCAGCGCTGGAGGTGCTCACTCATCTATGCCAAGAAATACGGAAGACAGCTTCCTGGCCAACTGACTGGAAGAGATCCATACTTATGCCTATTCCCAAGAAGGGTGATCCAACCAAATGCAGAAATTATAGAACAATATCATTAATACCACATGCAAGCAAAATTTTGCTGAAGATCATTCAGAAACAGCTGCAACAGTGTATTGACCGTGAACTGCCAGAAATTCAGGCTGGTTTCAGAAGAGGACGTGGAACCAGGGATATTATTGCTGATGTCAGATGGATCCTGGCTGAAAGCAGAGACTACCAGAAGGATGTTTACCTGTGTTTTATTGACTATGCAAAGGCATTCGACTGTGTGGATCATAACAAACTATGGATAACACTGCAAAGAATGGGAATTCCAGAACACTTAATTGTGCTCATGAGGAATGTTTACATAGATTAAGAGGCAGTTGTTCGGACAGAACAAGGGGATACTGCATGGCTTAAAGTCAGGAAAGGTGTGCATCAGGGTTGTATCCTTTCACCATACCTATTCAATCTGTATACTGAGCAAATAATCTGAGAAGATGGACTATATGAAGAAGAATGGGTCTTCAGGGTTGGAGGAAGACTCACTAACAACCTGCGTTGTGCAGATGACACAACCTTGCTTGCTGAAAGTGAAGAGGACTTGAAGCACTTACTAATGAATATCAGAGACCACAGCTTTCAGTACGGGTTGCACCTCAACATAAAGGAAACAAAAATTCTTACAACTGGACCAATAAGCAACATTATGATAAATGGAGAAAAGATTGAAGTTGTCAAGGACTTCATTTTACTTGGATCCACAATTAACACCCATGGAAGCAGCAGTCAAGAAATCACAAGACACATTGCACTGGGGAAATCTGCTGCAAAAGACCTCTCTAAAGTGTTGGAAAGCAAAGATGTCACCTTGAAGACTAAGGTGTACCTGACCCAAGCCGTGGTATTTTCAATCTCATCATATGCATGTGAAAGCTGGACAATGAATAAGGAAGACCAAAGCAGAATTGATGCCTTTGAATTGTGGCATTGGCAAAGAATATTGAATATACCTTGGACTGTCAGAAGAATGAACGAATCTGTCTTGAAAGAAGAGCAACCAGAATGCTCCTTAGGAGCAAGGATGGAAAGACTGCATCTTACATGTTGTCAGAAGGGATCAATCTCTGGAGAAGGACATCTTGCTTGATAAAGTACAGGGTCAGCGGAAAAGAAAAAGACTCTCAACAAGGTGGATTGACACAGTGGTTAGAACGGTGAGCTCGAGCATAGCAACAATTGTGGGGATGGCACAGGACCTGGCAATGTTTCATTCTGTTCTGCATAGGGTCGCTATGAGTCAGAAACAACTCGATGGCACCTAACAACAACAACAATGTTCTTAAATGGAGCCCTAGTGGCACAGTGGTTATGCATTGGACTGCTGACCAAAAGGTTGGCAGTTGGAATCCACCGGCTGCTCCTTGGAAACCCTATGGGGCAGTTCTACTCTGTCCTATAGCATCGTTATGAGTCGAAATCAACTTGAAGGCAATGGGTTTTGTTTTTTGTTTTTTAATATTTTCAAGGTTCATCCACGTTGTAGCATGTATCAGTGCTTTGTTCCTTTTATACGAAGTATATATACACCACATTTTGTTTATTCATTCAGCAGTTGATGGACAATTGGGTTGTCTTCACCTTTCGGTTATTGTGAATAGTGCCACAAGGTACACTGGTGTACAAGTGTCTGTTTGAGTCCCAATTTTCAATTCTTTCAGGTATATACCTAGGAGTGGAATCGCTACGTCATATATGTATAACTTTTTTGAAGAACCGCCGAACTGTTTTCCATAGCAGCTGTACCATTTTACGTTCCCTCCATCAATGCACGAGTGTTCCAATTTCTCCACATTCTCACCAACATTTGCTATTTTCTGTTTGTTTCTTTCTTTGCTTTTATAATAGCCATCCTAGTGTGTGTGAAGTGGTTTCTCATTCTGGTTTTCTCATTTTTAACTTGTATTTCCCTAATGGCTAATGATATTGAACTTCCTTTCTTGTGCATATTAGTCATTTGTATATCTGCTTTGGAGAAATGTCCATTGAAGTCCTTTATTTTTTGTTTTGTTGTTGATTTCTGGGGGTTCTTTGTATATTTTGGATATTAAATCCTTACCAGATATATGATTAGTAAATATCTTCTCCCATTCTGTAGGTTGTCTTTTTACTCTCTTGGTAGTCTTCTTTGATGCACAAAGTTTTTTTTAAATCTACTTTTGTTACTGTTGAGAATATACACAATAACAACGTATACCAATTCAGGTGTCTACATGTACATTTCAGTGGCATTAATTACATTCTTCAAGCTGTGCTATCATTCTCTCTCTCCTTTTCTGAGTTACTCCTCCCCCATTAACATACACCTACTGCCCCTTAAGTTTCCTATCTAATCTTTGAAATTGCTGTTGTCAGTTTGATCCCAGATAGATAGATCTTAAAGAAACATAATACTCAAGGTAGACAGTCTTTCATCAGTTACGCTAAAGTGTTGTTTGGTATTAAGAAGACTTCAGGGGATATTTTTGGTTTAAGATTTAAAGATTATCTCGGGGCAATAGTTTCAGGGGTTCATCCAGCCTCCGTGGCTCCAGAAAATCTTGATTCCATGAGAATTTTAAATTGTGTTCTACATTTTCTACCCTTTGATTAGGATTCTTATATAAAATCTTTGATTAAAAACTTCAGTAGTGGTAGCCAGGCATCATCGAGCTCTTCTGGTCTCATGGCAAAGAGGCAGTTGTTCATGGAGGCAATTAGCCACACATTCCATTTCCTCCTCCTATTCCTGGCTCTCTTTGCATTGTTGCACCAGGTGAATAGAGACCAATTGTTGTACTTTGAATGTCCACTTGCAAGCTTTTAAGACTCCAGACACTATGCAACAAACTAGGAGGTAGAACAAAAGTACTACAAAGGTTTTTAATTTTGATGAAGTCTAATTTGTTCTTTTGTGGTTGTTCCTGTTGTTGCCTGTGCTTTTGGTGTCATATTTAAAAGCCATTGCCAAATCCAAAATTATTTTAGAATTGCCCCTATTTTTTTTTATAGGAGTTTTATAGTTTTAGCTCTTAAATTTGGGTCTTTAGTCCATTTTGAGTTAATTTTTGTATATGACATTAAAGATTCAGTATGATTCTTTTGTATATGAAGATCCAGTTGTCCTGGCACTTTTGGTTGAATAGACTGTTCTTTCCCCATTGCATGGTTTTTGCACTCTTGTCAAAAATCAATTGACTATGTATGTGCCAGTTTATTTATGGACTCTCAGTTTTATTCCATTGGTCTGTATGTCTGTCCTTATGTCAGCACCACGCTGTTTTGATTATTGTAACTTTGTAATAAGTTTTGAAAATGGGAAGTGTGGATCTTCCAAATTTGTTCTGCTGTGGCAAGATAGTTTTGGCTATTTGGGGTCCCTTGAATTTATTTGAATTTTAGGAAAGGTTTTTATATTTCTGAAAAAAACTCCATTGGAATTTAATAGGAATTGCATTGAATCTGTAGATCACTTTGAGAGGTATTGTCATGTTAGGAATATTACATCTTCCAATTCACGAACACAGGATGTCTTTCCATTTATTTAGATCTTCTTTAATTTCTTTCAGTAACGTTTTGTAGTTTTTTGTATACGTGTCTTGTGCTTCCTTGGTTAAACTTGATCCAAGTATTTTTATTTTATTCTTTTGATGCTATTGTAAATGGAATTGCTTTATTAATTTCCTTTTCAGTTTGTTTTGAGAAATACAACTAATTTTTTGTGTTAATTTTGTATCCTAAAACTTTGTTGAATGTATTTATTAGTCTAACAATTTTTTTGTGTGGATTCTTTATGGTTTTCTACGTATAAGATCATGTCATCTGTGAATAGAGATAATCTTACTTTTTTGTTTCCTATTTGGATGTCTTTTATTTCTTTTTTCTTGCCCGATTGTTCTGGCAACATTCATTTTTGTGTTATGAAATGTTTCAAACAGGGACACATACAGAATAACAGCAAATATACCTTTATTGTTTAAGTCAGTTCATGTTGGGGTTTTTTCACCCCAATATACCTCCAGAGTGTACAGATGAGTAACCTGGAGCCCAGAAAGGGGAAGAGAGTCTCTCCTGCCTCCCCCTCACACCATTTTTCTTCCTTCTCCTCTTTTCCCTTCCATTTCCCTGACCTCCTTGCCCTCCCCCCCAGAATGGGCTGCTGTGGAGCTAGGCTTTCTGGGTGGGTCTGAGCCAGGAGAGGAAGGCACAGTGTATCACCGCTCCTGGGTGCTCCCCCACTGCTGGGCTGGTGCTCAGGGCTGACTGAGGCTTCTTTCCACTCCACTCCATTTCCCTGCTGATTGCTCTCTATATTTGGTTATGAGGGGGCAGGGTCAAGTTTTCCCTTTTCTATCTTGTTTGGCCCCAGTAGGTGGAATCAGAGCTTGAGTGAGGGCCTTGAAGAATCTGCCAGGGAGAGAGTCATGGGCTTGTTTTGTGGCTGGGATGTCTCTAACGGGCTAGACAGCTGAACCAACTCATTTCACAGATAAGGAAACTGAGGCCAAGAGGGAGCTGACTTATCCAAGGCACCTGACTTCCAGCCTCATTCTTAGGACCCAGTGGACCCAACAGGGGCACCGCTTACCAACACCTTTGCCCGTATACAGGCTTCTGGAGAAGGGGTGGCTTAGGTGAGGTTTTATGGACAAAGCAGGAGGTGAAAGCCTGAAGTCAGAGGCACCAAGCCTCAACTTGAGGGGCAAGGCCTTTGGTAGGAAAACAAATCACAAAGATCAGAAGGCAGCAAGATCAAAAATGAGCTGAGATGCCATCTAAAATATGACTACTGGTCTCTACTTGTCTGGAGCAAAAGAAAAAGAAGGAAACCAAAGACTCAAAGAAGAAACTACTCTACAGGACTAATACCCCACACAAGCCATATCCTCATCTATCCTGAGACCAGAAAAACTAGCTGGTGCCTGGCTACCACTACCAACTGTTCTGACCAGGGACACAATAGATGGTCCTAGATAGAATGAGAGAAAACTGTAGAACAAAACTCAAACTCTTGAAAGTGAAGGGGGGAGGGGGAGGGGGAGGGAAGCTAGATTAAAGGAAATGGAACAACCAGAATGGAAATAATGAGAATGTTGACACATTGTGAAAAATGTAACAAATGTCACTGAACAGTGTGTATAGAAATTGTTAAATGGGAACCGAATTTGCTATGTAAACTTTCACCAAAAACACAACAAAATATTTTTTTAAAAATAAAATGGGCTGAGAAGTAGAATATGGGAGGAGTAGGGTCAGTGTTTCAGGTCCAGTCTCAGGAGCACAGGGAGGCTGCTGAGGGTGATATGGCAGGGGAGAGCGAGGGAGGAGGCTCACCAGATGACACCAGATGCTAGGCCACTGACCTGGGACCTCTGATACCAGAGAAACCGCATTGTGTTCTGCACAGCCTTAAAGAGAGAGCTGGCTTGAACTGGAAGCCCCAGACCCCACTTCCTTGCCTGTAAAATGGATAATAGTGCCAATCCTCCAGGACTTTCATGAGCAGTGAATGAGACAACATAAGTGAAAGTCCAACCATAGTGTCTGGCAGCTAGTAGGTGTTCAGTAAAAGGTTAGTTTTATTTCTGTTCTTGCATGGTGTCTATGCATCTCCGCTTCCCTTACCCTCCCCTCTCCCACAGTCAGCTGCTCTCACACCCTGCCCTTCCTCCCCCACAGTATCTCCCACTGTGGTCTCGTTTCCCCACATTCCAGGCCTTGCCCAGCTTTTCTCTTCCTACTCTATCTACTGGAGGAGAAATAATTTCCTGCAAACATTATTCTCACGTCACTCTACTGATCAATATTAATAATGAAAATAGTAACAGAGGTTTATTAGGCACCTATTATATACTTTTTTTTTTTATATACTAGATATTGGAATAAGCCCTTTATAACATCACCTCACATAAGCCTCAACAGTGCGTGAGAGAGGTGAGGAGACTGAACTCCATCCCTTCTCCTCTCTGGAGCCCAGTTCCTTCATTGAACAGTGATGGGTTTGGCCAGGGACTCCGAGGGTCCTTCATAAGTGTTGACTTCCTGGACAAGAGGAAGTTCCTAGAGGGGGTCATTGTACCCAAATAATGTCCTGGAGCTGGTGTTACTTTGTGCTGTGGGCTTCGACAAGTCACTGCCCCTCCATGGGCCTCAGTTTTCCTGTCTGTAAAGAAAGTGACTTGAAGGAAGGAGGTGCTCCTTAAAGCTCGTCTAGACCCAGCACTCTGATTCTGCAACTAAAATAATGACGGTCACGCTAGTGCTTTCTTTGCTGGTCAAAGTCCTCGTTTTCATTGTTTCCATTAATATATACACATATTTTTAACCTCCTCCAATGCCCTCATCATGTTTTCTCATTTTCATCCTCATTTCAATTGCCCCTTGGGATTTGGAACCGAATTTTAGAGAAGGTCAAATGCAGTTTCTTGGGGCAGCCTTCTTTCTCTACAGCCACCTTTCCAGAGAAGAGGAATAAAAGAATGCCTCAGGCAGTCTCTGGATTAGGGTAGGGGCTGTGGAGGAAGTTATACACCTGGCAAAGAAATTGCTCAGCCAACCCACCACGTGGAATCCCAGCTCTTGCGAGTGGGCTAATGCTGGCCCGAATTCCTTCAGAAAGGTTCCAAATTTATTAGATATGGACCCCAGAACTACAAGAGACCTTAGTGGTCTCTTCTTCAACCTTCTCATTTACAGTTGGGGAAACTGAGGCCCAGAGAGCAATTTCATAACCAAATCAAGATTCAGCTAGAAACTGAAACTGAGTCCCATGATTCAGAGTCAAGGAGAACAAAAAACTAAGCGGAGTCACTCCATACACAGAATCTGCCACCCCCACATTCACAGCAAAGTAAATACCTTGATTTGTTTATTTATTTATTTTATTGTGAAAGTTTACAGAACAAATTAGATTCCCATACGATAGTTTGTACATAAAGTACCCCAAGACATTGGTTGCGTTGTATCAGCACTCTCCCCATTCTCCCCATTTTCACCCTGGGTTCCCCATTTCCTTTTGCTGGGATTTTGTACCCCTTCCTGCCTTCTTATCTTTGCTTTTGGGCAAATACTACCCTTGTGATTGTTCTAAGGAACACGTTCCTTTTGGGTGTTATTGTTTATTTTATGGGCTTGTCTATTGTTTGGCTGGAAGTTGGTCTCCAGGCATGGCTTCAGTTCCCAATCAGAAGGATGTCTTAGGGTCATAGTCTGGGGGGTTCCTTCAGTCTCTGCCAGCCCAATAAGTCTTGTCTTTTTTGTAAATTTGATTTTTTTGTTCTATATTTTTATCCAACTCTGTCTACGACCCTCTGTTGTGATCCCAGTCAAGGAGGTCAGTAGTTGTAGTCAAGCACCATCTAGTTCTTCTGGTCTCGGAGTCATGCAGGATGTGGTTCGCGTGGTCCACTAGTCCTTTGGACTAATTGCTCCCTGAGTCTTTGGTTATTTTCTCTCTCTTTTGCTCCAGACAGGAAGAGACCAGTAGTTGTATCTTAGATGGCTGCTCGAAAGCTTTAAATACCTTCATTTAATCATCAGGATACTTAGCAACCCTCTTTATTTTCCTCCAGCTCTATGGCTGCTCGGGATAGAGCAGGGCAATAGATAGAAATTATTGGCCGATGTATTCAACAGCACAGGCGTGGATCTGATCTATCGTTGGTCAAAAGCTGTACATCGATTTGAGCATTTGTTAGAAATACAAAGTCAAGTCAGAAGTGCCCTTGGCTGACCTGGTTTTAAAAAAATCTCCTGTACCAAAAGGAATCGGCCACCTAGTAAATGCAGAAGGGGTGAATTTCAGGTGAATGGTCATGGTGAGAGAGAGTTTTGAGTGAACTAGTTTTAAAAGTGGCCAATTTAGCCTTGAATCTGGGTTTCTTCGCTATAAACAGGGCTCCCCAGCTAAATCCCCCTTCATGAACCCTACCTTTCCATGTGGCCTTGAGGGTTAACCAACTCAAAGTACCAAAGCTTCAGGGGGGCCTTGATCCCCAAACTCCCCAGGTGACCATCCCTGTACTAGGTGGCAGGGCCAGGATGAGGGTGAGGAAAGCAGGGGGTCAGGGTGCAAAATATAAGGAGGCAGTCAATCTCAGGCTCATGTAAGTGCAGGGTCAGTGCTTGAGAGTGAGTGCCTCCTTAAATTTTGCACCCTGACACCTACTTGCCTCACCCCCATCCTGACACTTTTCCGTGGCACCATTAGTGGCCAGTGGGCAACCTGCTTGGGGTCTGCACATCAGCGATCCTACGCTCTCCGCCTCAGGGTGGTGAGTACCCGTCCCTGTGGCATCTGCCCATGGCTCCCAGGCCTGCCTCGCCCCTCCTGTTTGCCGGCAGCAGTGGTTCACACCCTGCCATGTGCCAGAAAGCAGGCAATGTTTGCAAATAATGATTAATCTCCAAGTCGAGGGCTCTGGAAAATGAAACTGCCATCACCGGACTGGGGCTTTCACTTACTGGAGACATTTAAGAGGAAGGTGGTGGCCGTTTCCTAGGAAACACTCTGGGTTCAGGATCTCAGTCTGGAGAGGCTTGTGGCCAGTCCACCCTTCAGCCCATGCTGGGTGTAGGGAGTGCTCTCTGCTGGGGCCGTGTTTCCTGGGGAAGCAGGGCACAGCCATGAAGAGACAGCTTTCACTCCCTGGCCCAGAGAAGGAGGAGGCTGTTCCGAGGGGCAGAAGGGCCGAGCCCTCCACAGGAAGGGCACGGACATTCACAAGCACCTGTAGGTGCCAGCCCTGGCTGAGCTCTTCTTAAACTTATTCCCCTAATGCCTCATGGCACCACTGTTTACTCCTCCCTCCAGACCTGGTTCCCCTTACTTGGACACAGAGGGATGGTGGCGCTCTAAGGTAGCTTAGGGGACAGGGGCAAACAAGTTGGAAATGGAATAAGAGCTTACATCCACATAGCTTCAGCTTTATTCTAACAGTTCCTTATAGGGCAGAAAGGGGCTCAAAGCCCACTCTCTTCAGGTCCCCTCTGCCACCAGCCACAGGTTCCCCCTGCCCCCAGCCACAGGTTCCCCCTGCCCCCAGCCACAGGTTCCCCTGCCCCCAGCCACAGGCCCTCCTTGCCCCCAGCCACAGATTCCCCCTGGTCCCAGCCACAGGCCCCCGCTGCCCCTCAGCTCTCTCTCTATCTGCAAATGCTGATGCAGGCCCCATGTGTTTTTGAATCACTGTCCTCTTTCCCAAGGCTTCCCTGCAAAAACCTTGACCCCTGCTGAGCCCTTTATTTCCTTAACATGGATTTTTTAATGCGTGTGAGTGTATGTGTACGTGCATGGATAAATGTCAGTGTGTGTGTCTCTGTCGTGTGTATGAGATACCTGTGGCTGTCAAGAAGTTGATTTGGACTCATAGCAACTCATAGCAAAGTAGAACTGCCCCATGGGGTTTCCAAGGAGTAGCTGGTGGATTCGAACTGCTGACATTTTGGTTAGCAGCCAAGCTCTTAACCACTGCACTACCGGGGCTCCCTGGTATATGCGATAGGAAAACAAACAAATTTTTTTTAAAATCCCAGTTGCAGTCAAGTTGACTGCAACTCATGGCGACCCCACATATGTCAGAGTAGAGCTCCGACAGGGCTTTCAGAAGCTGTGATATTTTGGAGTAGGTCACTAGGAGATGGTAACAGATGAGGACTTAAGGCTCAGAGAAGTTAAGAAACTTACTGAAGGTCCTGCAGGCTTTCCTGGCCTGTGCTACTCTGTGTACGTTGGCATTTCTTGCTGCAGAGGTGAAAGAACAGAGTGTGTGTGTGGACGTGTGCATGTCCTCAGTTGAGCCAGGAGCTCCCCCAGTCTCTGCAGCTGTCATTGTTGAAACTGGGAGCCAGGAAGCTACTGGGGAAGAGGCCAATGGCCTGCATATGGGTCTCAAGATGCCCAATGAGAGTTGCTCCTAAAAGGCAGGCTTTCTGCCTCCTTTGAGCCATTTCCTCCCAATAAAGTCAGGGATCCTCAAGGACAGGGTATGTTAATGACCTCTGTCTCCCATTCACACTTGGCCTGGTGACTAGCACACAGTAGTCACTCGATAACTCTGAGTTGGAGCTCTGGTGGTGCAGTGGTTAAGAGCTCGGCTGCTAACCAGAAGGTCAGCAGTTCGAACCCACCAGCTGCTCCTTGGAAAACCTATGGGGTGGTTCTACTCTGTCCTATAAGGTCTCCATGAGTCAGAGTTAACTCAATGGCAAGAGTGTTAAGTCTGAGGTGGGTAGTGCTTGTCCTTCTTACCACCAGCAATGTGATCAGGGCCGATGTTGCCCCTGGCCTCCCCAAGCAAGGGCAGGGCACACAATGGGCCATTAGGGGATTCACACTGAAGAAAATGGAGGGAAACTCAGAATGACTCCCAAAGACAGCTTGGCATGGGGTATTCAGAGAGAACAGCTTGTGTTTCTTCCTTCGGGGAGAGGGGCCATCACCATCACTCCCCTAGGGCACCTTCAGAGGGTCAGCCTGAACCTCTCCCGAGGAACCCCCTTACACACGGACACACACCATTTTCAGGAGTACGGCATAATGGAAAATTCTGCCGTGACTTTGCTTCCCTGAGTAACCTCCTCCCAGCATTTCTGGCCACTTCCCACGGCACAGCCACCTAATTGCTCAGAGCCTGTGAAAGCCTTTCAGAGCTTCTGGGACCTTTTCTTTTGCTATTTTTACCCCTCCATTTGAAAGAGAATTAAGTAGGTGTGGAAATGCTACCTGTGCATTTGGGGGTGGGGGGGTGTGGTGAAGAAGCCCATCTACACGCACCCAACACAGCAGGCCTCTGAAGAGACCCCAAGCAAGAAACCCCCTATTGCTTGAGTCACCTGAAAACCGTGGACAGAGGTGAGCCTGTGGAGAAAGGGGACTTAATGAGGACAACTCATTATTAGGATGAAGATGTCTCATCAACTGGCTCCCCCATTTTCTTTGTTTGCTAAAACTGCCATCACAAAATAGCACAAAGTGGGTGGCTTTAAAGCACAGAAATTTATTTTCTCACAATTCTGGAGGCCGAAAGTCCAAACTCAGGGTGTCGGCAGGGCTATGTTCTCTCTCTGCTGGTTCTAGGGGTAGATCCTTCCTCGTCTCTTTCAGCTTCTGTACCCCCAGGTGTCTGTTGGCATTCCTTGGCTTGGAGATGTATCTTCACATGGCATCTGTCTTCCTCTTGTGTGTGGCTCCCTTTTTAAAGAGACCACTCAGAAGGGATTAGGGTTAGGACCCATCCTACTCCCGTATGACATTGCTAATTTAACTGATAACATCTGCAAAGAAAAACCCTATTTTTCCAAGCAAGGACACATTTACAGGTATAAGGGTTAGGACTTCAGTATAACTTCTGGGGGGTCACAATTCAACCCACAACACCCATCCAACAAATGGTATCCCCAGGCAGGGGGACTGTAGGAAGACCTGGACCCAAAGCCTGGGTGGTGGGCCTGCCAAAGGAATCCCTGTGTTCTTTAGTGTCTGACTAGCAGCAAGCTTCTGATTGGTCCTTTGACCTTCCTGTGCAAGATGAGCCACAGAAAGGAACTGAGAAAGCATCCCCAAGAAAGCCAGACATTCAGACTTCACTTGGGTGCAAGATTAAAGGAGGAAGCCAAGTGCTGCTTTAGAGGAAACAAAGTCAACAAAGAAGTCAGTGGTGGAAGGATGATCACGGTGGAAAGAGACATCAACACTGACCGGAGGGCCCTGCAAAGGGAACACTGTGAGAGGATCAGGACCAGAAAGACATGGCCAAATTTCCGCTGTTTCTGCTAAAGCTAAGTCAAACCACCATTCCTGACTCAGCCACAGATATATGTATGATATAGTACAGACTCATCCAAAATGGCAGAACAGTCTGGACAGGTCTACCACCAATTCTGCATGACTCTGGGCAAGTCACAAACCCACTCTGAGCCTCAGTTTTCTTACCAGCAGAGGGAATGGAATTAGATGACCTCATACATCTGAGATTCTATAACTTTATTCAAATCTGTGCTCATTAAAAAAAAAAAAAAAAACACTGCCATTGAGTAGATTCTGACTCATGGAGACCCTATAGGACAGAGCAGAACTGCCCCCACAGGGGTTCCAAGGCTGTAAATCTTTATGGAAGCAGACTGCCATATCTTTCTCCCACAGAGTGGCTGATGGGTTTGAACCACTGACCTTTTGGTTAACAGCTGAGTGCTTAACTGCTGTACCACCAGGGTGCCTATATTCATACAGAGGTCCAAAAAAAGAGCTCTCCTTTCAGCTCGCCTCTAGCAAATCGGGTAGGAGCAGTGGGCACAGCTCCTGGCTCTTACGTCTGGTCCTCATCACCCTGCCTGTTATTCAGGTATTACTATACTTCCTGTTGACCTTAGAGGGCACAATTCAGGAGTAGCCAATCAGTAAGAGGATTTGTGTGGACACGCTTTGTCAATCACAAAGTGTTATGTAAATGGTAGAGCACTGCCTTTGTTGTTATTTAGTGGGTGTCCTGAAGGAAAGGTTTTTATTCAAAGGACTACCCTCCTGCCCCCTCTCAGGATATTAGAAGACCCTGCAGATGTGTGAATGGAAACCAGGAAGAGCCTAGAAACCATCTCAACCTCTCCATCCCCTTCCAATGGAGTCTGTAAGAGAGGGGAGGTGGCTTCCCCAAGGTCAACAGTGAGTTATTTGCATAGTCAAGTCTCAGCCAGGCTTATCTCCTCACCCGAGAGATCCCAGTTGCCTTCAGAAGTCAACCAAGTGCTTCCTCAGCATGTCAGAGCTCCTGAGAGGCAGGGTCAGCTCTGGGAAGAGCCCAGCCAAGGGGAGGTCATCCACTGCGACTTCATGTGAACACAGTGGAAGAGCAGGCAGAGTCATCAAGGCCAAGAGCTTGGCGCTGAGGGTGGAGGATGACCCAGCGCTGCCCAATGCCAGATGGGTGACCTTGGGCAAGGACACACTAAGTATCCTTTCCTGTAAAATAGAAGGAAAACAAAATCTACCTCTCAGGGGTAAGTGGGATGATGCTTATAAAATCTTGGCACAGGACGTGACACATAGTAAGAGCTCAATAAATATAATTATTGTGATCATTAAGGCAATGTTCCCAGAGTTGAGGAGGGCAGCAAGCTGGCTCCAGCATATTCCCTTTGGCAAATTCTTCCTCAAACAGATGGCTAAAGGGAGGATGAGCTCGGAGTGGGGTCACAGGGCCGACTGCTCCCCATGCTGCTGCGGACACATCGGTGACTAGCGCACGGCAAGGGCTTCTTCAGCTGAGAAGATTGGACATCTCTTTATCCAAGGGCAAGCTGCTGTCCACACATTCTAACTCCTCCCACTCAGCCCTAAGCCACAGGAATGGGTTGTAGGAAGTCAAGGGAAGGCCTTGATGTTTTCATAGCATCTGTGCGCCATATCAACAGGGATGGAGCCCTCTACTCCCACCCCACCCACCACCAACACTGCCACCACCTTTAGAAATAGAGAGAGGTGATGGAGGCTGGACTTATCTTGCTTTTACATCATGCAGATTCCCCAGCACTCTCTCTGCTCCTTTCCCTATCCTGGGTTGAAAAGATGGATCCTCTGCTGGTAGGAGATATCGCATCTTCTCCAATCAGATCACTACGCTGCACTGGCAACATTATCTACAAAGACAGTTGTCTATGCATTTGGGGAATAAAACTAGAAAGCACTTGATCTGATAAATGTCACCCACTGGAGACATCTGCAGAAATGTATGCAGCAGCAGCAGCCCAACCAACAAACAATGTCAAAGAAAGCCAGCTTAACGCTGCCCTGTAAGTAATGACTTTGTACTTTTCCAGAACACTCCCAGGGGATCCATCCCAGAACCACAGCATGACTCACCTGCTCTCATGTTAGCTGGTTACCTGAGCTCAGCTGAGAAGCCATGTATTTCGCAAGACCCTTCAGATGTTTGTGAGCATTATTCCATTTGGGTTCAGGGCCCACGTTCCACAAAAAAATCGGGTTTCAGGCTCTACCACACCATCAACAAGCATGGGCTGCAATTTGGGGGGGCTCCCTTCCTCCTTTCCCCAGCACCGCCTGGATATAGAACACCCCATCAGATGGTTCATTAGTGCTATTTGTACCATGGCCATGGCTGGAACGGTGGGAGGGGAATGGTGACTAGAGGTGTCTGGCTGACTTTGGTGGGGGTCCTAGAGCTCTCTGTCTGGATGAAGATGGGTCTCCCAGTGGTGAGGGATGGGGTGGTGGGACAGGACCAATTCGTCTATCTATATCTTTAGTCAGCGCTGTCCCTGGAGAACACCCAGTGAGGGCCATCTCCTGAGGTCGCTCACTCCTGGTAGCTGTGGGGAAGCAGGTGGCCAAAGCTGCAGGGAGCCCCTGGAAAGGATGGAAGAGAAGAGGGATGATGGATGCGGAGGAGGGTGGGGAGAAAAGTCAGCCAGCTGGTGCTGAGAAACAATGGGAAATATCAAACTCTAAGAAATATCAACTCTAGGCAGAGGGGCAGGGGTAGGTTGGTTGCCTAGGAACAGGCACTCTTCATCCCCCTCCCCATCCCCAGTTCTCCAGGATTCCTGTGGTCCCCTGTTTAGGCTGAACCCCTTCAAGTAAGCTGAGATGTAGCAGAAACCGCAGTGGATTTAGTTTGAGACCATATCATTTCACATTCAGACATGGCAGCTTTGAGAGTAAAAGAGGGTGCTGTGAATCATTGTCCTGGGGCGGAGCCAGTGCTTAAGTGCTCAGCTACTAACCAAAAGGTTGCTGGTTCAAATCCACCCAAAGGTGCCTTGGAAGAAAGGCCTGGTAATCTACTTCCAAAAAACCAGCCGCTGAAAATCCTATAGAGCACAGTTCTACTCTGACATACATGGTGTCGCCATGAGCCAGATTTGACTGGGCAGCAACTGGTTACTGACTAGCAGACATAATCTAGAACTGTCTAAGGCCAACGGGGATGTGTAGTCACCTTGTCTAAACAGACCTGGGTTTCAGCTCTAGCTCTATCATTTACCAGTTGTGGGGCTCTGAGGATGACACTTAATCTCTCTGAACCTCAATCATCTCATTTGTGAAATGGGTACAATAATACTTAACTCAGAGAGTTGTCAGAGGGTGAGCTGAGAGAACTGATGTGACTTTACTTTGTACAATGTTGAGCATTACCCAGAAGTCAGATACCACTTCCATGTGCCTCATGATCAGATTTCCTTAGGATGGGGATAATTGGAATGTGGTTTTGGGGTGATTTTCCCATCCCTTCAGGGATGGTCCCGAGATCAATCCTGGGACATTTTTGTGGACAGTAAGCTAGTGAGGAGCCCTCAGAAAATTCTGACAGGCAGCCCAGAGTTGACATGCTCAGTAATGCCTCGTGTTTACCTGGGGGACATCTTTCCATCTGTCACCTCTTGTGACATTTCTAACAAGCCTGTTGGATAAAACTGACTTTGCACCACCCAATTCACTCCCAAAGAGGTCAAGACTTGCCTGTAGTCTCACAGTTAATGGCAGAGCTGGGACCACGATCCAGACCCTGGCAGCCTGGCTCAAGGCTTAATCCCCCCATCTCGCATCGCTGGCAATCCTACAAGCCAGGCGCTGAGCTAAACGTCTTATTTACTGTCACATTCAATCCTCACCTTAAGAGAAGGAAGGAGCCTTGGTGGTGCAACGGTCAAGCGCTTGGCTGCTAACCGAAAGGTCAGTGGTTCAAATCCACCAGTGGCTCCATGGGAGAAAGACCTGGTGATCTGCTCCTGTAAAGATTCCAGCCTAGGAAACCCTATGGGGCAGCTCTACTCTGTCACGTGGGGTCTATGAGCCAAAATTGACTTGACTATACCTAACAACAAAACAAAACTGAGAGAAAGTATTATGTTCTCCATTTTCAGATGAGGAAACTAAAGTCCCCAAAGTTAAATCCCCACCTCCGGGGTCAAATGGGGATGGAAACCCTTTTCTACCTGACTTTGGCCCAGTGTTCCTGGTTCTATACCCCACAGCCTCTTTCTAGCATGTTCCAGGAAAGTAGGGAGGGTCTGGCCTAGAGCTCAGCTGACAGGAAGCAGTCAGGGGGAAGCCCAAACGAATTTGGGATTCCAGAGAGTATGGTAAAATGAAGTCAGCAGCCCCTGCTGGCTGGGTTGGACAATCCACACCTTCTTTTTTTTTTTTAAATAATTTTTATTGTGCTTTAAGTGAAAGTTTACAAATCAAGTAAGTCTGTCACATATAAGCTTATACACCTTGCTACATACTCCCATTTACTCTCCCCCTAATGAGTCAGCCCGCTCCCTTCTTCCAGTCTCTCCTTTCGTGACCGTTTTGCCAGTTTCTAACCCTCTCTACCCTCCTATCTCCCCTCCAGACAGGAGATGCCAATACAGTCTCAAGTGTCCACCTGATGCAAGTAGCTCACTCTTCATCAGCATCTCTCTCCAGCCCATTGTCCAGTCCCTTGCATGTCTGAGGAGTAATCTTCGGGAATGGTTCCTGTCCTGGGCCAACAGAAGGTTTGGGGACCATGACCGCCAGGATTCTTCTAGTCTCAGTCAGACCATTAAGCCTGGTCTTTTTATGAGAATTTGGAGTCTGCATCTCACTGTTCTCCTGCTCCCTCAGGAGTTCTCTGTTGTGTTCCCTGTCAGGGCAGTCATCGGTTGTGGCCAGGCACCATCTAGTTCTTCTGGTCTCAGGATGATGTAAGTCTCTAGTTCATGTGGCCCTTTCTGTCTCGGGCTCATAGTTATCGTGTGACCTTGGTGTTCTTCTTTCTCCTTCGATCCAGGTGGGTTGAGACCAATTGATGCATCTTAGATGGCCGCTTTTTAGCATTTAAGACCCCAGATGCCACACTTCAAAGTGGGTTGCAGAATGTTTTCATGATAGAGTTTATTATGCCAATTGACTTAGAAGTTCCCTGAAGCCATAGTCCCCAAGCCCCCGCTCTTGCTCCGCTGACCTTCGAAGCATTCAGTTTATCCTGGAAACTTCTTTGCTTTTGGTCCAGTCCAGTTGAGCTGACCTTGCCTGTATTGAGTATTGTCCTTCCCTTCACCTAAAGTAGTTCTTATCTACTAACTAATCAGTAAATAACCCTCTCCCATCCTTCCTCCCTCCCCCTTCTCGTAACCACAGAAGAATGTGTTCTTCTCAGTTTATACTATTTCTCAAGAACTTATAATAGTGGTCTTATACAGTATTTGTCCTTTTGCATCTGACTAATTTCACTCAGCATAATGCCTTCCAGGTTCCTCCATGTTATGAAATGTTTCACAGATTCGTCACTGTTCTTTATTGATGGGTAGTATTCCGTTGTGTGAATGTACCGTAATTTATGTAACCATTCATCCGTTGATGGACACCTTGGTTGCTTCCAGCTTTTTGCTATTGTAAACAGAGCTGCAATAAACATGGGTGTGCATATATCTGTTTGTGTGAAGGCTCTTATTTCTCTAGGGTATATTCCGAGGAGTGGGATTTCTGGGTTGTATGATAGTTCTATTTCTGACTTTTTAAGAAAACGCCAGATAGATTTCCAAAGTGGTTGTACCATTTTACATTCCCACCAGCAGTGTATAAGAGTTCCAATCTCTCCACAGCCTCTCCAACATGTATTATTTTGTGTTTTTTGGATTAATGCCAACCTTGTTGGAGTGAGATGGAATCTCATCGTAGTTTTAATTTGCATTTCTCTAATGGCTAATGATCGAGAGCATTTTCTCATGTGTCTGTTAGCCGCCTGAATACCTTCTTTAGTGAAG
Organism: Loxodonta africana; assembly: GCF_030014295.1. NCBI lineage: Eukaryota > Metazoa > Chordata > Mammalia > Proboscidea > Elephantidae > Loxodonta > Loxodonta africana. The sequence continues at coordinate 19,937,855 of NC_087353.1, read as the reverse complement.
TGCGTGTTCGTATCCTTTGCCCACTTTTTGATTGGGTTGTCTTTTTGTGGTTGAGTTTTAACAGAATCATATAGATTTTAGAGATCAGGCGCTGGTCAGAGATGTCATAGCTGAAAATTTTTTCCCAATATGTAGGTGGTCTTTTCACTCTTTTGGTGAAGTCTTTAGATGAGCATAGGTGTTTGATTTTTAGGAGCTCCCAGTTATCTGGTTTCTCTTCGTCATTTTTAGTAATGTTTTGTATTCCATTTATGCCTTGTATTAGGGCTCCTAACTTTGTCCCTATTTTTTCTTCCATGATCTTTATCGTCTTAGTCTTTATGTTTAAGTCTTTGATCCACTTGGAGTTAGTTTTTGTGCATGGTGTGAGGTATGTGTCCTGTTTCATTTTTTTGCAAACGGATATCCAGTTATGCCAGCACCATTTGTTAAAAAGACTATCTTTTCCCCAATTAACTGACACTGGGCCTTTGTCAAATATTAGCTGCTCATATGTGGATGGATTTATATCTGGGTTCTCAATTCTGTTCCACTGGTCTATGTGCCTGTTGTTGTACCAGTACCAGGCTGTTTTGACTACTGTGGCTGTATAATAGGTTCTAAAATCAGGTAGAGTGAGGCCTCCCAATTTCTTCTTCTTTTCAGTAATGCTTTACTTATCCGGGGCTTCTTTCCCTTCCATACGAAGTTGATGATTTGTTTCTCCATCACTTTAAAAAATGTCATTGGAATTTGGATCGGAAGTGCATTGCATGTATAGATGGCTTTTGGTAGAATAGACATTTTTACTATGTTAAGTCTTTCTATCCGTGAGCCAGGTATGTTTTTCCACTTATGAGGTCCCTTTTGGTTTCTTGCACTAGTACTTCGTAGTTTTATTTGTATAGGTCTTTTATATCTTTGGTAAGATTCATTCCTAAATATTTTATCTTCTTGGGAGCTACTGTGAATGGTATGGATTTGGTGATTTCCTCTTCGATGTTCTTTTTGTTGATGTAGAGGAATCCAGCTGATTTTTGTATGTTTGTCTTGTAACCTGAGACTCTGCCGAACTCTTCTATTAGTTTCAGTAGTTTTCTGGAAGATTCCTTAAGGTTTTCTGTGTATAAGATCATGTCATCTGCAAATAGAGATAATTTTACTTCTTACTTGCCAATCTGGATGCCCTTTATTTCTTTGTCTAGCCTAATTGCTCTGGCTAGGACCTCTAGCACAATGTTGAATAAGAGCAGTGATAAAGGGCATCCTTGTCTGGTTCCCGTTCTCAAGGGAAATGCTTTCCAGCTCTCTCCGTTTAGAGTGATGTTGGCTGTTGGCTAGATGCCCTTTATTATGTTGAGGAATTTTCCTTCAGTTCCTATTTTGCTGAGAGTTTTTATCATAAATGGGTGTTGGACTTTGTCAAATGCCTTTTCTGCATCAATTGATAAGATTGTGTGGTTTTTGTCTTTTGTTTTATTTATATGGTGGGTTACATTAATGGTTTTTCTAATATTAAACCAACCTTGCATAAAAAAAAAATACCTGGTATAAATCCCACTTGGTCGTGGTGGATTCTTTTTTTGATATGTTGTTGAATTCTATTGGCTAGAATTTTGTTGAGGATTTTTGCATCTATGTTCATGAGGGATATAGGTCTGTAATTTTCTTTTTTTGTGGTGTCTTTACCTGGTTTTGGTATCAGGGATATGGTGGCTTCATAGAATGAGTTAGGTAGTATTCCATCATTTTCGATGCTTTGAAATAGCTTTAGTAGTAGTGGTGTTAACTCTTCTCTGAAAGTTTGCTACAACTCTGCAGTGAAGCCATCCGGGCCGGGGCTTTTTTTTTTGCTGGGAGTTTTTTGATTACCTTATCAATCTCTTTTTTTGTTATGGGTCTATTTAGTTGTTCTACTTCTGATTGTGTTAGTTTAGGTAGGTAGTGTTTTTCTAGGAATTCATCCATTTCTTCTAGGTTTGCAAATTTGTTACAGTACAATTTTTCGTAATAATCTGATATGATTCTTTTAATTTCAGTTGGGTCTGTTGTGATATGGCCCATCTCGTCTCTTATTCGGGTTATTTGTTTCCTTTCCTGTATTTCTTTAGTCAGTCTGGCCAATGGTTTATCAATTTTGTCAATTTTTTCAAAGAACCAGCTTTCGGCTTTGTTAATTCTTTCAATTGTTTTTCTGTTCTCTATTTCATTTAGTTCAGTTCTAATTTTTATTATTTGTTTTCTTCTGGTGCCTGATGGATTCTTTCGTTGCTCACTTTCTATTTGCTCAAGTTGTAGGGACAGTTCTCTGATTTGGGCTCTTTGTTCTTTTTGTATCTGTGCATTTATCGATATAAATTGGCCTCTGAGCACTGCTTTTGCTGTGTCCCAGAGGTTTTGATAGGAAGTGTTTTCATTCTCGTTGCATTCTATGCATTTCTTTATTCCCTCCTTAACATCTTCTATAACCCAGTCTTTTTTGAGCAGAGTATTGTTCAGTTTCCAAGTATTTGATTTCTTTTCCCTGATTTTTCTGTTATTGATTTCCCCTTTTATGGCCTTGTGGTCTGAGAAGATGCTTTGTAATATTTTGATGTTTTGGATTCTGCAAAGGTTTATTTTATGACCTAACATGTGATCTATTCTAGAGAATGTTCCATGTGCACTAGAAAAAAAGTATACTTTGCAGCTGTTGGGTGGAGCGTTCTGTATAGGTCTGTGAGGCCAAGTTGGTTGATTGTAGCAATTATGTCTTCCGTGTCTCTACTGTGCTTCTTACTGGAAGTCCTATCCTCCTCCGAAAGTGGTGTGTTGAAGTTTTCTACTATAATTGTGGAGGTGTCTATCTCACTTTTCAGTTCTGTTAAAGTTTGTTTTATGTATCTTGCAGCCCTGTCATTGGGTGCATAAATATTTAATATGGTTATATCTTCCTTGTCAATTGTCCCTTTAATCATTATGTAGTGTCCTTCTTTATCCTTTGCGGTGGATTTAACTTTGAAGTCTATTTTGTCAGAAATTAATATTGCTGCTCCTGCTCTTTTTTGATTGTTGTTTGCTTGATATATTTTTCTTCTATCCTTTGAGTTTTAGTTTGTTTGTGTCTCTAAGTCTAAGGTGTGTCTCTTGTAGGCAGCATATAGACAGATCGTGTTTCTTTATCCAGTCTGAGACTCTCTGTCTCTTTATTGGTGCATTTAGTCCATTTACATTCAGTGTAATTATAGATAAGAATGTGTTTAGTGCTGTCATTTTGATGCCTTTTTGTGTGTGTTGTCGACAATTTCATTTTTCCACTAACTTTTTTGTGCTAAGACGTTTGTCTTTGTAAATTGAATCCACACCTTCTTGGGTGACCTGGGATGACCCAGTTTCTGCCTAGATGGCTGTGGCTCACTAGCCACTGTGGGGGCAGCCAGGGATCTCAGGGTCTGTCTCCCTTGAGCCTGGGGCCCTCCAAGCTACTGCCGGTTTGTAGGCTTCCACACTTCTGCTGATAACGCCCGCGGTTCCACCTTGTAGTCTTCGAGGAAGGGTGATGCATCTCTTCAGCCTGAAAGAGGACTATGGACAGATAAGTCCTCCTTCTTCCCCAGCTGCTGCCCCACCAATCCTGCAAAACCACTATGACATCGAAATAAGTTCTTTTCTGAAGAGCCAAATGGATTTTCCACATAGTGAGGCAGGGCGGGAGAGGCAGTGGCTCTGCCTGCCCCTTGCACAGTCCAAGAGAAGCCCTACCAGACTTGGTCCTGTGGTGCTCCTTTCCCCTCTCTCTCTCCAGGCTCGCCTTTCACCATGCCCCTCCATCCAGGAACCACAGGGCCCTAGGAGGCCCATTCTGCATTTGCCACCTGGCACTCCTGGGTGCTCCCTGGGCTCCCCCCTGCTCTGTCACCATTGCTCTGCTGGTGGGTGAGCATGAACATAGAGGCTCCGATTCAGGGTGTCTCTCAAGGACAAGAGCTGCAGAGAGCTCTTTGCTGGGTCACCTTGCTAAGGGGCATAAAGATCTGATCTTTCAGATGTTTTATCTATTGGTGCAGCTTCGGCCTTGACCCTTCTATACCTCTGACCCATCTCCCACCCACATCACCTTAATAGATTCTGCCTCTTCCAAGTGGCTTCTGACCTCAGCTTGCTATAAAAGGAGCCACAAGCTCTGAGCAGGGGCTTTCCATGCTCCCTAGGACAGGTAGTACCAGCTCCAACAGGCAGCTTTGGATTCCAACTCTCCCTCAGAACTGTCAATTAGGCCTGCCCTGACTGCCATATTTAATACAGCAATTTTTCCTTCCCCACCACACACACACAACCCTTTTTATTCTTTTACTTTTCTTCCCCCCCGGTGCTGATTACCTTTCCTCAATTGATTAAGTCCGTTGTTTAATTTCTGTATCTGCCCATTGAGAGTAAACTCCAGAAGGCTCCTCATTTTGCAGGAATCCCAAGACACTCAGTGGAGGCCTCTACAGAGCTCTAGCCAACAGTGTGGGCAGCAGGCGCCAGTCACTGCGTCCCATCAGCACCCCTCAGCTTGAAGGCCAGAACACTCCTTCTTGGGCTCAAAGGCCTTGACTCCACCCCTCCACCCCCCACCATTAGCCCCTGCCCCTCAATACCTTGAGCCTGCACCTCCCTCATCCTTTGCTCCTCAGCTTCCTGGGCAGATTATGACAATATTTGTTTAGCTTGTTACTGTTTGCACAGCACCTTATCAATTACCCCCACTTGATCTCCCCACCAGGAAGGCTTTATTACCCCTCTCTACAGATGAAAAAACTGGGCCTGGGAGAGGTTTATTGGCCTGCCCAGATTTGATCCCACGGTTCCCAACTCACTTCCTCCAAGCAGTGGCCGATTACTTAGTAAGCAAGGTATGCATGGGCTTACTTGTGTTTACTTACTAATCTGCAGTGAATGAAGATGTGGTGAAAAATAGGTGAAATTGTTCACTACAGATTAATAAGTATGTACAAGTAAACCCGTGCATATCTTGCTAATTGAGTAATCTGGTCCTGCCTCCCAGGCAGCTGTCCCAACACTGGAGTGCTCTGATTTACAAAAAGTGCTTCTTCAGTTTAAGCTGAAACTGACTTTCTTATACCTGTTTTCAGTGCTCTCTTCTAGGACATTACAACGCACAGAAACAGTCTGTGCCCTTCAGAGACCTGAAGACCACTCTCAGACCCTCCTCACACATCCCTTCAGCAGCCTAACCAAAGCAACCAAACCCACTGCCATCAAGTCGATTCTGACTCATAGCAACCCTACAACACAGAGTAGAACTGCCCCATAGGGTTTCCAAGGAGCCTAAAACATCCTCAATTCCCTCAGCGTCTTCTCTTATGGTATGGTTTCCACCTGGCTAGCCTGTGAGATAGGAATTAGAAGATATTTCTGGTTTAGGGGCCTCTGTAGGTGAAACTGCCTCCTGACAACAGGGACAGAGCCTCAATCTCTGTGGCCAAATGTATGATATTCAAAATTTAAATATCCTTATGATATATAGGAGCCCTGGTGGTGCAGTGGTTAAGAGTTTGGCTGCTAACCAAAAGGTCAGCAGTTCAAATCCACCAGCCACTGCTTGGAAACCCTATGGGGCAGTTCTACTCTATTCTGTAGGGTCGCTGTGAGTTGGAATTGACTTGACGGCGATGGGTTCGGTTTTTTTGGTTCATGATATATAAAGGAGTGCCTGGGTGGTGCAAGCAGTTAACACACTCGGCTGCTAAAAGAAAGGCTGGAGGTTCAGGAGTAGATCACCAGGAAGAAAGGCCTGGTGATCTACTCCCGAAAAATCAGCCATTGAAAACCCTATGGAGCACAGCTCCACTCTGACACACACGGTCACCAAGAGTCAGAGTCGACTCCATGGCAATTGGTGGTATGAAACAGAGACACACGGAGGGGAGGAGGGAAGGTAAAGCAAACTCTCTGATGGTGAGTTCAAGTTCCTCAGAAGGGGCGAGTGTGCTGGCCAGGCTGTCTTCAAACATCTACACTCTGAACCGACAGCCGCCTGCCCACAGGGGTGGGCTGTGCGTATCTAGCAGCGCCAGTGACCCAGCAGGTGAGTCTGTCTGCAGCCACATTTCCCAGCTGGCTTTACCATTCGTAAGAGTGGTGTTTCGTCTTCATCTCTCTAACCCCCTGCGTCTATCTCTCAGCTGATTCCAAACATGGGAAGAAAAAGGCATGGTAGTTATTGCTCCCCACTCTAAAACTGCAACATTTGGGCAAGAGATGTTCTCTGCTAAGTGGGGAGGGTGTAATTGGAAGACTGCTGGGGACCGTCTTGCCCACCTCACATGAGAACCTCTTTGCAGACTAAACTACACCAGAGGGAAGCTGATGGAAGAGGTGGACAGAGAGCGCTGATGCATCATCTGAGACCCTGGATACAGCCCTACCTGAACAACCCATTATGAGCCAATAAATAACTATGTATTTGCTTAATTCAATCACTCAGTTATTTATGTTGCTTAAGCCAGTTTAAAATGGATTTCTGTCTCTTGCAATCAAAAGTGCTTTGACTGGTGCAGCTTTGCAAACACAAAACATCTGGTAGGGGCACCTTAAAGACTAGATTCCCAGCAAAGGCTAGGCTTATAGCAATTATAGAATAAACTATGGGTTCAATCCAGCACTACAAAAAAGGTGTGAGGCGTTATCTATCCACATGCTTAGGTGCAATTTATATTAATCAGGAAATAAATAAACTAACATTTATTTAGCACCCCTTTCCTTCAAAGGAAACCCTGGTGGCATACTGGTTAAGAGCTATGGCTGCTAACCAAAAGGTCGGCAATTCAAATCCACCAGGCGCTCCTTGGAAACTGTATGGGGCAGTTCTACTCTGTCCTATAGGGTCACTATGAGTCAGAATTGACTCAATGGCAATGGGTTTTTTGTTCATTTCCTTCAATGCTCCAGGCACTGTGCGAGGCCCTTTCATGTACTTTGTGTCATTTTCCCAAGAACACTGTGAGCGAACTCTATTATAATTAAGGATAAATCTAGCTGCTATAACAAATAGGCCCAAAATATACACCAGCTCCACAGTAATAGAGGCTTATTTCTCACTCACACCCAGTCAAGGTGAATGTTCCTGGTCTTGAGGAACTTGAGCAAGAGCTATCCTATATTCAGGGATTCAGAGGCCCAGGCTCCTTCCATGTTGGGGCTCTGCCAGCCACAAGCGCCTTGACTGCATCTGCATTGAGCTGGCAGAAGGAAGACAGAGCTTGGAGGGGGCACCCCTACTTCTTAAAATCCTTGATGCAGAAAATGTATACATCATTTCCACTGACATTTCATTGGCTGGAGCTCGCTCACATGACCACACTAAACCACAAGGGAGGCTGGGAAGCGTACCCAGGAAGACTAGGAAATGGATGTGAAAACGGTTTGCAGTCTGTCCTAGAGAGAGGTATCATCTACTCTGTAGATGAATAACAAGAGGCTCACATGGCCATAAGTGCAGTCACTTTGAACATGAGTCTGTGTGACCCCACAGCCCACCCAATTACCCTTTCTCCATGCTGCCTGAACTGGTGGTGGGGAGGTTATACCAAACAGCCCTTCTGTGGTGCCTAGTCCTAGGAAAACCCGAAACACTGGGAGTACAATTCCATATGGAATGTAGCAGAACAGAAGGTGCCAGAACAGTCAGTAAGCACTGAGGGATCTAAGAAGGTGTAAGGGCCGTGGCTGGACTGGTCAGTCAGTGCTTCATGGAGGAGGGGTAAGACGCATGGCACTCAGGCAGACAGCATGACATAACCACCAAGCAGGCATCCTCACTGGAGTCCAGCAATGACTTCTCTCATAGAGCTTTGAATGATTCCAGAGTCAAGAAGATGGAAGAAGGGTCGACCTTGATGTTATTGTGGATACAGCTCTTTTCTAGGCGGAAGAGATCCAGTAGCACCATGATTGCCAGTTGGAGATTGGGCCTCGGTTTCCCCAGCAAGGTCCTATGCCTTAATCAGGGCTTCCACAATCAGGTCATTCCAAAGAGGAGGGGTGAATGGCCAACCCTGGGATCATGGTGGTGCTGGCCTCACTTAGACCCTTGAGGCTGCTGCTAATGAGATGATGCATCAGAGCTCTTTCGCCACTCTTCCCCTTCTTAGCAGCCTGAAATTATGGGCTGGGTTTACAGAGCACTGGTGGACTCCTGGAGCCTCTGCTTTGATCCTCCAGAGCTTTCCACCCCACCTCCCTTCCTTCCTGCTCAGACTGTCCCTCGGTCAGCGGAGTTACAGTCTTGGGGATTTTTTGCAGAGCCAATGTGAAGACAGGGAACCTAGAGCCTGCATGTGGTTAAAGGTCCAGCTCGCTTCCCACTACCTGTGAGATCCCAGGCTGATTGCTTCCCCTCTCTGGATCTTTCTGTTTAAAAGAAAAAAAGACTGTGTGCTTTCAGCCTGAGTGGTCTTCATGTGACTAAGCTGGAGGGGCCTTCTTGTCTCTCAGCCCAGTCCCTTCGTTTACAAATGAGGAGAGATGCCCACAGAGGGGCGAGACTCAATCGAGGTCACCAAGCACTCTAATAAACAAGGTGTTTCGTGCTTCCTGGGAAAGGCATGCATGAGCACCCTTCCCTGATGTCAGAGTTTCCATGGTGCTTTTTATTGACGAGGGAGATAAATAGCCCAGTTAAGTCTTGGGTAAATAACCAGACTGAGGATCAGATGCAGACCTGTGGCATAAATAAGTTGTCTTTAATTAAGAAGAATCTACTTCCCACCACCTCAAACAGACCCCGCAGCCCTGCCTTGGGCAGTGAGCAGAGCGGCCTGGGCTGGAGCTGAACCATGGATCTACTCTTGGCTGCACATTAAAATCACCTAGGGAATTAAAAAAAAAAAAACTAATTCATATTCTCATGGAATCTAAACTTTCTGGAGCCACGAATGCTGGATGAACCCCTGAAACTATTGCCCTGAGATAATCTTCAAGCCTTAAATGAAGACTATACCCTAAAGTCTTTTTTAAACCAATAATTTAGCTTACTTAGTAAAGAATGTCTGCCTTGAATATTTTGCTCTTTTAAACATTTATCTATGTTCGATTAAATTGACAACAGCAACTCAAAGGTTAGATAGGAAGCTTAGGGGGCTGTGAGTTTATGTTAATGGAGGAGCAACAGCTTGGAAAGGGGGGTGAGAATGGCTGTAAAACTCAAAGAATGTAAGCAATGTCTCTGAATTGTACATGTAAAAACTGTTGAATTGGTGTATGTTTTTAACAACAAAAAAATATGTATATACCAATGGCCAGGCCCTACTCCCTGAGGTTTTGACTTAGCTGGTTTGTGGTGGGACCCAGGCATCTGATGATGAAAATTTCCCCGGGTGACTCCAATGTGCAGGCAGAACTGAAGTCCACCCAGCGGCATTTAAGAAGGCCCCCTGGGTTTTTATATATATATATATATATATATATATATATATATATATATATAGGAAGCCCTTAACTGTAAATGGGGTCAGGCACCTGATTTAGAGTATTTTCAGATTCCAGCAGTGTAAATACTCCCACCACGGCCTATGTTAAGCCACCACAGGTTGAAACAGTCAGCTTACAAAATTTCCCCATATTTAATACTGGTTCCCAGGAGCCTATAGCTCTGGCTCTAGCCGTCTATCTCATTACCCAGAGGGCACTTAGACCATGACCTCGCCTGTTTGGAATGTAACAGAGAACTCAAAGGGCAGCGTCAAAGCTGTGAAAACAAGAAGTCACAAAGTCTGTACCCTGAAGCTGAAGCACCTGGCTTCCCGGAGAACCAATCTGGTCTTTACTCACGGCCTCCTTATTAATTTATGGAGGTTTAACAAACCTTGTTATCTGATTTCCTAGGCCAGATCCAATTAAAAACAACTTTTCCAAAAGGGAGACAGAAAGTAAAAGCTGTCCTGACAATGGAAGAAGGGAAGGAGGGCCCACAGTATGGGGTCATTTAATTTAGAGGCAAATTGTCCTCAGCTCAAAACGAATGGAAGAACTTAGCACAGCCAATGACGTACCAAGCAGTGACTTGGTGCTCAGGGATAGGTGAGAAGGCAAGCCTGAGGGGAAGAATTTAAGGAAACAAAGCAGCTAAATTCTGGGAGCTTTTTTCCAACAATACCTCCAGACTCACAGGCTAGCAGAGGACATGGTAGCAAAATCCCAGCATAGAGGCCCTATGTCTTCAGCTCCTTTTCCTCCCCCATGGTCAGGAAAACGTTTTGGGATGGTTTTTTATTTATTAAAATTAGTGACCCTGACTGTACTTCACAACTAGGAACCTGAGAGCAAGGGGGACTCAACAGGCAGAGATCTCTACCAATGGAGGCAAGAAAAAAAATAAGAGTTGAGTCTGGCTGGGCAAATGCCATTATGAGCCTTGAACTAGGAGTCCTGCTCTGTGAAAGAAGCAGGGAGAGTGAGGGTCCAAACACCAGCCCAGGGCTGGGGTGCATGGCTGGCTCCGTTTTCCGTGGTCTGCCACAACAACGATAAAAATGTTTGTGAGGAGTTTTTCATAAAGCAGAGAGTATCCAATTTAAAGGACTGGCCTTTGTGCTGAGATACATAACAATGTCCCTTCTTTGATGAACAGATGCTGAGAGTAGATGGTGGCTGCTTTTGTGTGTGCGCATGTCCTTTCTTGGCACAAAATGAAATTGGCAAGTCTTGGTGAGTCTTCCAGTAGGCTGGAGGACAGAGGCTTTGTGGGTCTGGGAATCCAGAATCGGAGCATTATGGACCTGGTTCAACTCCCTCATCCACAGATGAGACGACTGAGGTAGAGAGGGAGGAAGCAGCTTGCCCCCAATCACACAGAAAAACTCAATCACAATCGAATTGGGGGTTAAATACATAGAGCTTCCTCAGGGCTCTGCTTCTCCAGATCCAAGAGAGACCCTTTCAGTGATATCACTAGGGTCCGTGTCACCCTGTGGCAACTCATTGTGTCACTCCCCCCCTCCATGGACCTCCTCCCATACCAGATCATACAGAATCCTTAGTGTCTTGGTTTGAACTGTGCCCCCAAGAATGTGGGTCAACTTGGCTAGGCCATGATTCCCAATATTGTGTGATTGTCCACCATTTTGGCATCTGATGCGATTTTCCTACGTGTTATAAATCCTACGTCTACAATGTGAATGAAGTGCAGTTAATGGCAGCTATGTTAATGAGACAGGACTCAATCTACAAGATTAGGTTGTATTTTGAGTCAATCTCTTCTGAGATGTAAAAGAGAGAAGCAAGCAGAGAGAAAGGAAGACCTCATACCACCAAGAAAGTAGTGCCAGGAGCAGAGCGTACCCTTTGGACCCAGGGTTCCTGCTCTGAGAACCTCCTCAACCAATGAAGTTTGATGACAAGCACCTTCCCCCAGAGCCAACAGAGAAAGACTTCCCCTGCAGCTGGCACCCTGAATTCAGACTTCTAGCCTTCGAGACTGTGAGAGAATAAATTTCTCTTTGTTAAAACCATCCACTTGTGGTATTTCTGCTATAGCAGTACTAGATGACTTAAGACACTTAGCAATGATTTTTGTACTAATGTTACTCGTAAATTATAATTCTTGTATATCGCTCCTTTTCTTTTTCATTTCTACTTCATTCTCAAAAAAGTTGTTGATATAGGTTCACAAATATTAATTGCCACAACACTGTAGCTAAAGCCCCAGAAAATTTGAAAAAACAGCGACTACAAAAACACCAGCAGCAAAGAAAACAATAGCTCCTGCTTGCAGCACATGCAGACGAAACCACATGAAGTGAAGCATCGCTGTAATTGGGTAATAATGACAGCTCTGGCCAGAGTGCGTTAGAAGGTTCAAAAAGTAAATTAGCAAAGATTTTTAGCTTTGTAGATGTATTGATACATGTAAGCTGGGCTTACGAAAAACGTTTTTGTTGTTATAACTGCAGGGATATTTTTATGGACAGTCGTTTTGGTGTCACCCCCTCTGACAGTGCCACCTGGTGCAGTCCACACTCCCTGCACCCCCTCCCTAGTGACACCACTGAGCCCTTGGTATCATGGACACTGTATTAGTTTCCTATGGTGGCTGTAACAAGTTACACAAACTGGGTAATTTACGACAACATCAATATTTTTTCTTTCAATTCTGGAGGTCAGAAGTCTAAAATGAGTTGACAGGGTTGCGTTCCTTTTGGAAGCTTTAGAGAGAATCCAATTCCTTGCCTCTTCTAGAGACTGCCCTCATTCTTGGCTTGTGGCCCTGCTTCACTTTGGCCCCTGTCGTCACCTCTCCTTCTCTGACTCTGATATCCCTGTCTTCCTCTTACAAGGACCCTTGTGATTACATTGGGCCCATCTGAATAATCCAGGATCATCTATCTTCCTCTCTCAACATCCTTAATTTAATCACATCTGCAAAATTCATTTTTCCATGTAAGATAACATATTTACAGGTTCCAGAGTTTGGATGTGATGTCTTTGAGGGGCTATCCTGCCTACCATAGGCATGAAGTCATGTCTTACAACTCATCGCTTGTGGACTTGTGAGTAGCAGAATCTAGAATCGCAGGATGGATTCCAGGAGACGTAAAGACCGTTTAATTTCCAACCTCCCAGCAGAGGCTTAAGTCCCCTCTACTGTGGAGCAATGAAACAAAATGCTGCCTGGTCCTGCACCATCCTCATGATTGGTTGTAGATCTGACTGTTGTGATACATCGTGATTTATCGGCTGATTTTCAGAAGCAGGGCTTTCTTTCTAGTCAGTCTTAGTCTTAAGGAAGCTCCACTTAAAGCTATTCAGCATCATAGCAACGCACAAGCGTCCATTCACAGACAGGTGGTGACCACGCATAAAGCACACTAGTCAATGGAACCCGGGTCTCCCACATGGAAGCCGAGAATTTCACCACTGAATCACCAGTGCCCACACCAATCATGGGATTGCTTTTAAGGTTTCCATTGTCATGACAGGGTTTAAGCCAACACCTATCCACATACTCTTGGCAAACAAAGTGGTAGCAAACGGGATGGGATGTTATTCCCTGACATGAAGCATGGTAGGAAGGGCTGAGGTTCTCAAAGGACCCTGAATCTACACTCTGACCAGAAAGCAGCTGTAAAGAGTACATTGTCTGGTCTTTGCCTTCCCCAACCCACCTATATGTGATGGCTGAAACTCCTGGTACAACTGAAGATCCCTGGCAGGGAGCAAGAAGTTAGGTGGAGACCTAACTTCCATGGTCTGGAAGAAACCCTCATTCTACACCTGGTCCCATCATCAGGTGGGAAATTGTCGGAAAGTGTGATCATTTAAGGTTGTGTGTCAACTTGGCTGGACTGTGATTCTCAGTGGACTGGCAGCTATGATGTAGTTTGGCAGTCATATGATGATTCCATGAGACCACCTCCATGATGGGATCTGCCGTGAGTAGCCAATCAGTTGAAAGGGAGTTTCTTTGGGGGTGTGGCCTTTATTCAACATAGATGGACTCTCTGGCAAGGATCACAGGCTTTTGCTTGCTCTGAATCCTGTAGCAGGCTCCTGATCTCTGGTTCTCAGCACTCGAGCTGGGTGGCAGGCTACCTGCCATCTTGTTCGTCGGTCTTTGGAGCCTATGAGCAAGAGCCCTGCTGCCTGATCTACCAATCTTGGGCTCACCAACCCCAGCAGCTATGTGAATCTGGAGAGGCCTCCAGCCTGACCCATGGACTTGGGATGTTCCAGCCTCTACAACCACATGAGTCATTTCCTTGATATAAATCTCTCTATATAGATATTTACATGTTTTACTGATTTTGCTTCTCTGGAGAACTCAGCCTAAGACAGAGGGAAGGACCTTTCCTTGAGTGTCTCCTGGTTGGACTGGCCCTGGGGCGAGGGGAGGGGCCAGAGTGTAGGGTGAGGCTCCTCATGCAGTGCCCCAGTGAGCACCAGCTTTGGAGTCAGGCTGACTCCATAATCTCCCCTTACTGGCCAGAGGGTTTTCTCACAAGACTATGAGCGCCTTAGAGATAGTAACTGTGTGTTCCTCCACCTGTGTCCCCAGGTCCCGGCTCAACTAATATGTTGCTGAATCAATGAATGAACAAACGAATGCAGGATGGATTGAGGTGGAGATACAGCAACCTGGGGAAGCCCTGGTGGCACAGTGATTAAGAGTTCATCTGCTAATCAAAAGGTCAGCAGTTCGAATCCACCAACCACTCCTTAGAGACCCTATGGGGAAGTTCTACTCTGTCTTATAGGGTCACTGTAAGCTGGAGTTGACTCAACGGCAGCAAGTTTGGTTTGGCTTTTGGTTTGGAGAGCACCCACAAGTGTATATCTCTGGCTCCTGTAGGCTCATGGCAGAAGGTCTATCAGCTCTCCAACTTGTCTGTACGTGTGATGGCCTTGTAATGTGTCAGCTCAACTAAGACAAACTACATTTCCCAATGTGTATAGTTGGGGACCACAGAGAGATTCCTATGTGAGATTGGAGGGCCCTGGTCTTCTGATGGAGCCCTGGTGGTATAGTGGCTAAGAGCTCAGCTGTTAATCAAAAGGTCAGCACTTTGAATCCACCAGGCACTCCTTCGAAAGTCTATGGGGCAGCTCTACTCTGTCCTACGGGGTTTGTTATGAGTCGGAATTGACTTGATGGCAACGGGTTTGGTTTTGGATCTCTGAAAATCCTTATTGTGCCTGCAACTGCTCCACCTTGCCCTAGGTCTTCTTTCAGCATCTCTGACTCTTGGGCTAGGTCGTGATGAAGGGCTCAGCTTCTGTAAATGCCACAATGTTAGAGGCAACAAGAACTGATTCAGGTTTCAGGCCATCCTCATGGGCTCCAGCTCATGCCCGAGGGTTCCAGCTTATTCTTGCTCTCTTCTACCTCTCATCCGCCTTCCCTTCTCACCTGCTCATCCTGTGAAATTTAAGCTCCAGCATCAGACACAACAGCCTTACGACGACTGCTTAACCAGCTTCCACGATTGCATAATATCAGATCTCTATAACGAACTTCTTAATATACATACATATGTACATATATGGTTCTGCTTCTCTGAGGGACCATGACCTGGGGATCTTTGAAAAATTCCAACGCCCAGGCCACACCCCAGACCAATCATATTGCCATCTCTAGGGGCGGGGGAGGGGGGGTGTATTTTTTGAAGCTCTACAGGTGATTCTAGTGTGTAGATATGTTTGGAACTACTGTCTGCTCCAAAGGACCACAGAGAGCTGTGTCCCCAGGATATAGCCCCAGAGCCTTCTCAGATCTAGGATTGGGCCCAGGGAGGGAGGAACCGCCCCTCACTGAAAGGTCACACTGTTGGGTTCGCTGGGGAGACACAGAGAAACTGAGCCTTGGGCATTCCAGACTTTCTCTCCTACAGTTTCTGTTTTGATTGTGACAACTGTTAATTATTATGGTACAATGGACCATTTTTACATGGCCTTTCTAGACAAAGTCTTGTAACTCCTACCAAATGACAGGGTGAGACTATGCAAATGAGGTGCTTATGGCTCGTCAAGGGGATTGGATAGCTTGCTAATAATGCAAATAAGGTGTATGGCACCCTTGTGCAGGTAGGACCATGCAAATAAGATGTATAGAACCCTAACGAGGGGATTAGTCAGTTTTGTCATCCTGCTGGGCTTAAAATGAGCCCAGATGCGGATGGGGGGACCTCACTACCACCAAGAAGAGATAGGAGTAGAGGATGTCCTTTGGTCCTGGGGCCCCTGTGCTGAGAACCTCCTGGACCCAGGAGACAGAAAGAGCTATAACACTGGAGACAGTGGGAGACAACGAGAAGCAGCTGTAGAGAAATGGAGCAAGAGAACTGAGTGCCTTTGGGCAGGAGGCTTCCCCTGACTGAAGAACCGATCCTGAATTGTAACCTATCACTTTCCTAACAAGCCCTATAACTGTGAGTACAGTCTGTGAGCTCTGTGTGGTCATTGCAACGAATTATCAAACCTAGCAGAGAAGTAGAGGGTGCCATGGGAGAACGGCTGGTGTCAGAACTGGTAAAAAGGTTAAAGGGAAGTCAGGTGCCCCCATCATGCCCATTCTAACAATTATTAATCTCCAGTCAAAATCTCCACTCCCTCATCACCTCAGAAAGTAAATTCTCCACCTACCTCCCACCCCGGAAAAGGTTGTTTATTCCCAGGACCCTTGACAGCAGGGAGCCCTGTTTACACAGAGGCCCCCAGCCCTGGAGTTGAATAGTGGGGATTTCTCCCCAGCTTCTATGGGTCGAGGTGGAGGATGGTGAAACAAGCATGGTCTCGGAGCTTGGCCCAGTGGCTGGTCTGCTTGCTCTCCCACAACTGCTGGGGCTTCTGCCACAGTCCCAGAAGGATGACAGGGGTTAATCTCCCTTGATCCTGCAAGGTCTCTGGGTGATGCAAATGGTTTGCTCTTGGCTACTAAGCAAACGGTTGGTGGTTCGAATCCACTCAATAGCAGCACAGAAGAAAGGCCTGTCAATCTGCTTCCATAAAGATTTTGGTCAAGAAAACCCTATGGAGCTGTTCTACTCTAATACATGGAGTTGCCATGAGTCAGAATAGACTCGACGGCAACGGGTTTGGTTTCTTTTGTTTTGTTTTGGATCCTTCAAGAGCCATAAGTGACTTTTGAATCTTCAAAGAAAAAAGTCCTTATGACCCGTAGGGTTTTGCTGTTTTCTGCATTATATTAGCTGTCTGTGATACTCAGGGCCCAGATGGGAGGCACATGGAACTCTGTCAGAATGTGGAAGAGCATTTCTCTCAGGCAGGACTCATGGCATCCCTTCCGTCACTGGCTCACCTATGGCTGATATTAGCCAGCTTCCACCTTGACAGCCATACTGGGGGTTGAGATGTTGGTAGAAGTGCTTGCTGGTCCTGAAAGAATATAATCAGTGAGCGAAGAGAGGCTGACTCTCATGTTGTCACACAGTGACCAGCTGAGCTGCACAGACTCTGAGGACCAGAGCCTCAGTCATGTGTGGACCAAATTCTCTGTACTGGGTGGGCGGTTGATTCTTCGTGAGGCCTTTATGATTCCAGGGTCCCTCCGTCCCTGCAGTCTGTGCCCTGAGCTCTCCCCCAGTCTGCGCACTGATACAGAGGGCGCCATGAGGTGACAGTTTCTCAGAAACTAGAGCATTGGGACCCTCCATAAGGGCCCCTACCATCATGTCACCCCACTTGAACAGCACTTAGAAGTCTGCTAAATGGTTTTTCACCCACTATAAACCAGTTACCATCAAGTTGGTTCCAACTCATGGCAACCTCATATATGTCAGAGTAGAACTCCGTCATGGGGTTTTCAATGCTGCTTTTTGGGAAGCAGAGCACCAGGCCTTTCTTCAGAGCACCTCAGAGTAGATGCAAACCTCCAACTTTTGGGTCAGCAGGAAACACATTAACTGTGGGCACCACCCAGGGACTTCTTTCTACTCATAGCCCTATTTAATTCTCCCAAGAAACCTGTGAGGGAGCAGGCACTGTTTGCACTTCCTTTACTTGTGGGGAAACCGAGTCTTGGAAGAGTGAGAGATTCGGTCAAGGTCATACAGGAGTTAGTGATGGGACCAAGACAGAACCTACGTCCTCAGGCTTGGAAGTCCAGTGGCAGGTCACCAGGTGTGGGTACTGCTCACGTACATTGTCACAGATCTGCTGGCTCCCCTCGTTGGTGATGGGCAGGAGCTGAGCCTACAGCTGCCCCACCTTTGCCTGAAGCTGTTCCTTCAGCACCCCTAGGCCAGGTGCTTCCTTAGCTCCATGACAAAGGATGCTGCTTTCCCCTGCAGCTCATTCACATCATCAAAGATGGAGGCTGGAGAAACTGACACAGGTTCTAGTCCTGCCTCAGGATTCTAGCCCAAGCTCATGGGTTCTAGCCTGTCCTTGCTTTCTCCATTTTACCTCCATCTCCACTATTGCCTGCCCTACACACTTTCAGCTCCAGCATCAGACATGAAGACAACACAGACACTGTTTAACCAGCTCCCACAACTGTTTAAGGTTAAATCACTGTAATGAGTCCCTTTATACACATATATACCTGTTAATGGTTCTGCATCTTTAATTGAACTTTGACTCATAGAATTGGTATAATCACTTAGGAAAACTATATGAAGAAAAACTAAATATATGCCTACCTTATGCCCTAGCAGGTCTCTCGGTAGCGCAAACCATTTGCTCTCGGCTGCTAACCAAAAGGTTGGCAGTTTGAACCTGATGCCACAGAAGAAAGGCTTGGCAGTCTGCTTCCATAAAGATTAAAAGCCATTGAGGGCTGGGGGCCAGGATCTCAGGGGACATCTAGCTCAATTGGCATAATATAGTTTATAAGGAAACTGTTCTATATCCTACTTTGATGAATAGCATCTGGGGTCTTCAAAGCTTGTGAGTGGCCCTCTAAGATATCCCAGTGATCCCACCCCATCTGGAGCAAGGGAGAATGAAGAAAATCAAAGACACGAGGGAAGATTAGTCCAAAGGACTAATGCACCACAGCTACCACAACTAGATGGTGCCCGGCTACCACCACCGACTGCTCTCACAAGGATCACGGTAGAGGGTCCTGGACAGAGCTGGAGAAAAATGTAGAACAAAATTCTAACTCATAAAAAAAGACCAGACTTACTGATCTGATAGACAGGAGAAACCCGGCGAGTATGGTCCCCAAACACACTTTTACCTCAGTAATGAAGTCACTCCTGAGGTCATCTTTCAGCCAAAGATTGGACAGGCCCATAAAATAAAACAAGACTAAATGGGCACATCAGCCCAGGGACAAGGATAAGAAGGCAGAAGAGGACAGAAAAACTGGTAATGGGAAACCCGAGGTCAAGAAGGGGAGACAGTTGACATGTCATGAGGTTGGCAACCAATGTCATGAAACAATATGTGTATTAATTGTTTAATGAGAAACTCGTTCTCTCTGTAAACCTTCATCTAAAGCACAATTAAAAGGAAAAAAAAAGATTACAAGCCACGAAAATTGTATACAACTCAGTTCTATTCTTTCACACATGGGGTTGCCATGAATCAGAACCAACTTGACAGCAATGGGTTATGCCGTGCAAAGGTTCCTAGGTGGTGCAAATGGTTTGCACTTAACCGCTAACTTAACCGTTGGCAGTTCAAGCCCACACAGTGGTACCATGGAAGAAAAGGTCTGGCAACCTGCTTCTGTTGAGATTATGGCCAGAAACACCTTATGGAGTAGTTCCACTCTGTAACACATGGGGTTGCCATGAGTCAGGATCCACTCGTCGGCAATGAACAACAACAATGCCCCACCAAGCTCCTATGTTTATACCAAACAGAAATGTGTACGTTCATGTGCTAAAAATATGTACTGGAATGTTTTCAGCAGCACTATTTGCATTCTCAAAAGGCAAAACAACTCAAATGTCTATCAACAGTTGTTGTCGTTAGTTGCCATTGTGTTGGCTCTAGCTCATGGCGATCCCATTCAACTGCATGAAATGTTGCCTGGTCCTGGCCATCCTCACGATCCATCATCTGTATGTTTGAGTCTACTGTTGTGGCTGTTGCGATGTTTCCAACCTAGGGGGCTCATCTTCCAGCACTGTGTAAGTCAGTATTCCCCATTAACAGCAAAACAGATAAATAAACAATAGCGTAGTCATACAATGGAATACTAGACAGCAATGAGAATGGGTGAACTTCAACTATACCCAACAGTATGGGTGATGCTCACACACACAATAATAAGTGAAAGAAAGCCAGACAGAATAGATACATACATAGAAAAAATATATACTCCGTAATTCCATTTAACTTAAAAAAAAAAAAAGACAAAACTAAGCTAATACACTAGATGCGAGGAGAGTGGTTACTTGTGTACTCATGATTCATGGGGTTTTCTGTAAGTATGTCATACTTCAAGGAGCCATGGTTGCACAGTGGTTAAGCACCCAGCTACTAATAGAAAGGTCGGCGATTCGAACCCACCAGCCACTCTGCAGGGGAAAGATGTGGCAGTCTGCTTCCGTAAAGATTTACAGCCTTGGAAGCCCTATGGGGCAGTTCTACTCTGTCCTTAGGGTAGCTATGGGCCGAAATTGACTCGATGGCAGTGGGTTTGGTTTAGTTTGGTTATGTTATACTTCAACAAAAAGTTTAAAAAAAAAAAAAAAAAAAGCTCCATGGTGAAAGAGCTTGAACAGTGTTGCAGAGGCTTGAGAGTGAGAGGAAAGAGAAAGCCGCCTAGCATCAGGGCAAGACACCCACCAAACGCACCTCGTTTATTTGCCTTCTCATTCTCTCCATCTTCTCTGTTCCCCAGCCCCAGTGATGCTTACCCCAGGAGGGTGTCGAGGCCAGAGGTTAAGTGGCCTGTCAGGGAAAGCCATCTTGTGCTGGAACTCACACTGCACAAAAAAAAAACCAAACCCAGTGCAATCGAGTCGATTCTGACTCACAGCCTATTTTGTCTGAGATTTCTTCCATTCTCTCCAACGCCTGGGCCCCAAGGCAGAAACAGGTGCCAACCTCTCTTGCACAATGCTCAGGAAGCTGGTGGAACTGGATGTCCTGTTTCAGGCAAAGTCCCCTGGCCTCCTGCACCTGCCTGCTTACGTTCTTCCTCACTCATTAGCAGCCTTCTGGGGGTTGGCACACTTTGACACCCACAAAACCTCAGCCCCCAGAAGACTCCAGAGCGTTTGAGTAGCTATTCTTGCAAGCTTGGAAACCTTTAAAATCTTAACTGTTTTGGATGAAATTGACCAACACTCTCCTTAGTTGACTTTGGTGCTGAAATAGTCAAGTGGCCAGGTAACTCCTGACTTTGGAATTTTGAAGTGGCCCTCACCCAGCACTCACTCACCAACCCTCAGTCTCCTAAACTGTAGCGGTGGGGAGGGAGAAACTCCTTGGAGGACTACATGATAATACGTATAAGGGGAAACAAAGGTGCCCTTTGAGTAAGGAATTTATTCTAAGGGAAATTTCCAGAAATTTATCCTAAAGGAAAACCAGCTCCTGTGAACTGAAAGATAAGATAAAGAAATGATGTTTATTACACACTTTTTAAGCTAGTGAAAATTAGGAAACTACCAAAGAGTCCAACCCGACAACAGGAGATTAGTTAAAAAATGGGATTATCTCACCATGGTAGTGAGAATAATGGTGGTGCAGATAATGGTGGTGCAGTGGTTAAGAGCCATAGCCTGCTACGGCTGCCAACCAAAAGGTCGGCAGTTTGAACCCACCAGCCAATCCCTGGAAGCCCTATGGGGCAGTTCTACTCTCTCCAATAGGGTTGTTATGAGTCAGAATGGGCTTGACGGCAACGAGTTTGGTTTTTGGCTTAAAGAATAATAATGTGGATATATATTTGTTGACACGGAAAACAGACACTTTCACCTTAAAGTGATTAGATATTTATATAGATGAGTGCCTAGAAAATTTATCTAGAGTTTTACACTCAGACAGTGACAGCGGGTTTTCTCTGGGTAGTGGGATTACTGCTGATTTTTTTTTAAGTCTTCTTAAATTTTGCTCACTCCTGTTTTCTAATTTTTCTTTGATAACCCAAATCCATTGCTGTCAAGTCAATTCCAACCCATAGTGACCCTTTAGGACAGAGCAGAACTCCATAGAATTTCCAAGGAGTGGCTAGTGGATTTGAACTGCCAACCTTTTGGTGACCAGCTATAGCTCTTTACCTCTGTACCACCAGGGTTCCTTTTTCTATGACAAACATGCATTATTTGGGTAAATGGGGATAATATTTTGAAAATATTAGAGTGTTTTTTCATTACTCTCCCTAATAAATCATATTCCACCATAATAGCCCCGGGGGACCAGGGAAGAGTGGGTACCTACTCAGGAAAAAGGAGAAAAAGAGAAAGAGATGAGACAGGAGAAGCAGAGCAACCTCTGTTTGGGTTAGAGGTAAGGTCAATAACAGAGCTGCTAAGTGGGCCTCTGGGGGAGGTGGTTCACAAGGCACCCCACCAATAGGCCCACAACAACAATGCAGGGTGGCAGTATCAGAGCAAAGCAGCAACAGGCCATGGTGTGGCAGAGGGAAGGCCCAAGTTTAGTCAGAGCCTACCCTGGCTCCTGTGATTCTTCGGGGGTATCCAGAAGTTCCCAAGGGCCCATCAGGTGGTAGGTGCTGGTGCTGGTGCTGATGCTGGTGCTGGTGAGCTTCCTGGGAGGATCATCAAGGCAGGGGAAAGTGACCCAGTGGCTGAGGACAGCAGGTTGAGGCACCCCAGTCAGGAGTCCCACTAGACCCTATGAGCTGTGTGGTGCTAGGGATGGCTGAGAGAGGACCAGGGCAGCAAGGAGGACGGGAGAGCCTGACCAAGCTTAGGGGAAACACAGCAGAAATTCAGGAGCCTCAGCTCCCAGCAGGAAATGCTAGCTGAGGCCCACTCAGGACAACATTCTCACAGAGACAGCACAGATGCAGAAGAAAAAGTACAAAGAGCATTACCAGTTGCCATCAAGTCAATCCTGACTCATGGTGACCCCATGTGTGTCAGAGTAGAACTGCGCTCCATAGGGTTTTCAATGGCTGATTTTTCAGAAGCAGATTGCCCAGTCTTTCTTCTGAGGTGCCTCTGGGTGGACTCGAACCTCCAAACTTTCGATTAGAAGCAGCCTAGCACATTAAATATATGCACCCCCCAAGGACTCCACAATGAGCCATGAGCTCCCCCACGTAGCCATCTGCCATCTTGGGGAGGAGAAGGGTCCAAGGTAGAACTCTAAAATGACAAGCATTTACCTGAAAAGGAGTGTTTAGATGAGATGGAAATTTTGTTCATTGGAAAGTTTAAAATTTATTTCCCTAACCCAGCAGGGTTTTTGCTCAGAAAGACAATTAGATCACTTGTAGGAAATAAGGAAACTGTGTTTTCTTTGTTCATTTAAGCACAGAGAATTAAATTTGTGATCTCACAATGCTTCATGATAATGATATAGTAAATGTTTTTAACATTGTCTTCTGTTTCTGGGAGTTCAAATGCCTAAGGGGCTCTCCTACAAGTAGACCCTTGGGGCCTGGATTTTCACTCTCTATCTTGGCTGTGCAGAGCCCTTTTGGTGCAGTGGTTGAGTCCTGGTTGCTAACCAAAAGGTCGGCAGTTCAAATCCACCAGCCAAGTTTGGAAACCCTGTGGGGCAGTTCTACTCTGCCCTATAGGGTCGTTATGAGTCAGAATCAACTTGATGGCAATGAGTTTGTTTTTTTGGTTTCTTGGCTGGGCAAAGGCTTATGTTCTGTTTATTTCTCAGCCATGGTTAAATAAGAAACCAGAGAGTCTTTGAGGGTCAGAGCTGGCAGGATCCTTAGAGATATTCCATCTAATGCCATACTTTGCAGTTGGGAAAACAGAGAACCTGAAGTCAGTGTCATGACCAAGGTCACCCAAGGTCACCTCACCCCAGTGCAGTGATAGAGGACCTGCGAGGTTCTTTTCCTCCCAGGGCTGTGATGTTCCAAGGCCTCTCTGCGTGCCACTAGCCATCACTCCTGTCACATGCCATGACCCTGCCCACTGGACTGGTCAGTGCTCCATCTCTGCATCCCCCAGGTCCTCAGGGCATGTCCTGGAATCTCAGAGATGGCTCCCAGGAAGGTCTCAGCCATGGAAGGGGACAAAAGAGGAGGAGATCTACAAGGAGCTTGGTCCCATGCTGGACATTGGGGCTGGTTGCAGAGATGCCAGAAGTCACGGTCCTTGCCCTCAAAATGTTCCTAAATTAGGGATTCCAGAAAAGCAGAGTAAGGTCTGTGACAGGGAAAGACAGAGAGAGGGCTTTTAGGGCACTGACCAGAGTGTCAAGGAAAGCTTCTTAGAGGCCAGGATGACCTAGTTGGGTTTAGAAGCTTAAGTGAGGAGATTCCAGGGGAACGCTGTGTCCATGATGAGGCTGAGCTTGGTAAGATCGTCTGGAGACCCCATGAAGGGCTATGGGAGAGGGTGGGCTCATCCCACAAACACGAAAATGTTTGTTACATGTTCCTTTTGACCTTATAGATTTCTTCGTTCTTTCTTCTTCCTGCCTTCCTCCCCACTTTCCTTCCTTCCACAAATATTTGTTAAGTGTTAAATCCTTTTTAAGAAGCTGATAGAAGCTAAGCCATATACATTCTGAGGCCCACAGCACACACCTAAGTATTATTTGGTGTGGCCAATTGTCTTTACAAAGATATCCACAATAATATTTCCCATTCTACACAGTCCTCTTACAATGTGACTTTGACGCTCCTCCCATCAAGAGGTGGGGTCTCTGCCTCTTCCGCTTGAAACTGGGAGGCTTTTCTGACTATTCCCACCAATGCAGTATGGCACAAATGATACCATGTGACTTCTAAGGTTAAGTCATAAAAAGGCTATATAACCTCTGCTTTGCCTGCTGGAATGTTTGCTCTTCAGCCTTCAGCCACCATATAAGCAGTTGGACGGCCCTGAGGCTGCCATCTTGTACGGAAATCCAATCTAGCCTATGAGGAGAGACTACATGGAGAGGCACTGAAACTAGATAAAAAGAGAGAAATGCCTGGTCAGCCCCCAGCTCTTCAGCCACCTGCTATTCTGATCTAGGCACTGTCTGACTGCAACCACATGAGATAACTCGAGTTAGAACCCTCCAGCTGAACCTTCCCAAATTTATGAGCCATCAAAACCATGAGAGATAATACAATGATGGTTTTTGTTTTAAGCCACTAAGTTTTGGGGGGTGATTTCTTACACGGCAATAGCTAGCTGAAACACTTATTTTCTGTAACTTGTAAAATCTCAAGGCAGAAATCCCTGGTCAGGGGACCCTGGGCAAAATGAAGGTCCAGTAATGAAGGTCCAGAGGAATCAGAGCTCTGCCTGCTGTGGGAGTCACTGCTACTGTCGTTACTGCCTGGTCAGGGGGTTGCAGCCTGTGTGAGCAGTGAGGGTGGATAAGCAGAGGGCCTGGTGAGTCCTCAGTGGGCATTGGGGACAGGGCAGTAGGCCGAGGAGGAAGGGCAGGTGATGGAGATGGGGGAGAGAGGCCTAGTGAGGGTAAGGGGCGCCCAGGGGCAATCTTTAAGTTTGTGACCTGCCTCCCTACCCCTTGTTGATGGGGGAAGGAGAGGAGTAGTATGATTCACTGGCCGAACTCGGCGCCCCTTTGTACTTGCACCTGGGTCAAATGTCCCCCTGCCTCCTTGCTACACCTCTGCGGGGAGAGGCAACTTCACCCAGCCCTGGCTCACCCTGCAAAGGGGAGGTAAAAAACCCTGGTCTAAACATAACTTGCAAAATCAGAGGAGGTCACTGGATTCTGCAGCCCTGGAGAAGCTTAAGGAACTAAAGAGATTTTAATATTTCAGAAGCTTCTGGGTTACAGTTGAAATGGTTTTTAGAAGCCTTACAAATTTCAGGGCCGTACGTAATGTCACCCGGCTGTGTATTCCAAAGGCACAGATGACAGCCGTGAATTCAGGCTTGGGAGCAGCCCACCTGGATTTCGAGCCCATCTTCCAAGGTTTAAAGGTTCCCCAACCTTCAGAGGTTGGGGATGCCTAGTGGGGTAGCCCAAAGACAAACAAGCTTGGGCTCCACTCCGGGTCCCTGGCTGTGAAGATGATAAGGCCTTCCTTGTACAGGTGGAGCTGTGGCTAGGGGAAACCCCAGAACAGGGCCAGGTCGGGGGCTGGGAGCAGGCCTCCAGGTGGGAAGGGATGGTGGCTCAGCCCAGGGCCTCCTGGCAATGCCACAGGAGCTGGGGCAGGGGAGCAAAGGGGGATTCAGCCTTGGAACTAAGCAACAGCAGGCAGCAGCAGGGAGGACTTTAGAAAGGAAAGAGATGGACATCAGGGAGAGGGCCCAGCTGCTGGCTCCTGGGGACCAGGGTTAGATGGCGTCTTCAGGAAAATGGGCCGTCCAGAATCTGCCTGATAAAAACACTCACATTCCAAAACCAGCAAAATTAACTTAAAAAAAAACTCTTTTTAATGCGCACTGTAAGGCAAAGAGAATAGAATTCAATGAAATCAAATTGGACAGGCCCCCAGGGCACCTCAGGAAGAGATGATGGAACATTCAAGCATCCTTGTTCACTCTCTCGTCTTTGATGAAGGGCACTTACTGTGAGCGGACTGCAGGAAGCTAACACTGCCCAAGGGCCCTGGGGGGACAGGGTGGGACAGTGGGGCCACTAAGCTCTGGGGTCAGACAGGCCCAGGCCCAGATCTGGACTCTCATCTAATATTGGTAAACTTGCCCAAGTCAACCTTTCTGTGTCTGATCTCCTTCTTTGTTAATCAGAGTATCGATACCTACCCCCCACCTCCCCCTACCTCTAGGTTGTGAGAATTGAATGAAGCCCCGTTTATGTGAGCGCCTGGCCACATTCTCTGGCACATGGAACCCAAAACCAAACCCGCTGCTGTCGAGTCGAATTGAACTGCCCCACAGGTTTTCCAAGGAGTGGTTGGTGGATTTGAACTGCTGACCTTTTGGTTAGCAGCCAAGCTCTTAGCCACCATGCCACCAGGGTTCATGAAAGGACCCAGCATTCAGTGGGTATCCACTCTGGAAATTAAAAGCTAGGGAAAATATATACATATTTTTAATTTATACCTTAATTTGGATTTTAAACACTATTTGTCTAGCCAACATTACTGGTTTTTCCTCTTTAGTGGAAAAACCATCTTTGGGGTTAGACAGAGGTCTAACTAGTTGCTGATCTGACTAGTGTGGGCAGCTCTGATGTACCCCGGTCCTTGCCTGGTTTGCGGTCAGGGCTCTTTCCCCCAGACCAGAATCCCTCTCCTTCTCCACAGCAACCTTCAGATGCCGGAGCCTCTCATAGTGTTACTGTTGAATTGTGTCCCCAAAAATATGTGTCAACTTGGTTAGGCCGTGATTCCCAGTATTGTGTGGTTGTCCTCCATTTTGTGATTGTAACATTACGTTAAAGAAGATTAGGGTGGGATTGTAACACCCTTACTAAGGTCACATCCCTGATGCAATGTAAAGGGAGTTTCCCTGGGATATGGCCTGCACCACCTTTTATCTTACAAGAGATAAAAGGAAAAGGAAACAAGCAGAGAGTGGGGACCTCATACCACTGAGACAGCAGTGCTGGGAGCAGAGCATGTCCTGTGGACCTGAGGTTCTCGCATGGAGAAGCTCCTAGAGCAAGAGAAGACAGACGACAAGCACCTTGTGGCATCTCTGTTATAGCAGCTCTAGATGACTAAGACAGTCACAGTGACTGTGTGCCATGGCATCAAGAGGGGACCTCAAGGCAGAAATCATCTCTGTACCCAGGGCACTTGGCACAGAGCTGGGCACACAGTGAATACAAAGGAAATGTTTCTAGAAGGAGGGGAGAGGAAGGAAGAGGAAAGAGAAGAGAAGTGGGGTAGGGGGGAGGAAGGAGGCTGAGAGAGACTTCACTCTGGCTTTTCTCCCTCTGCCTGGCAGCCTCCAGCTCCCAGGATGCTGTTGGCAGCTGTCAAGAGGCCTGAGAGGTTGTGCCATTTTCAAAGCCTAGCGTGGTCCTCCCCTCTCTGAGCCCAGTTGCTGCCTCTTCTTGCTCTGACCCTTCACTCACAGGCTTAATCTCAAGACAGTCCACCAGTCAGGGACTGAGGAAGGAAATCAACCGTGCCCCCACATGTTTTTTCCATGGAACATCCCATCAAGACTTGGAATCAGCCAGGCCTGGGTTTGACTCTCACTCAGCCACTTCCCAGCTGGGCAGGTCATTTGACATCTCTGAACTCATTTTCCCATCTGTAAAATGGGGGCTGACGATGACACCTGTCCACAGTGTTGTGCAGCTGAGCTTAGCCCATGCATGTAAAATCCTTAGCCAAGGGTCTGGAGTGCAGGGAAAGCTCACTGGATGGTGGTCCCCAGTCTGTTCCCGAGGAGGGGGCTGACTTGGGGTGGTGGGAAGAGCCCTGGCCTGGGAGTCCAAAGGATTTTCAGCTACCCCCTCTGCTGTGGGATCTGGGGCATATCATTTAACCTCTCTGGGCCTCAGCTAGCTCATCTATAAAATGAACCCTCAGAGGGTTGCTTCTAAGATAATTGCTAATCATCACTCCTCCCAGATACCCAGGACACCCATGGTTTACAGAGTGGTTTCACACTGGTAGTCTCACCGGATTCTCACAGGCCCTATGGTGGGTGGCTTCCCAACGTGTAGCACTGGTTGAAATGCACTTTCTGATTCAGGTCTGGGGTGGAGTCTGGGACTCTGCATTTCTAATGACTTCCCATTGGTGCTGCTGCGAGACTGGGCTGCTGTTTGAGGAGCAAGTCTGTAGAGAGGTCATTTTAGCCCCACTTCATCAGAGAGAGAGGTCTCTGCCTCCCTTAAAGTGTCCCGCCCCCTTGGCTAGTTTACTTGGGGTACAAATGAGCCTTGAATGCAGAGTCCTTACTGCCTGACAACTCCTAGGGAGGGAGGGGCTACCCCAGCCTGGCAGCCCATTTTGCATGGATGCCTGCCTAATGAGCATCCGAATGTCCCAGAGGTCACAGCCTCCCCCTACTGAAAGCATTCCCGTGCTCTGCGCTCGCAGTGCAGCAGCTGGGAAGACACTGTTTTCCTATCCAAAGGGGCAGCTCGGGAAGGTGTCATTAGTGCTCCATGATGATGACAGCAGGAAAGGCCAGGGGAGCGGCAGCCCAGTTATTACTTTTTCCTAATGGGCTAAGCATTCATGCCAGCCACTCAGCTGCTTTGAAAGCACATTGTGTGTGCCCGCGCCTGGGGGAGGGGGGTGCAGCGTGTCTCCATCCAGGCAGCCTTTCCTCACCTGGCCCTGTCTCTCTACCTACCACTTCCTGATACATTTCCTGGGTGGCCAGGTCATGTCAAGCTTAGGGGCTTAGGGAGACTTGAGTCCCAGGGACTTCCTAAGCCTCCCAAACATGGCACCTGACTCCCTCTTCCTGTTTGCCCGTCTCTGGGCTAAAGACAGTAATCTCCTTTCTGCTCCCTCCAGGGAAGTCATGAGGATCAGAAGAGATGATGGTGCCCCTTTAACCTTCCATCGATTATGCACATGGCACCATGAAGCAAGGCAGGGAGACTAGGGTTCAAATCCCTACTTTGCAACTGACCAAAACCAGTTGCCTTTGAGTCCGTTCCAACTCATGGCAACCCCATGTGTGTCAGAGTAGAACTGTGCTCCATAGGGTTGTCAATCGCTGATTTTTCAGAAGTAGATCATCAGGCCTTCCTTCCGAGGCACCTCTGGGTGGACTCAAACCTTCAGCCTTTCAGTTAACAGCTAAGCTTGTTAACTGTTCTTTTGCCTTGCAACTGACTAGCTGAAGATATTCATGGAGTCTGAGCCTCGGGGTCCCGGAAACAAGTCGGGAATAATAAAACCCCCTCGATAGCCTAGCTTTTGCAGATGAAAAGACCTAATGAAACTGAGGGGCCCGGCAGGGTCCCTGACCCCTGGGAGAGGTTGAGATGTCGCTGCACTGCCTTCTCTCACCCCCTGTGGATTGGGACTATCTAGGCCAGTGAGCCCGCATGTTGCTGGGTGCATTGTAGGCGCTTAGATGGTTCTTGCTACCTTGTTTGCCAACATCAATTCATAGGTTGGGGCTTATGAGGCCAGCCACCCAAAGGAAAGATTATTTACTCACAGGAACTAGATCTTCGATCACTATGAGGGAGGAGGTGTTGGCCTAAGCCGCCTTATCTACAAGCCAGGCTTCCCCTAGGCATGTTTAACCAAGGCAACCTTTATTAAATGCTTTTCCATCCAATTAGGGGTTTCTATGAAACAGAACATTTTATTAAAAGACCTGAGGATAAATTATTGCTAATCACTAATGATTATATTTAAGACAGCAATACATAATTTAGCACTGGATTTAAAGAAGTTAAAATACCTAGCGTATTTTTAGTTGGAATGCTTTTGGTTGCTAATGACAGAAACTCAGCTTCATCTAGAAAAGAGAATTTATTGGCTGGTGACACTAGGAAGTCTGGAGGACAGACAGATTCAGACATAGCTGGATCCAGGGTCTCAAATGACATCACTGGGTTGGTTTCACTTGGTCTGTTTTTCTGGAGTTGCGTTTATTCTTAGGCAGGCAACCTATGTGGTAGCAAGTGTGTCTGCTGCCATCTCCAGCCTCTCATTCAAATCTCTCAACAACTCCAGGGAAGAAACATGCCTTGTTCCCAGTAGCCCCAGCCAAGGGGAGGGCCATCTGAATTGGGTCCCTGTCTACCCCTGACAAAGGTGTCCCTGGGTGGAGCAAATGGTTAGGTGCTCAAACCCACCCAGAGGCACCTCAGAAGACAAGCCTGGTGATCTGCTTCCAAAAGGTCACAGCCTTGGAAACCCTGTGGAGCAGTTCTACTCTGCCCACTTGGGGTCACCATGAGTCAGAATCGACTCAACGGTAATTAATGACAACAACCACCACCCCTGACCCAAGGGACCGTGGGCTCTAGTTGGCTAGACCTGGTTGCATACCACCTCTGAAGTACAGAGGGGATGGTTCCTCAGCAGGGAGAAAGGTGGGGTCAGACCAGAACAGAACTTACGGACTGTGAGAGAGTGAGAGATTGTTCCTCAGAAGACAGAGAAGGGTCCTGGTCGGTCACACTAGGAAGCCCGTTTGCCCAAACAAAACCAAACACCTTGTCATGGTGTCAGTTCCGACTCATCGTGACCCTATAGGACAGAGTAGGACTGCCCCATAGGATTTCCAAGGCTGTAATCTTTGGAAACACTATAGGGCAGTTCTACTCTGTCCTATAGGGTCACTATGAGTTGGGTTTGATTTGGTTGGTTTAATCTCTACAGAAGCAGACTGCCACATCTTTCTTCCACGGAGGGGCTGGTGGGTTTGAACCACTTACCTTTAGGTTAGCTTAACTCTCATTTCTCCCAGGGCTCTTTATTCCTGAACCTTTAACAACACCTTTACTGCTCACTCTACCCGTGGGATTTATCTCAGGCTTGACTGAATACAACTCTCTTAGTCATACTTAGCTTAATTCTTGGAAGCAGAAAGAATTTCTGAAATGGCTCCAGATCTTTGTCATGCTCTCTGTGCAAACACAGTCATCAGCTCTGCTGACCCCAGCCCTCTAGGATAATGCAGGCAGGGCCCAGCACCAGTCCCCCCTCCGTCAGCCACATGCTTGTTAACACTCGTTTCATCCCGGCCTCATTCCCAAGACAGTCTCAATCAGTGTTTCCCACCATTAACTTCGATCAGCCCCCCTCTGCGATATTGGCTTCTACTTGAAACTAGCTTGATTGTATTTCAGAAGGAATCACTCATTTTCATCCCTTTTTAACCAATGTGACTTGACCCATCATTTTGTTCATATGCCCCATTTCCTTGTGTTCAAAGGATGACTCATAGGATCCAAATTTGCCCCTCTGAGGCAGAGATGGAGCGAGTTGACTGAAGGCAAGAAATAATCACGCCAACCAAAAAAAACAGTTGCTCTTGGGTTGATTCTGACTCATGGTGGCCCCATGTGTCAGAGCAGACCTGTGCACCATAGGGTTTTCAATGGCTGAGTTTTTGGAAGTAGATCACCAGGCCTTTCTTCTCAGGTGCCTCTGGGTGGACTCAAACCTCCAACCTCTTGGTTAACAGCCAAGTGTATTAGCTGTTTACACCACTCAGGAACACCAATCATGCCAACACTGACCCTTTATCCAATACAGACAGCCCTTCACAGTTGGCAACTTCCACTATCGCTCTTTTGTTCCCATTATATAGAATACAAAGTGAACATCATCGAACCACAAAATCCCTAAATTCCACTGTAGACAGGTGAACTCTGGACTGGTAACAGTCATATTGGGCTTGGATTGTTGTTTGTATTGCTGACCAATGGGGTGATGCATTTCTCTCTCTCTCTTTTTAAAATTTTTATTGTGGGGAAATAAATATCACAAAACAGTTGACACTTCAACCATTTTCACGTGTACAATTCAGTGACACGAATTACAGTCACCATGTTGCGCAACCATCACCACCATCCACTTGCAATTTTTTTCATGGTGATGCATTTCTTGACCCTCTCTGAGCCTCACTGGAAAACAGGGCTAATCTTTGAACCCCCCAAGGTGGCTGAGAAGATAACATGAGGTATCAGTTGTGAACAAGCTGTGTAAACTCTCAAGGGCTGTGCACCTCCAAGGCATTGTCTTCTTCTTCACCATCATCATCCTGATTGATCGCCACTCTGCAGAGGGAAGCCAGTGCAGAGGTAACTTGCCCAGCCTCCATCCTCACAGGACGTGCAGGTTGAGGGTGACAGGGCCCACCATGGGGACTGATTCACTGGTTCTGACAGCTGAACTCCTGTGGGAGAAAGGAAAGGTTGGCCCCTGACCCCCGGAGTGGGAGCTCACAGAGCTGGCCCCTGATTCAGGGCATCTGCTGTGAAAGCAAATACAGTCATCACAGGGAAATGGTAGACGCTGGCTGATTGAGCACATTCTTCTCAGCCAAACCTGAAATTACTTGTTCTATTGATGTGGGCCTAATGCGAAAGGCAAAAACCCTGCAGGGAGCCCCGCCGAGTCCCTGAAGGCAGGCAAGGCAGGGCAGGGCTGGTGTCTCAGCCTCTTCCCTCTGCTCTTTCTCCTCGCCAGCATCACTGTGCTGGAACCTTCTCACAGAGTCTATGAGCAGCTGGAGGGGGCTGTGTCCCATCCGTCTCTGCATCCCGGGGTCCCACACAGTGCATACTAAGGGGCAGTAAACCCTTGCTGCAGCCCTGGTGGCACAGTGGTTAAGAGCTCGGCTGCTAACCGAAAGGTTGGCAGTTCAAACCCACCAGCCTCTCCTTGGAAACCCTATGGGGAAGTTCTACTCTGTCCTATAGGGTCGGTAGGAGTCAGAATCAACTCCACAGCAATGGGCTTGGTTTAGTTTGGTTTTAAATACTTGCGGGATCATGAATGAACTAACCAGTCCTCACCACAAATATTTGCTATTAGAGTCCACCCCTCACTCCCGCTATACCCCGAGCAGAATTGGCTGCTTCCCCCGTTGGTTCTACGCCCCTTAACAGCCGTCAGAGCACTGCTGTATTTTAAGTACCTGCTTCCATCCCTGTCTCCCCTGTTGGACCAAAGTCCCAGGGGCACGACTCCACAGCACCCAGCATACTGCCTGGCTTGGGGTTGGAAGTGTGTGGGAGTGAGTCAGTCATCTACCTGACTTCAACTGTCTGCCTTCACCCCCTCTTTGCCACCAACCCCTCGCCTCCCGCTCCAGACAGCCGCCTCCTCCTCCCCAGCGTGAGCTGGTCCCTGCATTTCCGGAGAAATCGCTTGGCATTCTCCCTACTTGTGTAAGCCACAATTTGCTCTTGAAATTGCTAAGCTGTTTACCAACAGCAGAAGCTCCTTCACACTCTGCTGATCTGCAAAGCCAATAGTTATCCCAAGCCTGGCTGTTAACAATGGCTTAATAGGAAAATCAGTAACAACAGCTCAGAAGTCTTAATGCCTCTTCTCTGTTTTTTTTCTTTGTTGGACCCCAAGCCCTGCCGCAGCCTGGCCTCAGCTCTGCCTTGGGAAGGTGGGAGGGAGGCTGTTTCCTCCAGGGGGAGGGCAGGGCTTCCTTCTGAAGGAAAATGCAGCTCATCACGTGGTGCGGGGTCTCCCAAACAAAGATAAAGGCAAGGCCCACCTAAAGGATAGTGTCCGGAGGGTCACTCCTCTCTTACCCTTCCACTGGAGGCGGTAGGGAGGTAGTCAGAGTTCCAGCCAGGCAGCCTGGGATTGAATCCTAGCCTTGCTGCTTCCCAGCTGTGTGACCCTGAACAGTCACTTGACCTCTCTGAGCTTCAATTTCCTAACCTATAAAACAGAGATAGTAATAGTACCTCTCTCTTGGGTTTTGTGAGGATTAGACAAGATAACCCACAAAAAGCTTCACAGGAGTCTGACATGGGGTACTGAATAAGGACCCAGGTGTGTCTGGGTGTGAATCCCAGCTCTGCCACTTACCACCTCTGGGACATTGGACAAGAACCCTAGCTTTTCTGTTTCTCAGTTTCCTCGTCTGTAGAACAGGGAGACTAATGCCCATTCCACTGGATTTTTGCAAGGGTGGTTACATGAGATAATGGGTGTAAAGCATTCAGCAAGTGGTAGAAGTCACAAAGTGGAGCTCTTTCTTCCTTCACACCCATTGCCGTCAAGTCGAGTCCAACTCATAACGACCCTACAGGACAGAGTAGAACTGCCCCATAGGGTTTCCAAGAAGCGGCTGGTGGATTCCAACTGCCGATCCCTTGGTTAGCAGCCAAGCTCTTAACCATTGCACCACCAGGGCACCTCTCCTTCCATAAGGAGTAAAAAACAGTGGGCCATTCAGGGAGGTTCTTCAGCCCCCAACACACTCACAGAGGAAGAGGTGGCACTTTACAAAGCTCAAGCCTAAACAGGAGCAGCTGGAGGCCAAAGAGTCTGAGGAGAGAGGGACAGGACGTGGACAGATCATCAAGCTTAGTGAACACCAGGGCCTGGAGAGCAGGGCAAATTCTGTCCAGCCTGGCTAGCTGGGGTGGAAGTCCAGGGAGGGTGACAAAGGCCACACACAGCATCTGTGCTTCTTAGCATGACAGAGTCTGGCAAGTTGTTGCAAGGCCAAGGTACTTGCAAAAGGTGCTTACAGGAGGAGAAGCTGCCTGGG
This sequence comes from Loxodonta africana, assembly GCF_030014295.1. Classification (NCBI taxonomy): domain Eukaryota; kingdom Metazoa; phylum Chordata; class Mammalia; order Proboscidea; family Elephantidae; genus Loxodonta; species Loxodonta africana. The sequence goes on along the minus strand of NC_087353.1, from coordinate 19,903,200 downwards.
GGTAATGGGTTCCTGCTGCAGAGAAAGGCCAGATGTGGCCTGCTTTGGGTTAGACAGCAGGGCCCCTCTTTCCATCAAAAGGGCCATCTCCTGAATCTCTGATCCTATCCCCTTGCTCTGGCTGGATGTGGCGTGGAGTCACGGTAGTAGGGAACCTCCTTGACACCCCCAGGACTGTGAAGCCTGCACTGGAAGGGCCATGCTGGCGTGAAGTCCGTCAGGCCTCCCACCTGGGACAAACACTAGACTTATTTATTACCTGCTTTGAGTCACTGGGCATACGAAAGTGAATGAGATACACACGCACACACACACACACATGCACATACTGACAATAAGCTGTCCATGGAGAAGTCATAGGAGCACCAAGAAGGAGCCTCTCCCCAGTTTAGAGGTCAGAGAAGACTTTCTGGGGAAGGATTCTGAAGGACGAAAAAGTAGAATAGACGTTAACCAAATTAAGAGGGGTGTGGATGGTAAGGGGCATCTCACAGGCTGGCCAGAGCTTAACACTTGAGGTGTTCTCAAAATCAGTCAGTGTCACTTTAGCAAGAAAGTAAAGAGGCAATTGGGAGAAAATATTTCAGAACCATGTATCTGATAAGGATTTAATACCCAGAATATATAAAGAACTCCTACAACTCAACAACAGAGAGATAAACAACCCAATCAAAAAATGGGCAAAGGACTTCAATAGACATTCCATTAGAGAGGATCTACAAATGGCCAACGAGTACATGAAAAGATACTCGACATCATTAGTCATTAAACCTGTTGCCTTCCAGTCGATTCCAACTCATAGCGACCCTATAGGACAGAGTAGAACCGCCCCATAGAGTTTCCAATGAGCGCCTGGTAGATTTGAACTGCGAATCTTTCAGTTAGCAGCTGTAGCACTTAACCACTACGCCACCAGGGTTTCCTATAAGGGGATCCAAATCAAAACCGCAGTGAGGTACTACCTCACCCCCACTAGAATGGACGTGATCAAAAACCAGAAAATAACAGGTATTGCTAAGGAGGTAAAGAAAGTGGAACCGTCACCCATGCATGGCTGGTGGGAATGCGAAATGGTACAGCCGCTATGGAAAACATTGGCAGTTCCTCAAAACGTTAAACACAGAACTATCATATGACCCAGCAATCCCAGTCCTACATATATACCCAAAAGAACTGAAGGCAGGAATATAGACAAAAACCTGTATACCAATGCAGCATTATTCATAATGGTCAAAAGGTAGAAACGACCCAAGTGTCCATAACAAACAAATGGATAAACAAAATGCGGTACATCCATACAATGAAATATTACTCAACCATAAACGAAACGAAGTCCTGATACATGCTCCAACATAGATGAACCTTGAAAACATTATGCTAAGTGAAATAAGTCAGTCACAGAAGGACAACTATTGTATGATCCCACTTACATAAATTAGGCAAATGCACAGACACCAACACTTATTAGTTGTTACCAGGGATGAGAAGGAGAAGAAAAGGGGGACTCTTAGCTTAGAGAGCACTGAGTTTCTGTTGACGGTGGTAGAATAATTTAGAAAAGGATAGTGGTGATGGTTGGATGACGTGACGACAGCAATCAACGTCACTGAATTGTACATGTAAAAATTGCTGAATTGGCAAATTTTTTGTTATATAGTTACTATATTAAAAAAAAAAATTGCAGTCGAGTTGATTCCGACTCAAAGCAACCCTATAGGACAGAATAGAGCTGCCATATAGTTACCAAGGAGCGCCTGGTGGATTCGAACTGCTGACCTTCTGGTTAGCAGCGGTAGCTCTTAACCACTATGCCAGCAGGGTTTCCATATTTACTATATGCACACAAAACAAAAAAAAAAGTACCAGAGCCAAGGTCAGAAAGGGGAGGTGCTTGCCAAGCCACACAACAAGCGAGGGCAGTGCTGTGGTGAGAGGCAAGCTCCTGACCCCAGGGAGCACGCACCCACTCCGTGCCCAGCCTTGTGTGTGGGACACACCAGCCAAGCCCGGTCACCAGACTGAAGCTGTGGACCTATAAGGAATTTTAGGAACCCAAGTGAGGCTGCCTCAGCACCAGGAGGGAAGGAAGTTTAGGAGGAGACTGGAATTAAGTTGTGTGAAAGTCACGCTCTTCCACAGAGCAACAGGGGGCGACTGTGGAGCCTCACAGCTCTGGGCCCCTGACTGGAATTTCACTAGGTGACAGGGGCAGATGGGTGACAGAGAGGACAGGGCCAGTGGGCCAGTGTCTCTGGCTGCTCGCTAGCACAGCAGCTCCCTCAGTCATCATGGGGCTCAAGGCAGAGCCTGCTAATTTTCCCTCAAATCCCAGCTGCCATGGAGACCTGGGCAGGAGGGATGCTCTGTTTCTCTGACTTGTGTTGCTGGTCCACCATTTGTGAGTCAGGATTTGCATGCTTGCAGGTCTGGGAGATTCCTGAACTTCCCTTTCATCTGTGTTCCCGCCCCTAGAAGGGATCCTGGTGAGTAGTCCCACCTCCTAGGGCAATTCCACCCCCCTGGGGTCCAGCTTCAAAGGGAAGGCAAGTAGGGTGGAGGGAGGCCCACATGGGAAGGCAAGGGCTCACGGGAAAAAACCGATTGATGCATCATCCCTGAACACCTAGCATCATAAATAATGGAACAAATTCGGACATGGTGATTCAGTGTGTCAAAATATAGAAAGGCCATTTAGTACTGGTGACAAAATCAGGTAAAAGGCTTCACTCCTTCCCAGGAAGAGGCAGACAGAATGGTGCTAGGAGAGAACGCGGCTCCCCACACCCAGACGCGCACTAAGTGAAAACCGGGGTTTCCAGAACAGCGTGACCAGGTGGGTGATGACTACGGTCTATTCTGCTATAATGCCAGGAAATGTGTGCACCTAAGAGATCTCACCTTGTCAAATGTGTGGTAGAAACAACCACTTCTCTGGGAAATAAGGGGTTAAGAGCTGGAGTGTTTCAGATCTGCGATACCATGGTTCCCCCCACCCCGACAAAGGAATTTAAATAATTAACATGTTTTTTTATAAAAGCATTTTTGAATTGCATTCTAAAAAAACAGTAAGCTGATTGATCAAAACCCACACGCACACACACACGCACACGCACACGCACACACACAAAATCTCCCCTAAACCAACCTGCTTCCCATTTGCTCTTTTCAGTCCACGTGCTTTTGGCCTCCATGTTGCAATTTCGCCCTAAGACAGTTCACCATGTTAAGCAAAAGAAGCATCCCTGCCCCCTAAGTCCTTTGAGCAAAAGGACACTATGGGCTTGGTCAGCTACTATGGGCTTGGTCAGCCACTATGGGCTTGGTCAGCCACTATGGGCTTGGTCAGCCACAGTCTCTTCTAAATTAGTATCCCCTCAGGCTGGCAGCATAGGCAGTAGCTATCAGAGAAAAGCAATCTCTACCCCCTATTTTTTTTATCCCCTATTTAATTGATCTTAAATTCAATTTGCACAGTGAGATTTGCATTGTGAAATAAATACCTGTATTCCCATCAGAACAGCATTCTTCGCTTTCTGTTAGAATTCACAGGATTTCCCAGAAGATGTAACACAGACGTGTGTACACACAAACACACACCTCTTTAGATAAATATATTGGAGATAACCCAGTGCCGTTGAGTCGATTCCGACTCATAGGGACCCTATAGCACAGAGTGGAACTGCCCCATAGAGTTTCCAAGGAGTGCCTGGAGGATTTGAACTGCCGACCCTTTGGTTAGCAGCCGTAGCACTTAACCACTACACCACCAGGGTTTCCAATGTTGGAGATATAGCAAACAAAATACTCCTCTCCTGGTAATTTGTAAGGCACATTCACATATTAAAGGCCCTGAAAAGTCCTGCAATAAAGAAACCTTCTTAGCTTTGTTTAACCCAGTGTTTTATAAACTTAATTAACCAAGGAATCTTTTTTTTATGTTAACACCTGTTAACATACGGAGATATTCGCGTGCCATGAAACACATTAACCAGTCGCTGTCATGATGACCCCATGTGTGCCAGAATAGAACTATGTTCCATAGGATTTTCAATGGCTGATTTTTTGGAAGTAGATTGCCAGGCCTTTCTTCCAAGGTGCCTCTGGGTCGACTCAAACTGCCAACCTTTAGGTTAGCAGCCTAGCACATTAACCTTTTTTCACCACCTAGAGATTCCTCAAACCACATTAGGACATGCTAATCTAAATAATAGAAGGTCTGTGCTTTTGTGTTGGTCCTTTCTTTTCCCCTAAAGGACTGTCCAAGCAACCCTGGGCAGAGGCAGCTGAGATCTTAGTCTGTGTTCTGTAGAGGAGCAAACAAATGAAACATACATAGATACACAGGGGGAGATTTACTTCAAGGAAATGGCTCACTCAGTTGTGACAAAGTGACTCACGTAATTTTGGAGGCTGCAAGTCCCAAATCCGTGGGTCAGATGACAGGCTGAAGACTTCTGCTGGCTCATGTGGTTGCAGGGGCTGACAAACCCAAAATCTGCAGGTCAGGAGACAGGCTGGAGGCCTCTGCTGGCTCACAGCATTGTGGTGGTTGGAGAATTCAAAATCTACAGGTCCGGTGTCCACCTGGAGGCCCTTTGCTGGCTTACATTCCAGGAACCGGGGTCAGAGGCCAAGAAGATTGCAGGATGGGAAAGAGAGCGAGCTTTGCCATAACATTCATTTATATTATGGATGCAGGCCACACCCCCAAGGAAACTCCTCTCCCAACTGATTGGCTGCTTACATCAGATCACAAAATGGAGGTGATTACATAGTGTCTGCCAAACCACTAAGAATCATAGCCTAGCCAAGCTGACACATAGCATTAACCATCAAAAGTCTCACAACTCCATCTAACAGATAAGGAAACTGAAGCTCAAAGAAAATAAGTATCTTATCCCAGGGGGTACTTCTTAGAGAATTTAACAGAGGCTTTGATTTTATGCAACATTTACCATCTGGAGAAAAATTGTTTGCTAGCCCTGAGGACAGTGTGGGACTGTTGTCATCCTCAGTCTTTCCGTCTCTGTCCTCGGCTCTCCCCCTCATGCCCCTGAGATGTTCATTCTCTCCCTGACTTGCAATGTTGCTGGAGGGTAATTATCCCAGTACACCTGAAGTGCTTTGACCTGTTCCTGCTCAGCAAGTGAGTCTCTTCCCATTTGGATCTCAGACAGAAAGTGTGTCCTCCTACTGACAGGACTTGAAAGCACCCTTTCTGTGCCCAGCAACAAGAAGGCCACACCAGGGGCCCAGCCCTGCCCTGAGGTTGAACTACACGCATCAGCAAAGAGCAGGAATTTTGTGTGATGAATAATAAGAATGTGAACCTAATGGCAGAAGTGTCTTGGCAAAGACCAAGGGGCAAAAGACTGCCCCTTGACCACCCTCAGGCTAAGTAGACTAAGCCCCATGGTGAGGTGCAAAGAGCTGTGTGGAACCCATGGAAGAGGATGGGACAAGTGCAAAAGGCCAGACTGGACCAGAATGATGCCTTCGGCCACACTGGCTAAAGGTGTCCACCAGCTCCCAAGAAAGGAGGAACCAAGATGTGCTCCAAGCCTGACGCACCTGTATTCAATGTACAGCCCCCACCTGCCCCCCTCCCCCCCCCAATGACAAACTCACAGACAAAATTCCTTCAGGGAAGCATTGCTTCCTTGTTTCTCTACCATCTTTTGGTGGACCCCATCTGTCTGAATTATCTAGGGCTGCTGTAACAGAAATACCGCTAGTGAATGTCTTTAACAACAAATTTATTCTCTCACAGTTTAGGAATCTAGATGTCTGAATTCAGGATGCCAGCTCCGGGGTAGTGCTTTCTGTCTCTGTTGGCTCTGGGGAAACGTTGTTGTCATCAATCCTCCCCTGGGTCTAGAAGTTTCTCAGCACAGAGATCCTGGGTCCAAAGGACACGCTCTGCTCTTGGCATTTCTTTCTTGGTGGTAGGAGGTCCCTCTCCTCTCTGCTCAATTCTGTCTTTTATATCTCAAAAGAGGCTGACTCAAGATACAACCTAACCTTGTAGATTGCATCCTGCATCATTAACATAACTGCCTCTAATCCTGCTTCATTAACATCGTAGAGGTTAGGATTTACAACACAGGATGATAATGTCAGATCACAAAATGGTGGACAACCACACAGTACTGGGAATAATGGCCTAGCCAAGTTGACACATATTTTGGAGGGACACAATTCAGTCCATAGCACCATCTTTGAGGTAATTAAGAACTGGTGCCCATGCTGTTCCCAGGCCAGCTCTCCCAGGCCTCCAGCCCTTGGTGTACCTCAGTACTTTCCTTAATACTGCCTGGGCCCTGGGCTTTAGAAGCATGCTCTGGGCCTCCTCAAGCTGTGCCCCCACCCCACCTTCTAGATCACACCCCGCTACCCTGTGCCTGGAGATTCCATGCCCAGACAGTCCTGACTCTGCTTCCAGGGCCTGTGTAGACCTGCTTAGCCTGCTTGGCCTGAGAGTGGTCAAGTGACAGCATTTCTAGAAGAAACCAGAGCTTGGATATGTTCACTAGGTGTCCACATGAGTCTGCAAGGCTCCTCAAGTGGAATGGAGCAGGGATGGTTTAAAAAATAACAGGTAAAATTTGAGTCAATTCAATCCTGTGACTCATGTGATCCCTTGGAGTTTTAGGTTATATCTAAAATTTAAAGAGTTTAACAGAGTACAACCTGTCAGGTGTAATGTTTTTGTTTGAAAAACACAAAATTTAGTTCAGCTCAATGAATTTTCAGAAGTGAGTACACTTGATAACCACTACCCAGAACAAGAAATAAAGTATCGCCAGAACCCCTGGCAGCCTCCTTTGTGCCTCTTTCCAAGGATAACCACCATCCTATTTCTGTCAAGACAGATCAATGTTGCCTGTTTGTTTTTAATTGCGGTAAAATGTATATAACAAAACACTTGCCATTTCAATCATTTTTACGTGTACAATTCAGTGACAGTAATTATGTTCACCACATTGTACAACCATCGCCACTGTCCATTTCCAAATCTTTTCATCATCCTTAACAGGAACTCAGTACCCCTTAAGCAATAACTCCCCACTTCCCCCTCCCATCTGCTCCTGATAATCACTAATAAACTTTGGTCTCTATGCACTTGCCTATACTAGGTATTTCATATAAGTGACATCATACAGTATTCCTTTTGTGTCTGACTTACTTCAGTAGCATAATGTTTTCAAGGATCATAAATGTCGTAGCATGTACCAGGACTTCATTTCTGTTTATGACTAAATAATAGTTTATTGTATGAACATACCACATTTTGTTTATCCATGCATCTGTTGATGAACACTTGGGTTGCTTCTACGTTTTGGCTACTGTAGATAATGCTGCAATGAACGTTGGTATACAAGAGTTGCCTCTTGAATAATCCACGTTGTTGCTTGTAGTTGTAGTTCATTCATTCTCATTGCTGTAGGATATCCCATTATATGAATATACCACAGGTTACCTTATCATTCTTCTATTGGTGAACATTAGGATTACTTCCAGTTCTGGGCGATTATGAATAGCTCTGATATGACCATTCTTGTGCGTGTCTCCTGGTGAACTTAGTCATGCATTTTTGTTGGCTGTAAATCAAAAAACCAAATTCTTTGCCGTTGAGTCAATTCCAACTCACAGCAACACTGTAGGACAGAGTAGAACTGTCCCATAGGGTTTCCAAGGAGTGGCTGGTGGATTCAAACCACCAACCTTTTAGTTAACAGCCATGCTCTTAACCACTGTGCCACGGGGGCGCCTTCATTGACTCTAGGGTGTACCAATACTAGGCACAGTATTGTCGCATCATACAATATGTTTATATTCAGCTTAACATATGCTACTGACCATACGCTGCCAGAAATGGCTGTACTAATTTCCAATCCCACCAGTGGTATATGAGAGTTGCAGTTGCTCCACATCCTTTCTGACACTTAGTATTGTCACCTCTTAAACTTTAGCCATTCTGGGGGTGTATAGTGGGGGCTTTAATTTGTATTCCCCAAAGACTAATAAAGTTGAGTACATTCTCGTCTGTTTATTGGCTATTTAGGTATCCCCTTTTGTAAAGTATCTGTTCAAGCCTTTTGCCTGTTTTTCTGTTTGGTTGTCTGTCTTCTCATTAATTTGAAAGAGTTCTTCCTATATTTTTATTTAAAAATCAAAGCCTTATGTTAAATATATGTACATCAAATGTTGCTCCTAGTCTGTGGTTTGTCTCTCTTAATGGTGTCTTGTCGAACAGGCATTCTTAATTTTAATGTAGTACAATTTATCATCGTTTCCTTTATGGTTAGTACCTTTTGTGTTGTTTAAAAAATATCTTTCTACCCCAAATATCATGAATACCATGAAAATATTCTATGTTTTCTTCTAGAAACTTCATTGTTTTACTTTGAAGATTTAGATCTACAGTCCATCTGGAATTGATGTTTATGTATCACATGAAGTAGGAATCAAAATCCCCTTTTTTTTTTCAGATGGCTATCCAATTAACCCAGCACCACTTATTGAAAAGCTCACCCTTTCCTCCATCACACTACACTTTCACCTTTGTTAAAAATCAATGGCACTATGTGTGGGGGGGTCTGTTTCTGGGTCCTCTATTCTGTTCCATTGATCTGTTTGTCTATCCCTGGCAATTCTGCCCTGTCCTAATTACTGTAGCATTTTTTTTTTTTTTTTTTATATAATAAGTCTTGGAATCTGGTAGTATAAATCCTCCAGCTTTGTTTTTCTTCTTTTCTCCTATCTCATTATTCTTGACAGCTTGTATTTCCATATAAACTTTAGAGTCAACTTGTTTGTTTTTACACACACACACACCCTTCAGCACTGTTTTTAGATCTATTCCTATTGTTACAAGAACATCTTGTCTATAACTTCTAACTTCTGCATAGACTCTGTGTTAATCAGTGTCCAGGAACCCCTCTAAATATTTCAAGCAGGGGTTGTTTTTTTGTTGTTTGTTTGTTTCTTAATTGTGCTTTAGGTGAAACTTTACAGAGCAGATTAGTTTCTCATTCAACAATTTATACACAAATTGTTTTGTGACATTGGTTGCAATTCCCCTGAAGTATCAACACTCTCCCCTTTCACACCCCAATTCCCTGTTTCCATCTGCCCATTTTTCCTGTCCCTTCCCGTCTCCTTGTCATTGCTTTTGGGAAGGTGTTGCCCTTTAGGTCTTGTATACATGATTGAACTAAGAAGCATGTTCCTCACATGTGTAATTTTTCGTTTTATAGACCTGTCTAATATTTGGCTGGAGCCCTGGTGGCACAGTGGTTAAAAGCTCAGCTACTAACCAAAAAGTCATCAGTTCAAATCCACTAGCCACTCCTTGGAAACCCTATGGAGCAGTTCTACTCTGTCCTATAGGGTCGCTATGAGTCAGAAGCGACTCGACAGCAACAGGTTTGGTTTGGTTTTGGAGTCTTTGGCTGAAGGGTGAACTTCAGGAATGGCTTCAGTTCTAAGTTAAAAGGGTATCTGGGGGCCATAGTCTGGGGAGAGAGAGGAATTTAATGAAAGGAACTTGTTAAAAGGTGTTGGAAGGGATAAAGTTGAAAGGGAAGAAGGAGATGTTACCTAGAGATCAGGAAGCCACCATGACTTCCTACGCTGGAGATTCAAAGGGAAAGGGGTGTTAAACAGAGATAGAAAAGCTGTCAGCTCCCCTGGGCTGGAGCCCACAGCCTACACTTGCCACCATTGCTGCCGGAACCACAGCAGCTGCCAGAGGTGCTCCCAGAAGCAGAATGGCTTATACCTTCTAATCTGGTGCAAGTGCCTCCATTGGCCAACTCTACTTGGAACCCAGCTACGAGGGCGTCTGGGATATGTAGTTTACAGGCTTCCAGCCCCAGCAGTACAGAAGAGAATACAGAAGGGTGAGTGTGAAGCGAAAACCAAGAAACAAAGATCCAGCCCAATGTGCATTCACGTGCTGCTTATCCATCTATCCCTGTGAGGGACACCCAGATTGCCACCATCAGCACCCCATGACGAACACTTTTATACATGTCTCCTTTGAATCTCTGTAAGAATTTTGGGATTTATGTCAAGGAGCAAAATTTCTGGGCAGTAAAGCCAGATTTTTCTCCAGAATAAAATTTATATTTTCATGAACAACGCACGAGTTTTCCTCTACTTCCGTATCCCTGCAAAGTAATTACCAGTGACTCACTTGGTCTGAGAAGGCTTCAAGGAGGAGGCCATATCTAAGTTTGTCTTGAAAGCCCATCTCATTAGGAAGAGAAAGTTTCAATCCCTAGACTACATGTTTCTCCCTTGCTCACAGAGAAGAAAACAGCATTTCCTAGACCCATTAAGACAGGCTGGGGCAGGTTCCCCATCAGGGACTGTTATCTGACTTCCTGGCCAAGGATTCCTCAATAGGTAATACTGAAAGCCCAAAGCAGCTGGGGACAGGCCCAAGTGTCAGGACCCTGGGGTCTGACAAAGGGCACCAGATTCTGTGTCTTCCAGGGAGGTCCAAGGAGAAGGAAATTCTAGCTCCCCCCTGCTTTCCCCAAGGGCCTGTCCTGAAATTGCCATCAGTGTCTTCATCAAATGGCTTCTGGCTCCTCAACCCAGTCTGACTAGTCATTACTGTGTGCCTGGCAAAACTGAGCAAGCCAACTCTCTGTGCCTAACACAATAAAAGGTAACAGTGGGCCTCCCAGTGTTTCAGAGACAAGAAAACAAACAGAAAGTTGTCTAAGAAAAACAGACTTCTGTCAAGAAGCATAACCCAAAGTCAGAACACAGTGCCTGAGAGGGATCAATATCACCCTGTTACAGATTTCATTGTGTCCCCCAAAAATGTGTGTCAACTTGCCTGGGCTATGTTTCCCAGTGTTGTATGAGCATTCACCATTTTGTTACCTAATCTGATTTTCCTTTGTGTTGTAAATCCTACCTCTATGATGTTAATAAGGCAGGATTAGAGGCTGTGTGTTAAAGAGGCAGGACTCAATCTACAAGCTCAGGCTGTGTTCTAAAGCAATCTCTTCTGAGATAAGAAACTCTGGTAGCATAGAGATTAAGAGCTACGGCTAGCAGCCAAAAACTTGGCAGTTCAAATCCACTGGGCACTCCTTGGAAACTCTATGGGGCAGTTCCACTCTGTCCTATAAGGACTATGAGTCAGAATCAGCTTGACAGCAATGGGTTTGGGTTCTTTTTTTTTTTTTTTTTTTTGGTCTTCTGAGATGTAAAAGAGAGAAGCTAACAGAGAGACAGAGGAGCCTCATGCCACCAAGAAAGTAATGCCGAGAGTAGAGCATGTCCTTTGGATCCCTGGTCCCTGTACTGAGAAGCTCCTAGGCCAGGGGAAGATTGATGACAAGTACCTTCCACCAGAGCTGACAGAGAGAGAAAGCCATCTCCTACAGCTGGCACCGTGAATTCGGTCTTCTAGCCTCCTAGACTGTGAGAGAACAAATCTGTTTGTTAAAGCCATCACTTGTGGTACTTCTGTTATAGCAGCACTAGAGAGCTAAGACACACCCCTACTGTGCTCCGTGAGACATGTGATGGAGGCACCTGTGGTCAGCCTGACTCTGCCAAGGTTTCCAGCCCTGGCAGACAGCCCTGAGGGGTGCTGAAGTTGACCCTGGAGCCGTAGAGTGAGCCAAAAAGCCTGTGTTTCTGAGAACTTTTCTATTTAATTATTGTTTTAAAATTATTTATAACACAGCATTTGCCAATTCAACATTTTTCACTTGTACAATTACATTAATCATATTGTACAAGCCATCACTCATAATCATTGCCAAGTTTTCCATCACCATAAACAGAACTCACTGCTTCCTAAACAATGACTCCCTTTTCCTCTCCCAAGGAGTCCTGGTGGCACAATGGTTAAAGCGCTTGGATGCTAACCAAAAGTTTGGCAGTTCTAATCTACCATCTGCTCCTTGGAAACCCTATGGGGCAGTCTTTTTTTTTTTTTTAATCTACCATCTCCTTGGAAACCCTATGGGGCATTTCTACTCTGTTCTATAGGCTTGCTATGAATCAGAATCAACTCAACAGCAATGGGTTTAGGGTTAGGTTTATTAATCTTTGTTGGATGGATGAATATTGTAACTTCCCTGCCCCTTTAAACAGAGCTGGTCCACCCAGGCATCCTCCTGCAAGTGTAAAGCCCGGTCTGAGCAAGCCTGGCCTCTGGGCCTCCAGGCCGTCCCAGGACTTGCTGGCTTGAGCTCTCACTCTCATTTCCTTGGATCTCTGATCCCCTGCCCAGAGCAGCTCTCTCCACAGCCTCAGCCCTTCCTCTGTTCTCTCTCCTTCCCCAGGTCTGAGGCCAGGGCTACTGGGATATGCCACCCAGCTTCCAGGCCCAGCCTAGGGACCCAAGTTCTGCTAGGATTCCTGGTAAAGCCCAGAAAGAAGGAGTAGGTGGGGATTTTAAGGCAAAGACTACTTTGCCATGAGGTGAACCAGGCACTGGCCTAAGCCAACTTCTGAGGCAAGGGCCTGCCAGCAGACAGAGTCCATACCCTCAAGGATCAGATTTGAGTGAAAAAAGGAAAATTCTGGTGTATGTCCTCCCTAGGCCATGAGAACTCTAGGTAATAAGAAAAGACAAAGCAGTTATGGCCCAGGTATCTGAGTAAGAGTCATGGGCCTCATGTATAAGTGCACCTTGTTATCACCCTGAGAGGTCTCCATAAAGCATGGCTCCTGTGAAGAAGGCTCTCTCCCCATTTTACAGGTAAGAAAACCAAGGCTCAGAGTGGTAAGCTGACTCGCTCCTGTTTACACAGCAGTACTTGGTGGAGTTGGGACTGAACCCAAAGGGTGGCAGGGAAATATCTCAACCCAAGTCCATACATGGAGCGGTGAGTGAGGTGTGAGGCAAAGTGGGGGTGCTGTTTCTGGACCAGAATGGGAAGTGCCGGGGGTGTGGTTTTGGTGGTGGGGCCAGGGAGATGGAGGCTTCCTCTGTGTCCTCCCTGTGACCAGTAGCAAGCCATCTTTGAGGCTCCATCCCCATCTGGGTTGTTATGAAAATTAAAAATAGTGTGTATAAAACTCTTTGTACCTACTATTCAGCAAGCAAAGGAGACTTGGTGGCACAGTGTTTAAAGCGCTGGACTGCTAACCGAAAGGTCACAGGAGAAAGATGTGGCAGTCCACCTCCTAAAGATTTACAGCCTTGGGAACCATATGGAGCAGTTCTACTCTGTCCTACAGAGTTGCTATGAGTCAGATTCCACTCCTTGACAGTGAGTAATTCAGCAAGCAGTAAATGAGAGCCCTCAGGGGAGGACAAGGAGGAGCGAGAACCGCTTTCTGTTCCTGAGTCCCTGGGGAAATGTCTGCACTGTGAGGGCCTGACAGACTTAGCTCCTGAAGGAATGTCCCTAAGACGAGGCTCTCGCGTGTGAGGCGCCTCAGAATTCCCTGGAGAGCTAGAAAAACACAGATTACTGGGCCCTGCCTTGGAGGTTTTTATTCAGTAAGCCAGGTGAAGCTGGCATTCACATGTCTGACATTTTCCCGAGTGATGCTGATGCAGCTGCCTCAGAAGTACACCTTGAAAAACACTGCACTAAAGACTTAGAATGTAAGAGCCCTCTGTGCAAGGTCTGGAGCCCTGATGGTGTGGTGGTTAAGAGTTTGGCTGCTAACCAAAAAGTCAGCAGTTTGAATCCACCAGCTACTCCTTGGGAGCCCTATGGAGCAGTTCTGCTCTGTCCTGTAGGGTCACCATGAGTCAGAATTGACTTGATGCAATAGGTTTGGTGTAGGTGTTTGTTTGTTTTGGTGCAAAGTCTGGAGTCCCTGGGTGATGCAAACAGTAATACACTTGGCTGCTAACCAAATAGTTGGAGGTTTGAGCCCACCCAGAGATGCCTGGGAAAAAAAGGCCTGGCAATCTATTTCCAAAAATTCAGCCATTGAAAACCTTATGCCCAAGTAATCCGCAAGAAAACTTCTAGAGCTAATAGACGAATTTAGCAAAGCTGTGGGGTACAAGGTCAACAAACAAAAATCAGTTGGGTTTCTATACACCAGCAATGGGAAATCTGAAAGGGAAAATAGGGAAATTATTCCATTTACAATAGCATTTAAGAGAATAAAATACCTAGGAATAAATCCAACTAGGGACGTGAAGGACTTACACAATGAAAATTATAAAACACTGCTGAAAGATATTAACGAAGACTTAAATAAATGGAAAGATGTTCCATGTTCATGGATTGAAAGACTTATACCATTAAGATGTCAATACTACCCAAAGCAATCTATAGATTCAACATAATCCTGATCAAAATTCCAACAGCCTTCTTTACAGAAATGGAAAAACTAATCCTCAACTTTATGTGGAATGGCAAAATGCTCCAAACAGCTAGAGCAATGTTGAAACAGAAGAACAAAGTAGGAAGACGCACACTTCCTGATTTTAAAACATACTATACAATAATCAAAACGGCCTGGTTCTGGTATAACAATAGACACATAGACCAATGGACTAGAATTGAGAGTCTAGAAATAAACCCATACATCTACGGTCAACTGATTTTTGATAAGGATGCTAAGTCCATTCAATGAGGAAAGAAGAATCTCTTCAATAAATAATGTTGGGAAAAATAGATTTCCACATGCTGAAAAGTGAAACAGAATCCATGCCTCACACCATGCACAAAAACAAATTCAAAATGGATTAAGGGCCTAAACATACAAAGAAAAACCATAAAATTCTTAGAAGAAAATGCAGAGGCAATGTTTTTGGGCTTAAATTTTAACAATGGATTACCTAATATAATAACAAAAGCACAAAGAGCAAATGACAAAATAAATGGGACCTCATAAAAATTAAAAACATTTGTTCATCAAAAGACTTCACCAAAAAAGTGAAAAGACAAGCTATCAACTGGGAGAATATCTTTGGAAACCATATATCCAGTAAGAATCTAATAACCAAAATATATATAAAACTATGATGACAACAAAAGACGAGTAACCCAATCATAAAATGGGCAAAGAAGTTGAATAGGCATTTCTTCAAAGAGGACATTCAAATGGCCACCACACACATGAAAAGATGTTCAATGTCATTAGCCATTCCAGAGATGAAAATCAAAAACCACCATGAGATGCCAAATCACTCCCAATAGGACAGCAATGAATTTAGGATGGCTAAGGGAACAGAAAATACCAAATGTTGGTGACAATATGGAGAAAGTGGAGCCCTTATCCATTGATGATGGAAATGCAAAATTATAGAAAAAAAGTGTGGCAGTTCCTCAAAAAACTAGAACTACCATGTGACTCAGTAATTTCACTCCTAGGTATATATCCACAAAACTTGAAGGCAGAGACTCAGAGACGTGTACATCAATGTTCATTGCAGCACTGTCCACAATAGCCAAAAGGCAGAAACAGCCTGAATGTCCATGAAGAGATGAATAAAAACCAAAAACCAAACCCACTGCTGTTGAGTCGATTCCAACTCATAGCAACCCTATAGGACAGAGTAGAACTGCCCTGTAGAGTTTCTAAGAAGCGCCTGGTGGATTCAAACTGCAGTCTAGATAAATAAAATGTGATACATACATACAATAGAATACTACTCAACTAGTAGGAGAAGTGAAGTCTTGGTACACCCTACAGTATGGATGGAGCTTGAAAACATGCTGAGAGAAATAAATGAATCACGAAAAGACAAATATTATATAACCTCACTGTTATGGATTGAATTGTGTCCCCCCAAAATGTGTGCCAACTTGACTAGGCCTTGATTCCCAGTATTGTGTGATTGTCCCCCATTTTGTTATCTGATGTGATTTTTCTATGTGTTATAAATCCTACCTCTATGATGTTAATGAGGTAGAATTAGAGGTGATTATGTTAATGAGGCAAGATTTGATATACAAGATTAGATTGTGTCTCGAGTCAATCTCTTTTGAGATATAAAAGAGAGAAGTTAGCAGAGAGAAAGGAGGAGTTTATACCAGCAAGAAAGTACTGCCAGGAGCAGAGTGTGTCCTTTGGACCCCGGGTTCCTGTGCTGAAAATCTCCTAGACCAGGGGAAGATTGATGACGAAGACCTTGCCCCAGAGCTGACAGAAAGAGAAAGACTTTCACTGGAGCTGGAACCCTGAATGTGGACTTCTAGCCTTCTATACTGTGAGAGAATAAACTTCTGTTCATTAAAGCCATCCACTTGTGGTATTTCTGTTAAGCAGCACTAGATAGCTAACACACTTGCTTATATCACAAAACAAGAAAAGTCAAATGTATAGAGCCCAAAGTTTATTAGTGACTACTCGGGGCAGGAGGGAGGGGGAAAAGGAAGGTTAACGATGATGGAAAAATCACATTGTCAAGGGTAAGGTTGCGGAGCTGATTATTGTAATTGCTGCCATTAAATTGAACTGCTGAAAAGCTTGGATTGGCAAAAGTTGTGTGATAG
This sequence comes from Loxodonta africana, assembly GCF_030014295.1. NCBI lineage: Eukaryota > Metazoa > Chordata > Mammalia > Proboscidea > Elephantidae > Loxodonta > Loxodonta africana. The sequence goes on along the minus strand of NC_087353.1, from coordinate 19,886,752 downwards.
ATATAGTTACAAAAAGAAAAAAACAAGAGTAGCTGCTGAGGCTATTGTGACCCTAATACTCCACAGCATGTTTTCTCCTTCTTAAGACGGGCGGTTGAGAGCTTGACATAACTAACGCCATGATGAACCTATAAGGTGTTTTTTTTTTTTCTGCCTGCCTTCTCCTTTTCGCATACCTTTGTTAATGACTTTGTTTTGTTCTGACCCTGTGACTTACAACCCCCCACAGGGAGAGTACAACCCAGATGCCTGCCGTGCATATCTTTAGCATGATAAGGAGATGTCTGGCATGTATCTCTTTAGGCTGATAAAGAGTCTCTTATAATTATCTCGTAATGAATAAATCATTCTGCCATGCCATCTGCAAGCTACAAAGACACTTCTAACCCTTGTAAAAATCATATATAAGCTCTAGTGTAAAATTGCCTTTCAGGACTCCACAAAGACAGGCTGCACTGCTGTCGGACTTTCCATTGGTGCCACCTCCTGAATAAACTTTCTCTCTCTTTCTGACTTGGTGTACATTTCATTGGCTCGACTGCTCCAGGGCATGTACCCTAATCAGGCAACACTGTTTATGTACAAGCAAAAACCTCCGGGGATTTGGGTCCTTGGTTTGGAAGTTTATGGTCATGGTTTCATGGAACATCCCAGTTAATTGGCCTAATAATGTGTTTAGTGCTTCTGTTCTACTTCCTAGCTTGTTGTGCAGTGCCTGGGGTCTTAAAAGCTTGCAAATGGCAATTCAAGGCACCCAAGGCATGACAATTGATCTCCATTTGCCTGGAGCAACAGAGTAAAAAGAGGAAATGGAATGTGAGGCTAATTGCCTCCATGAACAACTGCCTTCTTTGCCAAGAGAACAGAACTGGATGGTGTCTGGCTACCATTACTGAATGTTTTGATCAAAGATTCTGTAGAAGAATCGTGATCAAAAGAAGGAAAATGCAGAACAGAATTTCGAATTCTCATGGACTCCAGGCTTTCTGGAGCTATGGAGGCTTAATAAACCCCGTAACTGTTGCCCTGAGATAACCTTTAAACTTTAAGCCAAAAATATTCCCTGAAGTCCTCTTAAAAACAAGCAATAGTTTTACCTTAAGTGGTAAAAATGTCTGCCTTGATTATTATGCTCTTTTAAGAACTATTGGAAACCCTGGTGGCATAGCGGTTAAGAGCTACGGCTGCTAACCAAAAGGTCAGCAGTTTAAATCCACCAGGTGCTCCTTGGAAACCCTATGGGGCAGTTCTACTGTGTTCTATAGGGTCGCTGTGAGTCGGAATCGACTCGATGGAAGCGGGTTTTTTTTTTTTTTAAGAACTATATATATGGGATCAAATTGACAAAAGCGACTTGAAATATTCAAGAGGAACCTTAGAGGGCGGTGAGTTTATGTTAATGGGTGAGGAACAACTCATAAAAGGAGGGTGAGAATGGTTGCGCAGCTCAAAGAATGTAATCAATGTCACTGAATTGTACATGTAGAAACTGTTGAATTGGTGTATGTTTTGCGGTGTATGTCCTCAACAACAGCAACAAAATGAATAAATAAAAATAAAGGAAACCACATGGAGCACAGTTCTACCTACTCTGACACATGTGGGGTCACCATGAGTTGGAATCAAATAAAGGCAAGGTCTTGAACACAGGCTGTCCCAGCTGCTGGGCCCCAGGAATCAAGGCACAGGCACTGTGGAGAAGCGGTTCTATCGTTTCAGAAGATGGTGACTTCAAGTTGGGGCTGGCAGGAGTGATAGAGTCCCTGACCTGGCCATCAGAGGCCAGGAGGAAGCTTTGGACACAAACAGGGAAGGGAGTCCCCATCCTTCAACCCCGGCTAAAGCACAAGGAGGACCTGCAGAGCATGTTCCAGCCCCCAGCGAATGAGTGTGCAGGAAACAGGGAAAGCCCAAAAAAGGCCCTCTGCCGCCTTTTTGCCCTAGAGTTCTTTCTACCAACACAGCTGCCTCTTCAAGCAAACCAGAGTTCAGGCAGATGGAATCTCTCAGTCTCAGCCCTTCCAGCTCTGACACTCTGGCTTGACAGCCACAACCATCACCTTCTGTCAAAAGAAGTTATTTTGCACAGGATCAACAGAGAAGGCTTGGAAAGGCCAGCTCCTCTGAGCAGCCACGAGCTGACAGCTAATCACAGCTCTGGTCTTCGGCTGGGGTTGCCCCTGGGGGCTCTCACCCATTCCTGGAAGCCACATGTGGTGTGACATGGAGTTCTGACAAGCTCAGAACAGGTGGTTCCATTTCTGCTCCTTTGTAGAAGCAGTTCCTGAAATGGGTTGGGCAGTGTGAATGTTGAAAGATCAATTCCAGTAACTCACTGAGGAAATGTTTCGCCGAGTTTTGCAATGTGTCATTGGGAAGCGAATGCTGGGATCAGGGCCTTCCTAGTCCCTCTCTGGCTCTGAGGCCTCATGTCAGCCCAGCTCCGTCCCCCATGGCCCTTTCCAGCCGCGTTTGTTTTATTCCCTTCTTTCTGGCTGTGAGAGGCGATGGTTGCTATGGAAGAGCACAGGCTCTGGCATCAGACTTACTGGCTGTGCGACTGTAGATGCGTTACTTAACCTCTCTGAGCCTCACCTTCCTCGTTTTAAAATGGGGATCATCACACCTGCCTCATGACATTCTGTGAGGGTTAAACGAGAGAGTATACTTAACCGTGGAGCCCAGTGTCTGACTCTTAGTGTGTGCATGGTGAGTTTTCTTATATAAATCACTTATACCAAAATATAGTAGCTCCTGTGGATTACCCATGAGTCTATCTCCAATGCTCTACTCTGAGAGGACTGGTGGAGTCTCCTGTTGTTAGCACCACTCTAGCTGTCTCTGACAGGTGGAGAGGTAAGAGGCGGGCAGCTACCACAGTCTCTACACACTGTGGGCTGGGTTCCTCAAGTGTCTGTGGTAAGAGCTGGTTGAGATCCTTGAGAACTAACAGAGAAAAAAAACTGGGGACTAAAAACTGAACTGAGGTCCTTCAACCTTTCACCCACATATTTACCAAGCGTGTACTGGGTGCTAGAGAGCAGGAAGGCTGGCCCCTGCCCTCAAGAAGCATGGAGTCTAATGAGGGAGACAGACACAGTGGAGATGGTTCCAGTGCAGTGTGGCAAGCCTAGGTGGAGTAAACCACAAGGCACCAGGGGCCATGAGAAGGTCCCCTTTTCACTCTAACCAGTTGTCGTCGAGTTGACTCCAACTCGTGGTGACCCCGTATGTGTCAGAGGAGAACTGTGCTCCATAGGGTTTCAGTGGCTGATTTTTTTGGAAGTAGATCACCAAAACTTTCTTCTGAGATGCCTCTAGGTAGACTCGAAACTCCAACCTCTCAGTTAGCAGCTTGGGTTAGCAGCTAAGCGTGTTAACCATTTGCACCATTCAGGGACTCCTTTTTCACTCTAGAGAAGGGGATGTGCCAGTCAAGTGTTCCCTGGGGCAAGAGTTAAATGAATGAGTGGAGAAGGATTTTCCAGGCAGTGCTGGCAGCAGGAGCAAAGGATCAGAAGAACATGTGTCCTGGGGCAGCAGGGAACTTCAGCTCAGCTTCCTTGATAAAAGGGGACAGTGGCAGGCAGTGTCAACACCCATGAATAATCTATGCCATCTTTGTAGTGTCTGGGAAAACTCTCTTAACTACCCTGGGTCTTTGCATCCCTCCTTCAAGATTTTAAGCTCCGAGAAGAAGCATCCAACAGGCTGAGCCCAAATTCTATACCAGTCCTTGGTTATACAGTGAGGGGGTGGAGAGAGGGTCTGTGTAGCCCCTTGGGTGTCCATAAGGATTGGGACCCTGCCTTCCATTGAGTCATACAAGATGGGTTTTCTCCTCAATAGGAAGGAGATTTAGAAAATGATTCAAAAGCACGCACACATTGGCTACAATCAGAGTGAGGCAAGACGCAATCACCCAAAGGAGAGTGTTTCCCAGAAGAATATTCCAGAAGTATTTTCCCATAAGAGAGTTTGACATACAAAACAATTGTGTTTGCTACATTGAAAACAATAAGGGGCAATCGAAGTGTTTTGAGCAAGGGAGTAGCATCATTAGCTTTGCACTTTAGAAACTTACTCTGCAGTGGGGAGGATAGATTGGACGAGACAGGACTAGAGTAAGGGACGTCTGTTTGACAAGCAGGCAAGAGATGATGCAGGTCTGGGTTGGCAGGACACAGTGGGTTAGAAAGGAGATCATAGATTGGAGAGGTGTAAAACCAAACCAAATCAAACCCGTTGCTGTCGAGTCGATTCCAACTCATAACGACCCTATAGGACAGAGTAGAACTGCCCCGTAGAGTTTCCAAGGAGCACCTGGTAGATCCAAACTGCTAACCTTTTGGTTAGCAGATGTAGCACTTAACCACTACACCACCAGAGTTTCCAGAGAGGAGTTAGGGATTTTGAATACACAGGATTTGGGCTTCTGTTGAATGCAGGGAATGAGAGAGTAGAAGGCATCAAAGGTGATATGTGGGTTTCTGACTTGGCACCAGGTGGGCTGTGGCACTAGATACTGAGATGCTGACACAGCAGAATGAGCAAGTTAACTGGGGGGTAGGGTGGAGTTGAGCTGGAGGGGCCTATGGGACATTGAAGCAGAGATACCAATAGGCCGTTGGATATATGGATCTGTAGCTCAAGGGAGATAGAGGTTGCAAGTAAACATATGAGAATCATTATAAAAATATATTTGCTCACCAAAATTAAATATTAAAGCGGTCCATGAAACAACAAGTGAATCAATAACCCTTTACACATCTTAAATTAACAATGATGAGCACCGTACAGTTACTTTCCATTTCAGAATCCCTGCCCCCAAGAGGCTCAATGAAATGCTTGTAAAGAGTTAGGCTTTTGTGCAAAAAACACGCATACAAGAGGCATATCTTTTGTGTCGGCTCGTCGATCCAAATGTTCAATGTCTTAATGATTTTATGACTCAGAATTGTTTATTCCTGCCTCTTGGGTCTCACCACAGTCCCAGCAATACAGAGTAATGTACATTTTCAAAATGAGAAACGTTCTCGTTGATCTTTATTTAACCTGCTTGGCAGCACTGAGTAGCTCCTTCTCCAAGTGCCACACACCTCTAGGGCCCACTGGTCTCAGTTCTGCTTTGAATAACCAATCTCCTGCCAAACACCTGCCATCCACTCCTTCTTTCCTCTTGGCTTCCTTGATCTACCCCAAGCTTCACTACAAGAAGACACTACTCAAGCTCTACTAGTACATTTTTCTCCCTTTTCTTTTCCCAATTCCCTTTTTGCAATTATTCCTATAATATTGACTCGCCATTTATACAAGAACCAGAATTCTTATGGATGTAAAAAAGAAGCTAATCTACATATCCCAGAATTTTGCATAAGGGAAGTTCCAGGATGGAAGGCATCACTCGCTACTTCCTAAAGTCAACAATTATTTGGTGAATGCTTACTACGTGCCCAGTGCTGGGTTAATCCTGGGGATGTATAGGTGGGCAAAAGAGAAAGAGGCTTTTATCTATTGGAACACAGAACATAGTTAATTACACAAATAATTGTGAAGTTGCTACTGTGATAAATGCCATACCCTGGTACTATGAGATCATTTAATGGAGGTGATATGACCTAGTCACGAAGGTCAAGTGCCAATTGAACTGAGGTCTGAAGGATGAGTATCATTAATTAGGCAAAGAGGGAAGGGAAGGACCTCCTATGTAGTGGAAACAGCATGAGCAAGAGCCTATGTGGACAGAGAAGATGACTCATATGAGAAACCAAGATAGTCCAGAATGGCTGGGGGTGGAAAGGGAATGTAGAGAGGTGAATCTTAAAGGGCAGCTAGGGATGGGACTACACAGACTTTCTTTGACTTGTTAAAGTTTTTTTTGTTGTTGTTTCTTTTTGTTTTAATCTCATTTCCATGTTTTAAACAGGAAGAAGACATTATCAGATTTGCATTTCAAAAAGACCACCAGGTTGTAGTGTGGAGAGCAGATTAGACGGGAGCCATTCTGGATGCCAAAAGACTGGTTGCAGTTGGCTAGGCAAAGCATGGTGGTAGCATGGTGGCCATGGAGATAGAACTGGAGAAAAATGACAGGCCTTGGAGGGGATTGGATATGGCGGAGGTGAAGGAAAAGGACATCAGGATGATTTTCATGGTTCTAGCCTGTGTAACTGCCGACCACCCTTTGGTTAGCAGCCGTAGCCTGTGTAAATAATTACATTCATTATTCACTGAGGCAGAAAACCCTAGGAGGAAGCCAAGCTTGGGAGGGTATATTAAGAGTTCAGTTACGCACTGAGTTTGAGTTGCCTTTGGAACAGCCATTCCTTCTTGCATCTCAGACCTTCCTTCGAAACATTTTTTCTCCTTCCTAAAGTACTTTTTTTTTTGGGGGGGGGGGTATTTTTATTTCTTTAGTATCAGTCTCCTGGTAATAACCACACTCAGTTTTTGTTTATTTGACAATCTATTTTTTCCCCCAACCTTAAAGATTTTTGTCTGGGTAGAGGGTTCTAGGCTGACATTAATTTTCTTTCAGTATTAATGTCTTCCATTATTGCTGTTGAGAAGTCAACTATCGGTCTACTTATTGTTCTTTTGAAGGTACTCTGTCTTGTTATCCTACCTGCTTTTAAAATCTTTTCTTTGTCTTTGGTGTTCTGTACTTTCACTATGATATACCTAAAAAAAAAAAAATTTTTTGTGTGTGTGTGTAGATTTATTTTTATTTATTTTCTTTGGAAGTTTTTAGGGCTCCTGAATCTGAGGATTGGTCTTATATATATATATATATATATACATATATATATATTCCTCCACCCTCATCCTCCGTGTTATCTCCTGGAACTCTTACTAAGTGTATACTAATATATATGCTTCTCACTCTATCTTCCATATCTTTTTATATTTCTTTTATATTTTTCATGTATTTGTTTCTGTGATGCATTTTAGCTATCTTCTTTGGAAGGAAGGGGGAGAACAGGGGGTTATTGCTTATGCAGTACTGAGTTTTGGTTTACGATTATGGAAAAATTGCATTGATCAAGGATAAGATTGCACAACTGATTAATATAATTACTCTCAATAAGTAAATATGTATTGTAAATCCTAACCCTTATACCTGTGGTTATAATCCCGTTTGGGAATGGATTTTCTTTGTTATGTTAGTGAGGCACTATTAATGTAGGGTGTGTGTTAAATCAATCCCTTTTGAGACATAAAAAGAAATGAAGCAAGCAACTAAGCAATCAAGCAGAGATGGGGGGAAGACAGATGCCACGCCGCCTGAAAATCACCAAGAAACTAAGGAACAAGGACTTTTCCCTGGAGCCAACAGAGAGAAAACTTTCCCCTAGAACCAGGACCCTGAATTCAAACTTCTAGCCTGCCAACTGTGAGAAAATAAATCTCTGTTTATTAAAGCCACTCACTTGTGATGTTTCTGTTATAGCAGCACTAGATGACTAAGACAATTGTTCCATAATCACCAATACCAAGACCCCTCCTTGAAGCTCAGCGCTTAGCCTCCTACTCCATGTTCTGTCTTGCCTTCGCTTCCCCCTCCTCCCACCTAAGTCTCTGACCCCTGGCTACCAGTCTGAACTTGCCTCCAACAGGCCAAGGACATAGCTGAGAACCAGAAAGAATCAGGCAGACCCAGAAGAGAAGGTGAGGACAAAAGGGCCACAGGGAGAGGGGGTTAGAATAAGAAAGTTCACTGGACTATAAGTGGACCTCATAGGGCTGCTTCTAACTATGAGCTCTGCCTTGGATTAGAGTAGCAGTTCCTGGGATCAGCAGGGGCCATGCCTCTCTCTTCTCTGGGACTCCACAGGGCCCATGTAGAGTCTGCACTTGGCTGGACTCATCAATGCCCATTGAATGTTAGTAGCATATGGTGACTTCTCTGATATCATCAAGAGGGGTGATGACATCGGTTTTTTTCAGTGAAGTCTCCTACACAAAAGCCAGGCAGAGTCAATGGGGCCCCAAGCCATTAGCATCCTGTCTGTAATAGCCTAGGCTGCTGTCACACCTGGCTGCTCCTCTGAGAGCAAACCCCACCTCCCTATACCCAAACCAGGGATGGATGTAGTACCGAGTAGGGCTGGGAGAAGGAGCCCTGGTGGTACAGTCATTAAGCACTCAACTGCTAACCAAAAGGTCAGCAGTTCCAACCCACCAGCCGCTCCATGGGAGAAAGATGTGGCAGTCTGCTTCTGTAAAGATTACAGCCTTGGAAACCTTTGGGACAATTCAACCCTGTCCTACAGGGTCACTATGAGTCAGAATTCAGCTCAACGGCAATGGGTTCTTTCGGTTTGGGGCTGGGAAAGAGGAAGCCAGGAGCCTTAGCTCATTAGCCCTGCTGGTTGGCAGTGCGACAGCCGCCCACCTACCAGTTCATTCACTCCTCTCTGTTTATGCTGTTCCAACTCAACATTTTCTTCCCTGTTCTCTTCACCTAGGTCCCTGGGTGGTGCAAACGGTTTGCTCTGGACTTGGAGTAATGGCTAAGCACTTGGCTGCTAACCAAAAGGTTGGCGGTTCAAACCCACCAGCCCCTCTGTGGGAGAAAAGACTTGGTAATTTGCTTCCATGAAGATTATAGCCCAGGAAACCCAATGGGGCCATTCTATTCTCTCATATAGGGTCGCTATGAGTTGACTTAATGGCACACAACAGCAACTAACCAACAGGTTGGTGATTCAAACCTACCCAGAGGCACTGTGGAAGAAAGGCCTGGTGATCTGCTTCCGTAAAGATTACAGCCAAGAAAACCCTATTGAGTAGTTCTACTCTGTAATACATGGGGTCACCACAGGTCAGAATCAACTCAATGGCAATGGGTTTGGTTTGGTCTCTTTACCTGGTTGATGCCTGTTTATCTTTTAATACTCAAGTCAGGCATCACCCCCTCCAGGAAGCCTTCTCTGCTCACACAGACTGGGTACGGACCACTATCCTGAGCATGCACAGTCATCACTGGTCAGTCTCTTCATAGAGATGGGGTTCTGTTTCTAAGATGAAAGAAGATGAAAGAAGATCATCTTCTGCTTGTCTCGAGTACAGTGGGTCTATATCTGTTAGACTTCTTTAGATGAAAGCGACAAAAACCCACCCTGGCTAATTTTAGGACAAAAGAGGAATGCATTGGAAGGCTAAGGGATACTCAGAAAATCATAAGAAAGCTGAACAGCCTCAGATAGAACAGACCAGAGCGTTCCACAGATCCAGGTAGCAAAAGCTAACAAGCAGTCTCTTGGGAGGAACCTGTGGAGGGAGGAGCACCAGCCATTTTGGGTCTTTAACACTCAGCCTGAAGCTCAAGATTTAAATTCCCTGGAGAAAAAGCCTAAGTGGCCTAACTTGGGCCACATGCCCTACCCCCTTGACCAGGGTTGAGCTGGACTCCGGTTGGATGGACCCTCCAAAGCTGCATACAGAGGAGGAGGGGTAGCCCCTCTCAGGGAAATTGGGTAGGAGGGGAAGTGGATGTTGTCCACTAAGAGAACCAAGATGTCCGAGACGAGCTTCCTGATATGAGTGTTATTCTGACCTCCTGCACATGGAACCATGGAAAGGACTCAAGGCACAGAGTCAGCCTTTGGGGATCAGAGGGTCGAGGTAAGCTCAGGGCAGTGGGTGGTAAAAACTGCCTGCAGTAGGAGCAGGAACCTGTCCTGTGTGGGTTGTAACATTTTTTAATGGTTCTCTGTGTTTATTTCTCTGAGTTCTACCTTAGAATTTGGTAACAACATTTAAGAAGTATCTTAGTTATATAGGTGGTACAAATGGTTAAGTGTGGGGCTATTAACCAAAAAGTTGGCAATTCCAACCCAACCAGAGATGCCTCAGAAGAAAGGGCTGGTGATCTGCATCTGAAAGGTCACAGTCATGAAAACCCCATGGAGCTCAGGTCTACTCTGCACACATGGAGTCACCATGAGTCAGAATCAACTTGACAGCAACTGGTTTGGTTTTTATTTTCGTGGGTAGGATGGTTTCTTAGTTACCTAGTTCTGCCATAACACAAATACCGCAAGTGGGTGGCTTTAAAGAAGAGAGTTTATTTTCTCACAGTTCAGGAGGCTAGAAGTCTGAATTCAGGGCATGGCTCTGGGGGGAGGCCCTTTCTTGTCTATTTCAGCTGCTAATAGCTGCCAACCGTTCTTGTAGATACATCTGTCTCTGCCCTCTGTCTTCCTCTTCTTCCTGTGTGTCTTGGTGTCTATTCTGCTCTTTATAGAACTCAGAAGTTATTAGATTTAGAACCTACTCTACTTTGGTATGACCTATTGGCATAAAAAAAAGCTTTTTCCAAACAGGATCCTATTTACAGGTATAGAGGCCAGGGTTTCAATATGTATTTTGGAGGGACACAATTCCATCAATAACAAGGAGGTTCCAGCTTGGACTGTAAATGTCATAGGCCCTGAGACATCAAGGGAGCTGTGTTGCCTGATGGTAACAGGAGGCTCCGGGGCAAGACAGCCCCAGCAAGACAGCCCCAGCAAGAGGGGAGACTAAGGTAGACCCAGTTAGCTTTCCCCACCAGGGCACCCACCTCCTGGAGCTAGCCTGAGAGGTGTTAGCCTGAGATGGTGTTCCTGAAATGTCCCATCACAAGCCTTTCAATGGCCCTGCGCCAGGAGGGAGGCAAGGCTGGAGAATGGTTTTAGGCCTCTTCTCCCTTCAGTTCGGAGAAGCTAGAGGTCAAGTGCCGGCCACTCAAGGGCATGGGCTCTGAAGTCAGACTGCCGGGTTGTAACCCTGGCTCTGACACCACCAGCTGTGTGAGCCTGACTGAGTTGTTGAACCTCTCTCAGTCTCCATTTCCTTACCTACACTATGAGGCTAGCAATAGCATCTACCTCCCAAAATTGTTAGGATTTAAGGAGATATGTGTCACACATGGGGCACATCCGGCACAGCCCCTGGCCTGCATTAAGTACCGAATACATAGTTGCAGCTGTTACTGCTGTTATTGTTGTTCCTTGTCTTCACTTACTCCACCAACCTGATTTCCAACTAGCCTCAGTGTATTGAGGAAATGCTAGGTTTCAGGCCCAGGCTCCTAAGTGTTATTTGCATTTATTTCTTTTCCAAGGCAGCTGGCAGCATCGAACAGTAGTGGACATCTGTGGCAAAGAGGCTAGAGAGTGGTGGTACCTTCTAGAAACTGAACATGCCAGGCACTCGCTGTCAGCCTCCCTTGCAGCTAGGACGGGGCTCCGCCAATCAGACACATCCGTCCCAGTCTTTGGTGGGAAGCTAATGATACAAGGAAGCAGCCATGGGCAGGGTACATTCTGGTGAGAGGAAGGCAGCTACAAATGGTTTCCGGGGGTGGCATTGACGACAGCTCCAGTACCAGCATCTGGTTCCAGCCTAGGTGCCGTTGGAGGTACTCCCTGTGGAATCTTCACAAGACTAGTTCAGTGCTGTTGTTTGAGGTCTTGTTCAGCTGCATAGCTCCTACCCTAAGTCTGTTGCCCTCATGGAGATTCCAGAAATTTCTCACTCTCCTTAAATAATTCTTTTTTTTTTTTTACCTAAATCAATCAGAGTAATGGGCTATTGCTTGCAGTTAGGAATCTTGATGGATACTGAAACCAAGGTCCCCTTCTACTGTCCTGGTCTGTGCATCTCATTGGCCTTTGACATTTTTTGTGATCGTATCTGTACCTCTTAATGTCACGTATTGCTCACATGGGTGCTTTCTTTGCCTGTCTGCAAGCCCCTCCGATGCAGGCATGTTACCTTATTCAAATCTGCATCCCCAGTGCCTAGCACCTGGCATGGAGGTGGTGGTCAATAATATTAACAATTACTAACATTTATCAAAGCTTTCATGGTGCCAGGCCCTGTTCTAAGCGTTTATATGTATTGATCTATTCAATCCTCGCGTCCAGTCTGTGAGTAGATACTATTATCATCCCCCATTTTACACTTGGGGAAACGGAGGCATGGCAAGGTTAAGCAACATGTTCAAGGTCACCCAGTTAGTGAGCGGCTAACAGGAAATGAAAGCAGGTGGGCTGGCCCCAGAGCTGTGTTCTTCTCCTCCCAGCCACAGTGCCCCTAGGATTATAGAATAAATAAATATGTGCTGAATGAATGGAAATATAACAGGTGTGGGTGCCTATTTTGGCCTTTCTGATTGATGGGTGATATTTCCTGGGGGCCCAGAGAGGCTGACATACCCGTCAGTGCTCAGGCAATTACAGCTCCCTCCCTGGCCTTTTTGGGCAAGTTGCAGCCCTGAAAAGTCACTGTGTTCTTTCTCCAGCATTGGCGGCAAGAGCCAAAGGAAAGCTTAGAAAAAGACGAGGCGGAAAATCTGGGTGGCTCCGGACTGTGGGGTGCGGGGGAGAGAGATTGCGGCTGCAGAAAATGTGCCAGAAAAAAAAGCTGACAACCGACTCTGTGGCCAGGGCCTCCAGCATTCTGGGCTGTTTTAAGGGGGTGCTGACTGCACAACTCCTGAGACCCCATGACTCGTGAAGGAAGCTCTTCAGGCCCAACTCAGGTTTCTCTCTAGATCACAATGCAGAAGTAGCTGCAAGCCTTGAAGAAATGACTTTGGACACAATGGTAGTTAATGTGGAGTGGACCGGAAGTTGGGAAAGGCCCTGATCTCAGACAACTACATTCTGATGTGATTGCCAGGGTACAACCCTGTGGGCGGGGGTTCTCCCTGAAGCCGCACTGTGACACATACGGAAAGAAGCAGGTTCTGAGACAGGAAATGGGCACCAGGAAAGGAGGAGGACTTCTCCCCTGGGGGTCGTGTTGTTATTGGAACCTATATCCCCGACAGTGTAGGTGTACTAAAGAGAACACCCAGGGGCAAGGGAGAGAAATATGGGTCCAGATGAAGTTTCCATGGGGTCAGACAGGGAAGCAGGCCCAGGAGAACCCAGAGGGTGGCCTGAGCTCGGGCTTTGAGAGTGACCACTTCCACCGCCAGCCAGAAACTCTTCTATGATTGTACTTCCCTCCATAACCCCACCCTTCTGGAAAATCTGGCCAGGGCTCAGCAACCTCTGCTGTGCTCTGGGGAATCGTAAGGCAGACCAGTGAACAGCCAGGTGGTGGGGAACTGTCTTAGTTAACTAGCGCTGCTATAACAGAAATACCACAAATGAATGGCTTTAACAAAGAGAAATTTATTCTCTCACAGCTTAGTAGGCCAGAAGTCCAAATTCAGGGTGGCAGTCCAAGAGAAGTTGTTTTCTCTCTTGTCAGCTCTGGGGGAAGGGCCTTGTCATCAATCTTCCCTTAGTCTAGGAGCTTTTCAGTGCCGGGACCTCTGATCCAAAAGATGCAAACCACTCCCGCCTCTGTTTTCTTGGTTGTAGGATGTCCCACTGTCTCTCTGCTCGCTTCTCCCTTTCATATCTCAAAAGAGATTGACTCAAGACACAATCTAACCTTGTAGATTGAGTCCTGCCTCTTCAACATAACTGCCTCTTATCCTGCTTCACTAACATCATAGAGGTAGGATTTACAACACGTAGGAAAATCACATCAGGTAACAAAATGGCCGACAATCACTCAATACTGGGAATCATGGCCTAGCCAAGTTGACACATATTTTTAGGGAACACAATTCAATCCATAACAGGAATGGTGCAGGCACACGTTTAGTTTCTGCCTGGGTAGTGAATACTTGAATTTCTTGTAACTTTGGTATTCCAGGTGTGACATCATTTTAAACTTAAAGGTTGAAGAGATTGGGAGGTAAGGACCCGGTAAGCACTGGCATTATTTTGTAAGCCCTGCCATGTCTGCCGGTCCCTGCAACCTTAGCCCCTCAGCTGTCTTGGCAAGTGCCCTCCTGCCTCCCAGCCCACAGGTATTCTCCTTCAGCCACTGCCTGAGTCTCCCACGCTCTCTGGTGTCACCTGGCTCTCTTCAGTGTCCAGCACTGTGGTGAGTATCCTTCCAGGTGGTTTGTGTATCCAGGAGTCACCATGTCCCCCCAAATTGACCAGGTGGGAGAAGGGAAATGACAAAATGCAGAACACAGGAGAGGAAGGGCAGGAGAGAGAGTGGGGGAAGATGGTTAGTGGAGCCCTTCCTGCCAGCCTGGCAACCCCCGCCTCCTGGCTTGGGGTGGTTGTGAGGCAGCACCCAGCACTCCCCTGGGTCGGCTTTTACAGGTCACAGAACATTCTTCTGCATGCGACCTTGTTTGAGTCACATGACAGCCTCCTGAGGCAAGGATTATTACCCCCATTTTAAAGAGAAAGAGTTGAGGCTTGAAGGTGGAGCAGGACCAGAGGCTGGGCTCCGTGCACATGAGCCTCAGTGCCTGGAGGAGAGACACTGTTACACGAGTCCAGGTAGAGCTGACCTAGGCAGGGCTGAAGTGGACAGCAGACCTCCTCCTGGAGTGGACACTGCACCCCACCTTATCTTTACTTCTGGGGCAGGCCAAGCTGGATCCCCTGGATACCAGAGCCTCTTCTCAGGCAGTCAAAATGCCTGACATCAAGTGCTGCAGAGTGATCAGGAAGGGTGGGGCGTTGAGGCCAGGGAATATGGAGGGGACAAGCTCCCCTGGAGACCTCCGGTTGTACAAAGCCTACTAGCTATTGTCCCGTCACCTTTGTGGGACCCTGGCCTTGGATCCCTTCAGGACCCCAGCCCTGGTCTTACTCCCCCTGCTTTTGGCATCTTTCGGGTCCTGCCCCAGGCATCCACCCTCAATCCCCCTCTAGCCTCCAGGCTGTGATCTGATATCTGCCCACAGTAGTTCACCCTCACCCCTGCCTGGCCCCAATGCCCTGCATGGTCATTGTCTGTTTCTTGCCTGCCACCCTCCCTGCCCTCTCATTCCCAACCCTCCCCACCATGTGAGCAGATCTAGGGCTGTGTTCTGCTCATTGTTGGATCACCAGCACCTGGTTCTGGATTTGTCCAACCCTGTGTAACAGTCAGGGAATAGTGGCTGGTGGGGGAAGAGAGGGACCTGGACTGGATGATTTACCTCTTGGTCCCAGTTTCCTGAATTTCCATTCCCAGACACTGCTCCAGGCCCCTCCCTGTCTGTTGCTGGTTGCCACAGAAATTGTGGTGAAGTGGGGCTCTGGGTCTCCTGTCAGTCTGTGCCAGTCACTAATATGGTTGCTTCCTGGACACAAACTCAGCTCTTTCCAGGGTGCCATGAAAGGAAGAGGAGGGTACTGCTCAGGAGACCTGAGTGCCAGGGCCATTGGGCTTGCAACTCAGCAGTGCCCTGCGGCCCATCCCAGCTCCCTTTTAGGCTACCTTTCTTCCCACCCACCATCTTGTCCTCGCACAGGTGTGGGTGCCTTACACAGGTTGTACCTCAGATGAGGACATGGGTACAGAGAGCCACAGGGTCCTGCCCAAGGTGGTACAGTATTAGAGAAAAAACCTTCAGGTGTTATCCATACGAGGAATATTTTCATTTTAGGAGAGAATTTTGAAGACTGAAAAGAACTTAGAATTCAAAGAAATTAATCTCCAGTAGTTGCAATTCAAGGGGCTGGGTGGGAGCCAGGCCGCTAGAGCCTCTGAGATCCCAGCCCTTTCTAACTCCTTCTTGAGCCTGGCCCTGTTCACACCAGCTGCTGGTCACTGGTGCCGGCTACACACAGCTCTGACCAAGTCACACTCAAACTGGTTGTCTTCTCTGACTTGTTTATCATCTCCTAGTGACCCCATCTCCTGAAAGTCACCTCTGATCATCAATTGAGAAGCAGAAACCAAGGTGTCACCTTGGGCTTCTCTCTCTCCTTCATTCTGCGGAGCCGCCCCATCACCAAATCCTATTGTTTTGACCCTCCGATGTCTCTCAAATCCGTCCTTTTCTCTCCATCTCCAGCACAGCCATCTGGTCCATGTTTAACTTCAGCTCTCACCTGGGATCCTCCTTATTGGACCCCTTACAACCTGTCTAACCCAAATCCATTGCCATCAAGTCAATTCCGACCCATAGCTACCCTATAGGACAGAGTAGAACTGCCCTATAGGGTTTCCAAGGAGCAGCTGGTGGATTCCAACTGCTGACCTTTTGGTTAGCAGCTGTAGCTCTTAACTACTGAGCCACCAGGGCTCCTGTCCAGCTCCTTTTTAATCTCTTGTCCACGCTCTAGAGTGGTGTTGACTGGGACTATGCTGAATCTATAGATCACTTTGGAGAGAATCGATGCCTTAAAAATATTAAGCCTTCCAATCATGATCACTGTACGGGTCTCCATTTACTGAGGTCTTCTCTAATTTCTCTCATCAGTGTGTTATACTTTTTAGCACACAAATCCTACACATATTTTGTTAGGTTTATACCTAAGTATTTCAGGTTTTAGTGCAATATTAGAAATATTAATTTCCTAGTGCTGCTCTAACAGAAATACCAAGTGAGCGCCTTGAAAGGACACAGTTTTTTCTCTCAGTTCTGGAGGCTAAAAGTGCAAATCAGCAGTGTCCTTGCTTCCTTGTTGGTAGCCCTGGGCACTTTTTGGTTCCTTGGAGTTCTTTGGCTTGTAAAGGATACTCACCTGGTGTCTGTCTTCCCCCATCCCCCAATATGTGTGTATCTCTGTGTCAATCTGCTCTTCTTGTAATTCAGAAGTGATTAAGTTTAGCAACCACACTACACTGGTATGATCTCATTAACATAATAAAAGAAAACCCCTATTTTTAAAACAGGATCACATCCACAGATACAAAGGCCAGGAGGAATTCGACACATATTTTGGGGGGACATAATTCGGTGATAACAGCATTTTATCTAATTTTCAATCACTCATGGCTAGTATCTAGAAATACAATTGATTTTTATTTTATTTTTTTGAAATAATTATAGATTCACAGGAAGTTGCAAACATAGTACAGAGAGATCTTGTATATGCTTCACGCAGTTTCATCCAATGATTACATCTTGTGTAACTGCAGTAAAATATCAAAGCTAGGAAACTGATGTTGGTACAACATGTGTGTATTGTTCTAGTTCATTTCACATGTTTAGACTCATGTAGCCACCACCGCAGTCAAAATACAGAACTAAATACAATTGGTTTTTGTATATTGGTTTTCTATCCTGTAACCTTGCTTCTTCACTTAATAACCTTAGTCCTGCAACCTTACTAACATCACTTACTCCCAACAGGGTTTGTTGTACATTTTTTGGGAGTTCTTATGCAATCATGTTGTCTGTGAATAGGAACAGTTTTACTTCTTCCTTTCTAATCTGGCCGCCTTTTATTTCTTTTTCTTGCCTTATTGCACTACCTAGTACCTCCAGATTCAGTTGCATAGAAATGATGAGAGCAAGCATCTTTTCTTGTTGTTTATATTAAAGGGAAAGTTTTCAGTCTTTAACCTTTATAATTAGCTGTGGGTTCTTTATAGAAGCCATTATCAGTTCCCTTTGTCCCTAATTTGCTCAGAGTATTCATTATGAATGGTTGTTGAATTTTGTCAAATGGTTATTCTACATCTATCAAGACGATCATATGGTTTTCTTCTTTAGTCTGTTAATATAGTAGATTATATTTATTTACTTTTCAAAGCAATATTGAGAAAGCACAAACATAATCATGTCACCGCCCTCTCCAAGGGGTGAAACCATTTAATAGCTCTCCATTGCTTTTAGGATAAAACCACAATCCTTAACAAAATGGATCAATTAGAAATATGTTTGTCTACAAGAAGCAGCATATCTAACTAATGGCCTAAATAACAAAGTCATTTAACAGAACAGTTATGCAGTTCCAGGGTTGGTTCAACCATTCAACATCAGCTGGGTTGGCATCTGTGAAATTCTCTTTGCCTTGTCCTCATGGTTACAAGATGGCTGCAGCAGCTCCAAGTATCATTTTCTAGCATTGTGTCCAAAACTGGAGGGAGGGTGAGAACAAAAGGGATTTTCTTCATATGAGCTGATTTTTAATCAGGCAGAAAAATTCTTTCCCAGAAGCTCCTTAGTAGATTCTTCCTAATATTTCACTGGCCAATCAAAGTTTTAGGCTCATCTCTAAACCAGTCACTGGCAAAGGGGCACCAGACTGCCATGACTGCCTTAGACCAATCACAATTTTTGTTCTGGGCCTGAGCACATTGTTGCCTGACAAAACCAGGGAGAAAGCTGGATGGCTATAGGAGAATGATCAATGTGTACACCATACTGTTCCACCCAAGGCTCTATATGACCAACTTCTCCCTCATTTCCCATCCACCATCTCTGGACAAATGCAGTTCCCTCTGCCTAGAATGCTCCCCTCTTCCCAGCCCATTTCACCTCCTATTACCATTGCTATCAAGTCAATCCCAACTCATAGCGACCATATAGTACAAGGTAGAACTGCCTCATAGGGTTTCCAAGGCTGTAAATCTTTACAGACTGCCACATCTTTCTCCTATGGAGCGGCTAGTGGGTTCAAACTGCCGACCTTTCGGTTAGCAGATGAATGCTTTAAACACTGCGCCACCAGGGCTCCTCCATTTCACCTAGCTGAAGGTAATTCATCCTTTGGGTCTCACCTAGCATGTCTTTGCTCCCCTTTGACTGCCTGACTGGGTTAAGTTTTCTCCCCAACACATACATCTATCTGCCACCCTCTTCTGTGCTTCAGGCTCCCATCACAGCCGGGACTCAGCATTCCCTGGGCTCAAGGGCACTGACCCTCTCAGAGCCCCTGCTTTTCTTCCTTTCATCCATCTCCACCTCTCTGCCTGCAAGCCCCACCCATCCTTCTAGGACCATCTGAAGAGTTCTCTCCTCCACAGATACTTTCTCTGCCCTCGCAGCTAAACGTCCTCTCTCCCTCTCCTGTGCCTCACCTATCCAATGACACATTGTCTTACAGATATTTCAGTACACATCTGTCACCCCTGGCAAACTCTCTGAAAGCCCACACCATGCCTCCTTTGTCTCTGCAGCCCCCACTACTGCTGAAAGTGCCTCTCCCACAGTAGTGCCTCAGCAAGCCTTCCGTGGCCAAAGGAATAAAAATAGATTGCTGACTAAAATCACAACCAGGACAACCAGCACCTTTTAAGGATCCTTGTTATGAGTCGGAATCGACTCGACGGCAGTGGGTTAGTGGGTTATGTGCTGCAGGCTTCAAGTACATCAGCCCTAACCCTCCCCATAGGCTTGTAAGGGGCAATCTTATCCCTATTTCACAGTTGAAAACAGACTTCAAGAAGTTAAATAACTTGCCCAAAGTCACACAGCTGGCATGGTGCAGAGCCAGAATTTGAATTCAGGGTTTTTCCTAACTCCAAAGCTAGAAGTTTCCCCACCACACCAGGGAGGCAGGGGAAAAGTCAGGAGCGACTTCCGTGACCCAGGTGTGATGAGATGAGGACAGACAGTTTGTCAATGTGGCTGGAGGAGAGAGGCAGGGGCAGCTTAACCAGTCAGCACGATATGCACCAGCTTGCACTGGGCAAGATAGGTACAGGCTTAATTGTATTTACTCGCTAATCTGTGGTGAGCAATTTCACATGGGTGTTACCACAGCTCTGCCGCGGTGGGGGACAGGTGAAATTGTGCACTGCAGATTGGTGGGAAGGCACAACTGGGCTCATGTGTATCTGGCTTCTTGGGTAATCCAGCCCTGGAGAGGGGCCTTCAAAGTCTAGACATGAGTCCCTGACCCTGCTGACCCCACTGTACGTGGTGATGATCAGAAGAGAGAATTCATTTAGGCAACAAGTATTGACTCAGACCAGAGTCCATATTCAGCCCTGGGATACAGAGCTGGCAACACCGTGATCCTCACCCATAAGGCACCTGTCTTAGTCATCTAGTGCTGCTGTAACAGAAGTACCACAAGTGGATGACTTTAACAAAGAGAAATTTATTCTCTCACAGTCTAGGAGGCTACAAGTCCAAATTCAGGGCATCAGCTCCAAGGGAAGGCTTTCTTTTTGTTGGCTCTGGAGAAAGGTCCTTGTCATCAGTCTTCCTCTGGTCAAGGGGCATCTCAGGGCAGGAACCTCTGATCCAAAGCACACACTCTTCTCCTGGTGCTTTCTCGAGGGTATGAGGTCTCCATGTCTCTCTGCCTGCTTCTCTCTTTTATATCTCAAAAGAGATTGGCTTGCTGTCTCATTAGGGGGAGAGTAATTGAGATATGTAGCAAGGTGTACATAAGTTTTTATGTGAGAGACTGACTTGATTTGTAAACTTTCACTTAAAGCACAATAAAAATTATTAAAAAAAAAGAGAGATTGGCTTAAGACACTATCTAATCTTGTAGATCTCATCAATATAACTGCCACTAGCCTGTTTTATTAACATTTATTAAATCACATCAGAGGACAAAATGGTAGACAATCATACAATACTGGGAATCATGACTTAGCCAAGTTGACAGATATTTTTGGGGAACACAATTCAATCCATGACAGCACCCATAGTTTAGTCAGGAAACAGAAATGTATGTCAATGTATATAGAACAATGAATCAAGGACAAAGAGAGGCACTGTCTGCTCCTGGAGCTCTGAGGAGGAAAGGACACTGCTATCCTAGACATTTTTACCACCTGGGTCATAGAGCCCTGGTGGCGCACTGGGTAAGAACTTGGCTGCTAACCAAAGGGTCGGCAGTTTGAATCTACCAGCTGCTCCTTGGAAAACCTATGGGGCAGTTCTACTCTGTCCTATGATTGCTATGAGTCGGAATCACCCAATGGCAATGGGTTTGGGACTTGGCATAGTCCACATCCACACACATCACCTTTGGAGCCTCAAGACAACCCAGTGAATAGGCATCCTTTCTGTTGCACAGATGAGCAAGTGGAGACCCAGGCAGAAACTTGCCCCTGGGTCCTAGCTGGTCAGTGGCTGACCAGGAGTTGAATTTGGGTCTGCCCCATTCACACCTGTGTCCTTTCCTCAGAGACCACGGTCCCCACCCTGCCCCATGGGGACTTTCTCCAGGACTGAGCCCAGAAATTCTGGCCATGAGCCATGTCCACCCAGGGGGAGCTGGCGTCCTCCTTCTCGTAGCTTTTCCACCTTTCTTGGTTACAATCCTAAGTTATTCGTCACCATACATCTCTCTTTTACTTTTCAGAGATGATTCATAAGCGGAAATGAGGCGTTTTGGAGTAAATGGGGGTGGACTGAATTATTCAATATCCTCTGGGTTCTGAAATGACTTTGATGTGCTTATATTTTGCATTGAAGGTTGGCCATTTAAACCCACCTAATAGTTCTGTGGAAACCCTGGTGGCATAGTGGTTAAGTGCTACGGCTGCTAACCAAAGGTTTGGCAGTTCGAATCCACCAGGCGCTCCTTGAAAACTCTATGGGGTGGTTCTACTCTGTCCTATAGGGTCGCTATGAGTCGGAATCGACTTAATGGTACTGGGTAATGGTTCTGTAGCCAAGAAAATCCTATGGAGCAGTTCCACTCTGTTACACATGGGGTTGCCATGAGTCTAAATCAACTTAATGGCAACAGGTTTTGGGGCTGGGCAGATTAAGGGAACAGCGTGAGATGTTGAGGCATTCAGAAACTAACACTACGTGAGGCTGTTACTCCTTCTAGCCTAGTAAGAATTGGAAGCATGGTAGAGAGGCTGCCAACATGAGGGAGAAGCCTCTCCCAGGGCTGCAGCACTGAGGCAGAAGGAGCAGGGAGGAGCAGTCCAAACCCTCTCTTCTCCTGCACTTGCTTCTCCAGTCAGGGCCTCGCACTGGCCCAACCCAACTGGTGTCAGAGGGAAGGAGAGTCATTGACCAAGTCCATGCAGGCCAGCCACAGGGACACAGACAGGGCAGAGAAGGACCAAGAATGAATGGGGGAGGGCTAGCAAACAGAGTAATGAGGTCGGGATGATTTCACCATCTGAGACCTCTGGCTTTTCACCTAAGCTCTTCGTCAGGAGAAGGGTCTCTGTCTGAGCCCCCAAAAGTTTGTGGCTGACAAGCAGGGCTGCTCAGAAGGGAGAGCAGATCTGTGTGAAAGGAGTGTGGCCTCTCTGGAGGAGGTTGAAGGAGGACTCTGAGCCCAGGAGGATAGCATAGCAAGAGGGCACAGGGGTCAGAGGACAAGGGAGCCTGATTCTGCCTTACGCTAAAGGAAGGAGGCTGTTGATGAAAGGGGGACGTCATGTTGAAAGTGAGCCATGGAGAGCAGGGTCCAGAACTAGTGAAGCTGGATGTTCAGGGTCTCAAAGCACCACCTCAGGGCACTTCCTGCTAGGGTGAAGGCTGCTCCCACAGGACCGACTCCCATCTGCATCAGGCTTCCCCTGCTGGGTGGGCAGGACTAGGGTTTCCCCAAAATCCTCAGACAGAAAACGGGGACCCAGAAGACCAGGCCTAGGTAGGTGGAGGGGGAATACCCATCTCTCTTTCTCTGGGTCTACTTCTTAGGCTTGAGCTTCAAGTATATATATTCCTTGAAGTTGCTTCAAGGCAGTAGGTATTAAAAAAAAAAAAAAAACAACCTTTATCACAGTGGGCAAGGCTAGGAGCCAGACAAGAGGACCTCCTGCCTGAGTGGCAGAGTTTCCCAAAATGTGTTCCACAGAACCTGAGGAAGTTCCTGTAGAGCAAGACGGTTCTGTAGTTTGGGAAACACTGCCTACTCTATTGCTGTTTGAGGGTCACAATTGTCACCAACCCGTGAAAGCTTCTGAGAAGTCCTACAGGAAAGAAGCCCGCTCAACCCTGTTTAGCCCAGGGTTTCACAAAGGTATTTGAGTCATTTATCTCATAAAACCTATTGCCATCGAGTTGATTTGTCTCATTGTCCTTAGGTGCTGTCAAGTTGGTTTCAACCCTATTTTATCTGTGAATTCTTTGGGCACTGCTCTAAGGAGCCCTGGGGTGAAAATGAACCCTTCAGGCCTTGTGAGTCACCTGGATCCTTGTTGCCCTGGCATTTGTTTCCCTTGTGTTCTCCTTGAGCCTTTAGCAAAGGCCCATTCACATGTTCTGGCCCAGGCTCAGCTGAAGTTCAAAAGGAGGAGCTGTGTCTTCATGCTTCCCACAGGTTAAAGGGCTGCGGAAGTCTTGTGGTAAGCAGCAGCCTTAAAGGGCAGGCGAATCTCCAGGAGAATTACTGGGACTGAGACAAGATTCCAACTGCCCCTTCCATGTGGACAGTCTCTTCCCTGCAACCCAGGAAGTCAGGGGTTTAATTTTATTGCAGAAGGCAGCCATCTTCCTGGAGGGTGGTCTAGTTGTCCTGCTGTAGGGAACCTGGCTCTGAACTCTCTTCTTCCAGGATCTCATCCCCTCTCCGTTGGGCTTTTGGTCAGAGAGTAAAATTAAGAGTCATTTTCCCCAAGGAGTCCACCCTGACTTGTCCAGCATCACAGGCCTGGGCCATACACCAGGGATGGTGGGGGTGGGGGTTGTCAGGAGAGGACACCGCAGCCCCTGGTGTGTGCGTGTTTACTGTTATGATATATATATAACAAAACATTTGCCATTTCAACCGTTTTTACATGTATAATGCAGTGACATTCATTATGTTCATCATATTGTACAACCATAACACTATCCATTGCCAGATTTTTTTCATCACCCTTAACACAAACTCAGCGCCCTACCTCCCTACCTCCCCATCTCCCCAGTCATCCCTGGTAACCATTATTAAACTTTGGCCTCGATGCATTTGTCTTTTGGATATTTCATATAAGTGGGAGCATACAATATTCGCCCTTTTGTGTCTGACATAGTAGCATAATGTTTGTTCCATTATTTTTTTTATTGTGCTTTAGGTGAAAGTTTACAACTCAAGTTAATTTCTCATTCAAAAATTTATCCACATATTGTTTTGTGACATTGGTCGCCATGCCCGCAACGTGACAGCACACTCTCCCTTTCTGCCCCAGGTTCCCTGTGTTCAGGTTCATCCATGTCATAGCAGGTGTCAAGAAACCTAAATGCACAAAGAAACACCAAAATTTAGTGTAACAGAATATATTTATTGTGGGTAGGTATGATTTGAATCAGGCAACATCAACCCTGAAGGTATCGGAAGGCGCTCCAAAGAGGGGATAGTGAAAACAGGTTATGTAGGTGGGGTCCAGGCAGCGTAGTCTCCCCGAAGCTCATTGTAATTCTCCAAAAGAGCACAATGCCTAAGGCAAAATCGTCTCCTCTGAGCTGCTTATCAGGCTATTGTTTAACTTGAAGGTGACTTTAGGGAAACAGTTCCTTAAAGGCTCAAGGGTCAGAAGGACACCTAAGGGCAGATGGCCTGAGTGGGTCACCCCAACTCCATGGACCCAGAAATCTGGATTCCAGGGGAATGAAAACAGTTCTCACATGTATCAGGACTTCATTTTTTCTTTACGGCTGAGTAATATTCCATGGTAAGGTTATATCACATTTTGTTTATCCATTCATCTGTTGATGGACACTTGAGTAGTTTCTACCTTTGGCTACTGGGAATAATGCTGCCGTGAACATTGGTGTACAGGTATCTGTTTGAGTCCCTACTCTCAATTCTTTTGAGTGTACACCTAGAAGTAAAGTTGCTGGGTCGTAAGGTAGTTAGTTCTATGTCTACCTTTTTGAGGAAACACTATATTGTTTTCCACAGGGGCTGCACCATTTCACAATCCCACCAGCAATGGATGGATGAGGGTTCCAATTTCTCCACACCCTGCTAACACTTGTTGCTTTCCATTTTTCTGATAACAGCCCTCCTAGTAGGTGTGAGGTAGTACCTCACTGTGGTTTTGATTTGCATGTCCCTAATGACTTATTGGAAGCCCTGGTGGCTTAGTGGTTAACTGCTACGGCTGCTAACCAAACAGTCGGCAGTTCAAATCCGCCAGGTGCTCCTCGGAAACTCTATGGGGCAGTTCTACTCTGTCCTATAGGGTCGCTATGAGTCGGAATCAACTTGACAGCACTGGGTTTGGTTTTTTGTTTTTTAATGGCTAATTGAAAGCCCTGGTGGTGACGTGGTTAAGAACTAAGCCTGCTAACCAAAAAGTCAGCAGTTGGCTCCACCAGATGCTCCTTGGAAACCCTGTGGGGCAGTTTTACCTTTTCCTGTAGGCTCGTTAGGAGTCGGAATCAACTGGATGGCAACGGCTTTGGTCTTTTTGTTTGTTTGTTTTTGTTTTTTAATGACTAATGACAAGGAGTTCTTTTTATGTGCTTGTTGGCCATTTGTATATCTCCCTTGGTGAAATGTCTGTTCAAGCCCTTTGCTTATTTTTGATTGATTGGATTGTTAATCTTTTTGTTGTTGAGTTGTAGGAATTCTTTATATATTCTGGATGTTAAACACTTATCAGATATATAGTTCCCAAATATTTTCTCCCATTCTGTAGGTTGTCTCTTCACTTTGTTGATGATGTCCTTTGATGCACAAAAGTGTTTAATTTTGATGAAATCCAATTTTTCTATTTTGTCTTTTATCGTTCATGCTTTTGGTATCATATCTAAGAATGCGTTGTTGAAAACTAGGTCCTGAAGCATTAATCCTAAGTTTTGTTCTAAGAATTTTGTGGTTTTAGTTCTTACATTTAGGTCATTGATCCATTTTGAATTAATTTTCATACATGGTATGAGGTATGGGTCCAACTTCATTCTTTTGCATGTGGAGATCCAATTGTCCCAGCACCCTTTATTGAGGAGACTATTGAAGACACCTAGCACCCTTACCAAAAATCAATTGGCCCTAGATGTATGGGTTTATTTCTGGATTCTCAATTCTAGTCCGTTGTTCTTTGTGCCTATTATTGTACTAGTACTAAGCTGTTTTCATTACTGTAGCTTTATAGTATGTTTTGAAATTGGGGCGTGTGAGTCCTCCTACTTTGTTCATCTTTTCAAGATTGCTTTGTCTATGGGCCCCTCATAATTCCATATAAATGTGAAGATTGGTTTTTCCATTTCCGCAAAGCGGGCTATTGGAGTTTTGATAGGTATTGCTTTGAATCTATAGATGCTTTGGGTAGCATTGCCATCTTAACAAAATTGTCTTCCAATCCATGAATATGAAATATTTTTCCATATATCTAGGTTGTCTGTATTTCAGCAATGTTGTATAGTTTTCAGTGTAGCCCCTTGTGTTTTTTGGCCTAATCTTCACTCTGGCACATGCTATAAATACTTCTCATTGCAGAGAATGTTATGCTTGTTGGGTGGTCACCAAAAATCCTGGAAGAGGGCATAGTAGGTAAAGGTCAATGTCTTGAAAAGTCAGGAACAGTTCAAAGCTACCCAAAGGTATAGAAAAGGAGACTTGATACCACCCTGAGCATGGTAAATGACCAACCTGCCCATTGAGAAGGCTGGTCCATCCAACTATTCATGTTGTCATTACTGAGGACTCACTGTTTGATGAATGAATAAACTCCCATCAGCCCTGAGGTCCCTCAAGTCACAGAAAGACAACAGACATGATGTGGAGAAAAATTGAGGGGTGAAGATATTCAGGCGGAAGGGTGTGCAACCCCTGAGCTAGATCCAGACAAGGCCTTCTGAGATGGATCTCCAAAATCTCCTTCGGAGGGTTTTACCGCCTTTGCCCCCGGGCCTGTAACTAAGCCTGAGCATAGAATGGGGAGCAACCCCTGATCTCACATCCCCAAAGAAGCAGCAATTTGGGGCCTTAGGAGAGTTTCATTCCTTTCGTGGTATCCGCACCCCACCTCTCAGACCTGACGCAACCCCACACAAGCCGCCGAGACCCCTGTGCCCTTCTCCAGCCTCTCCCACCCTCCAAGGCTGTGCCACTGCTCCAGACCTTCAGAGACACTAGCCTCCACCATGTCCCTTTTCCCCCTTCCATGTTTCTGGCGTCCACTCATCTCACAGTCTCCCTTCTCCTGCTTGCCCCCGCCCTGTCCGTCTGCAGACATTCTGAACACACCATCCCCTGCTGGCCTCCCTCAGCAGCCTCCACTGAGTCACTCATGTGTGAATGGGGCAGCAGGCAAAGCAGTTAGAAACACAGGTATGGAGCTGTCTGCCTGAGTTCAAAGCCAGCTGTGTGATACGTGGCAAGTTGCTCAATCACTGTGCCTTAGCTGCCTCATCCATAAAATGGAGCTAATGATAGGTCCTGCATGGTGGGTTGAGGAGATGACTGAATGAATTGAATCTAACTATTCCTGGGACTTAGTAAAGGCTGAACCAATGGAAGTTATTATCATCATTTCTGTGTACCTGGCCCTGGTCCTGGCCTAGGAGACATGGAGAACATGAGAGCCAGTCTCTGCCCTCCACAAGCTCATGAGCATGTCCTGGAGGTTGTCCAAGATGCCTGGTATTTTAGCCTAAATCTGGACAATCTCCCGCCCTCTTCAGGAATGGCTATATACTCTCCTCCAGGTCTGCAGACAACTCATGGATTGAATGATATTCTCTCTCTCTCCAACCTCCCTCTCATCAAATATTTTCTGGGTGCCTGCTATGTGCCAGGTGCTTTCGAAAGAGCGAAGGGAAGAGTAGAGAGCAACAGCTGCCCTCAAGGATCTCACATCTCCAGGCACCTTCACCGCAAGCAAACCAGAGACGACCCTAGAAGAATGTGTTTTGTGAGTAGGCAGCTCGGGGTTGTGGACAGCATCTGGAATGGGAGTAAGGCTGGAAGCACTATTCTGAGCCCCTTCTGCCTATAGCACTGAGGCCAGAAGCCTTTACACATCTCCTATAATGTGTCCAGCAGCCCCATAAGGGGGTGGGATTATTGTGGGTCAAGTCTTGGTGATGAAGAGTGTCTGTAAGTGTCTGATGAAGACTCTCTCTGATGCTGGGAAGGTACTGATGGCTGTGGGAGGAGACTGATCCTTTTCTGGCAGGTATGTTATCAGGAGGGACAAGTCCTAGAGAAAGACATCATGCTTTGTAAAGTAGAAGGTCAACAAAAAAGAAGAAGACCATCAGTGAGATGGATTAACACAGTGGCTGCAACAATGGACTCAAACAGCAATGATTGTGAGGATGGTGCAAGACTGGGCAGTGTTTCATTCTGTTGTACATCGGTCACTATGAATTGGAACCAACTGGACGGCAACTAGCAATATGTTTCCAGAAGGCTTCCACTTCCCACTAATGAGAAAGTGCAAATGAAAGGCTGTTCGTCTCCAAATCTCCATGGGTTCCTGTTGGCCCAGTTCTGAGGGTCTTAACACCTGACCCTCAGGACTCCCAGTCCTGGCAACAAGGCAGAAGATAGATAGGCACCTTGAGGCAGCCTGGGCAGGGCAGGGGTAGGTCAGACTAGAAGCCCCTGAGCCTGGAAGCTCCTGGGAGGTGGTGTGGGGGGAGGGGGCGATAGGAGAGCAGAGGCACCCCTGGCCCACATTCATTTCAACAAGCATTAGGAGCTCTTTGTGGAGTCCCTGGGTGATACAATGCAAATGACTAACATGCTCAGCTGCTAACCAAAAGGTTGGAGGTTCAGATCCACCCAGAGGCATCTTCTGGCAATCTACCTCCAAAAGATCACAGCCATTAAAAACCCTATGGTGGAGTATTGAGTTTCAGTTTACATTGATGGAAAAATCACATTGATTAAGGGTAGGGTTGCACAGCCGATTCTTGAAATTGCTGTCAATAAGTTGTACACCTATAAAAAGCTGCATTGGCAAAAGTTGTCTGATAGATATATTTACAATGGCGACAAAAAAAAAGAGAGAGAGAGAGAGAGAGTAGCTGCTGAGGCTGCTTATATACAACCAAACACCTCAGGGGATTTGGTTCCTTGGTTTGGAGGTTAAGGGTCCTGATTCCCTGGGACATCCAGTTAATTGGCTTAATAATGTGTTCAATGCTTCTGTTCTACCTCCTAATTTATTGTGTAGTGCCTGAGGTCTTAAAAGCTTGCAAGCGGCCATCCAAGGCACAACAATTGGTCTCTATTTGCCTGGACCAACAGAGGAAGAAGAAGAGTCAGAAATAGGAGGAGGAAATGGAATGTGTGACTAATTGCCTCCATAAACAACTGTGTCCTTTGCCATGAGACCAAAGCTAGTTGGTGTCTAGCTACCATTACTGAACATTTTGATCAAAGTTTCTATAGGGGAATCCTGATCAAAAGGCGGAAAGTGCAGAAGAGAATTTCAAATTCTCATGGACTGCATACTTTCTGGAGCCATGGAGGCTGGATGAACCCCTGAAGCTATCGCCCCAAGATAATCTTTAAATCTTAAACCAAAGATATTCCTTGAAGTCTTCTTAAAACAAAACAATAGGTTAGCTTAACTAGTAAAAAAATCTGTCTTGAGTATTATCCATTAAGAACTATCTATATGGAATTGAGGAAATCCTGGTGGTGTAGTGGTTAAGTGCTACAGCTGCTAACCAGAAGGTAGGCAGTTCTAATCCAACAGGTGCTCCTTAGAAACTCTATGGGGCAGTTCTACTCTGTCCTATAGGGTCGCTATGAGTCAGAATCAACTCGACAGCAGTGGGTTTTTATATGGGATTGAATTCACAACACCTCCAAAGATTAGATAGGAACTTTAGGGGGCAGTGAGTTTATGTTAATGCAGGAGAAACAACTCAGAAAAGGGTGAGAATGGTTGCACAACTCAAACAATATAACCCATGTCACTGAATTGTACATGTAGCGATGGTTGAATTGGTGTATGTTTCGCTGTGTATATTTTCAACAACAACAAAATAAAAAAGAAAACCCCGTGGAGCACAATTCTATTCTGGCACACACAGGGTGTCAATACCAGCAACTAGTATTGGTATTGGTTGGCCACTGAGACTGCAGAAAGTGGATAAAGAGGTCCTGCCCTTGGGGGTGCCAAGACCCCACCAGGAGTTCCCTGGCCTTGGAATTAGGGGCCATGCCTCCCGTCAATAGGCATCTCATCTACTGTGCTTAGGCACTTTACAAATATCTCTCACTCATCCCTTACAGCAACCTCCATTATAGATGGAAAGGTAAGGGTCTGTGCCAAGTGACATGGCTGGACTCAACCTCAGGTGTGCACGGCTCCAAATACGTACTCTCTCCTCCACAGCACCCCGCCTCCCAGTGAAGGCTTCCGGGAGTTCACAAACTATCTTTAGGAGGAAGTCAGCCCACTGTGCCCACTCTGTGCCTGAGGCTTTCACGTACTTGTTGTCCTACACAATTGGCCAAACACACATCCATTTGGCCCTCAGGCTGAGAATCTCAGCTAAACAGGTTTCCCTTCAGCCTCTCACTGCCCCGCTTCTGAGCTATTTCTGAAAGGCTCCAGCCTAGGAGAGCTCTGGTTCACAGAAGCCCAGCAGGTACATCTAGCCTCTGCTCTGTTATAGATCTTCTTCTGAAAGGTATGTGTGCTCAGGCCTAATGAGGTCCTTGGAGGGTGCAGTTTCCAGGCCCAACACCAGATGGCAAAAGGGCTGAAAAGTGGTAGCAGACTCCTGAAGGAGCAATAGGGCTCCATCATAAAAGGCCATTCTCCCCATCCTCTACCTCCAAACAGTAGGGTCCTCCCTAAGGTGGGTGACTGCCTGCCCTGCAGTCAACACCACGGACCTCCAGTCCTAAGCCAGGAAGGACAGGAGCCTACCCAGCAGTAGCCTCACCCTGGAGGTACACACAGCGCCCACACCCAGGCTGGGGAGAGCTGTGGTCTCTTTGTGCTGATTTGCAGTGTGCAGGCCTCTGGCTCCTGGATTTCCCTCCAGCCCCACCAGGGACACCTGGCCAATGGGTTCAGGGTGGACCATGGTTCCTTGTCACCACTGTGGATTGATCTCTGCATAAGTACATGACCTGGGTCTCCCTGGTGCTGAGAAGCCCCAAAGTCAACAAGGCCCCAATTCCCCTTCTCCCCTGTCCCCCTTCTGAATGAGCTACTGATCAGAACCAGCCTTGAATCTGCTGCATCTCAGAGACTTTCCTTTGTGGGCAGTGACCTCATTTCTGTCCATGCACCCGGACAACAGCACCCCTTCCGCCTCTTGTCCAGCCCCTTCCAGGCCTCAGCGTCTCTGGGCCCCAGCTCACTGTCTTCTCATCCACAGTGCTAAAGCCTCGCCATCACTGACACTAATTTGCTCTGGTACTATGACCTTTTACAGACATGATCTTATTAATCTTCTATCACAGCATGGAAGGTCAAGAGAGGGTAAGGACCTCGCCCAAGGTCACACAGCTTGTAGTGACAGCTTTGATCAGACCACACTGCCCCTACTGACAGCCCACCCCACTGGAGCTATGACACAGCCAAGGGCTCCAGGCTTAGACAGTGTGGGAAACGATGGAAAGCTACCATGTTGTGGCTTTCTTGGCCTTAGCACGTCACTGGGAAGGAACCAGGAGGGCAGTGTTAGGGTGCTCTGGGGCAAGCTGCTCTTCTCACCATGCCTTCCTGTACCAGAGAAACACAGTGGTTTGCTCTTTGTAAGGAACTGTCATAAGTAGAATTACTTTTCCTCCACCATGAGAGATAGCCTTCACGGTCACAGCTGGATGGCCACAGTGGAGCTCGGGTGAGAGACAGGAACAGCACATGGGGATTTGTATCATCTTCATCAACATCATCATGCCACACTAAGTCAAGGCTGAGTGAGGGTAGAACCCAGCCCCCTGGCCTGCACCCAGGTACCCTGCATTGCCTCAAAGCTGCAACCCCTCCTGTCATTGGCCCTCAGCTATCCCTGTGAACCCAATGAACCCTTTCAGCACCATGATTCACCAAAGACCAGAGCCAAGAAGACATACCATGCTTAGATCCAGACATGGGATAGAGTTTCACAAAGACCCAGAGCCCTTTGTCCTCCTGGCCTGTAACTGTGGCCTGGGCCCACAGCCCTACAAACCACAGGCTTCCTGTGATCTCAGGCAATATGACTTCACAAGCTCCCCAAAGAAGGAGAGGAAAGCCAGCCTCTGCCCCCACCTGCTCTGGTTCTCCCCACTGGGTTCCCCGACAACCAGCCCCTACTTACTGAGGCCTCACTGCTTACTAAGGAATGCTGGTGGCGCAGTGGGTAAAGCAATTGACTGCTAACCGAAAGGTCAGTGGTTTGAAACCACCAGCAACTCTGTGGGAGAAATATATGGCAGACTGGTTCCTTAAGGATTTACAACCTTGGAAACCCTATGGGGTCACCAGGAGTTGGAATCAGCTAACGACCACCACTACTTACTGGAGTACCTGGGTGGTGCAAACCATTAGTGCGCTCTAACTAACCAAAACGTTGGCAGTTTGAGTACACTTGGAGCCGCCTGAAAGAAAGGCCTGGTGATCTACTTCTCAAAAATCAGCCATTGAAAACCCTGTGGACACAGCCTCCACCAGACAAAGTCCAGTACAACCAGATGGTGCCTGACTACGACCACCGACTTCTCTGACAGTGATCACGATAGAGGATCCTAGACAGAGTTTGAGAAAAACGTAGAACAAAATTCTAACTCAAAAAAAAAAAAAAAAAAAAAAGACCAAAGTTACTGATCTGACAGGGACTGGAGAAACCCCAAGAGTATGGCCCCTGGACACCATTTTACCTCAGTACTGAATTCACTCTTGAGGTTGACCCTTCAGCCAAAGATTATACAGGCCCATAAAACAAAAAAGACTAAATGGGCACACCAACCCAGGAGCAAGGACTAGAAGGCAGGAGAGGAGAGGAAAGCTGATAATGAGGAACCCAAGGTCAAGAAGGGGAGAGTGTTGACATGTCGTGGGGTTGGCAACCAATGTCACAAAACAATATGTATATTGTCTAACGAGAAACTAATTTGCACTGTAAACCTTCATCTAAAGCACAATAAAAAATAAATAAATAAATAAGAAAACCCTATGAAGCATGGCTCTACTCTGACACACACCGGGTCTCCATGAGTCAGAGTTGACCCTGCAGCAATTGGTTTAACTACTTTCTGCCCATGCCAGGCACCTCGTGAGCATGAACTCATTTAAACTTCACAGCAACCCTACAAAGTCTCAGCCCCATTTCATGCAAGAGTAGTAAACGCAAGAGTTTGGGTCAAGTGCGCAAGGCCCACTGCTTTCTAAATTATCTTCCCGGCTCAATGGTCCCCTCCATCCCTTCACCTCTCCAGCCTAGTAAGCCATCCCCACTGAGGCTCTGGGCTGGGCAAATGCCAAAGGATACTCCTCTCCTGAGTCCCCCCCAAAGGGAAGGGAACAGACACTTCCTGAGCACCTACTATGTGTCTGGCTCTAGGCAAGGGGCTGGGGGTGTTGAGATGAATCAGGCCCCACCCTGCCTTTAGGAAGCCCCCCTGCCACTATCTGGTAGTTCTGTACCTCACCCCAGACGGTTTAAACATGTGATCTCAATTAATCCTCACAATATCAAGTCAGTAGGAGAGAACTGAACCTACAAGAGGCTAAGTAAGTCCCTGCCCAGGGTCACACAGCCAGGACCTACTCTTCTCACCCTGCTGCCTCTCGTGTGTTGGGGTGGTGGGGTCTGGGCGACATCAGGGTTGTGCTGGAGACATTCACCAGCTCCCCAGCCTGAGCCCCCCAGGCTGGGATGGCACCAGCCACTGTGGGGTCTGCTTTAGGCTCCTGGTCCCACAGGGTCAGGCTGGCTGGTGGGTTTATTATTGGCCCCTAGCCAAGCCTGAGCAGATGCTCAAGCCTTGGAGCACCATAAATTCTCTTCTCGCCCCTTGTGACATGTTCGCCTTTACTTCCAGTCTCCAGATTGTTCTGGTTTAATGGACGATGAGTCATTCCCCCCCGCCCCCGCCTCCAGCACGACTCCTTGTTTCCCTCCTCTCTTTCAGACTGTTTCTGCCCAACCTTTCAGTCTCAGGAATCCATCACCTGACCACCTCACAGAACCAGGGTGACTGCCCGCAGGAGAGGAGGGAGCAACCTCTGCCCACTTCCTCATCAGGCACACTCACACAGCCCCTCTCCTGACCCCTTGGCCCTCTGGAGGGTCCAGCTGGTGGTAGAGAGTGTGTGTCTGGAGTCGGACTGTGCCTGGGCTTAGAACTATTAACTATGGATTCTCATAGTCATGGTTATGTTAGGCTCTGCTATGCTAGGCTCTGCTATGCTAGGCTCTGCTATGCTACAGAGGTGGTGGCTGCAGGTGAGGCAGAAGTAGGGAGGCCATTCCTCAGGGAAGCCTGCCCAGGTTGTTTTATCTATAAATCACTAAACCAGTTGTTCTCAAACTTCAGGGTGCATCAGAACTCCCTAGAAGACTTGTTAAAACACAGATTGCTAGGCCCTACCCTTGGAGTTTCTGATCCCATGGGTCTAGCGCAGGGCCCAAGAATTTTCATTTCTAACTGGTTTCCATTTCCCAGTTTCCAGCAACCATACTTTTAGAACCACTGCATCAGAGAAACAGGGAGTGTTGAATCAAATGGTCAGACTCAGAGGGAGGGAGCAAGTGGCTTCCCTTCCCCCTTAAGCTGTCCCTGAATACAAGACTCCATCATGAAGCCTGGAACAGCAAAGAGGGGGAAAGAGGACTGTCATTTATAAAGCCCTATGTGACCAGACATGCATCAGCCCCCATCAGTCTTTAGGACAGTCTTTAGGAGGGAGGCATTGCTATCCTATTTTTACATATGAGGAAACCAGGGCTCAGAGAGATGAAATGACTTGCCTGGGGCCACATAAATGAGTATGAGGCCAAAGCCCCTGCCTTTCCTATCCTGTTGGGTGACCCTCCATACACTGTGACCTTGGACACACAAAGATAGCCCTGGGCATTGGTGACAAAGCCCAGACTTAGAGATGCCTCTGCGTCCATATCTCCCCCAGGCAACACCACAGAAAACAAGCCAGGGAATACAAATCAAGACGCAGAGAAAGGCCTTTCTCTCCCACCTCTGGGGCTCTGCATTTCCTTCTCTTTTTAAGTGATCAGGGTTGAGAAGAATCCATTGTTGATTTCACCGGTTCATCCCAACTGGACTCTTTAGGACTCTCCCTGAGGATAATTGAGAAGCAGGAGATGTAGGATGGAAGGTGGGTGTCCCTGGCTGTGGCTGCCAAGGTCGGGAAGCTGCGGGCCCACAAACAGACCAATGCGCTCAGGTTTCTATGACAACCTAGGCTGCAGTTGTCAGTAATTATGATTAGCTTCAGAGTTGATCATTCTCCTGGACCCTGCTGCTGAGAAAGGCAGAGGCAACGCACAGCAGCAGTGGGAAGGCGGGGGGATTGATTTTCCAAGCCAGTGGGTCACTCCTTTCTGAAAGCCTCTAGAGAATGGGGCCCCAGAAGAGATACCTCGCAAGGCTATGAGAGGACCTATGCAACGGGCAAAGCCTGTCTTTAGAGTCTGGGAAATCTGGGTTTGAATCCCCAGCCCTGATACCTATTAACCATGAGATCTTGGGCAAATTTCTCAAGCATTTTGGGCTTTAGTTTCCTCACCTTAAAAATGGGGCCTAGCAGGGTCTGGCTGGCTAAAGCTGAGGTTTGGATGTTTCTGGGGATTGGACTCAGGTACCACTGTTCTCACCTAGGGAACCATGTGCATCTACTGACTGCCACGGGGCTGAGGAGCCTTCTGGAAAAAGAACCTGAAAATAAATCAGGTCCATGAGGAAACAAGTGGGTGGCAGAAAGGAAGATGGGAGGAGATTAAAGAAAGACCAAACAAAAAAAAGAAAAAACCAAACTCGCAGCCGTTGCGTAGATTCCGAGTCTGTCATAGCGACCCAATAGGACAGTGTAGAACTGCCCCATATGGTTTCCAAGGCTATAATTTTTTACAGAAGCAGACTACCACATCTTTTTCCTGTGGAGCAGCTGGTGAGTTTGAACCACCGACCCTTAGGTTAGAGTCGAGCACTTAACTACTGCCCTACCAGGGCTCCAAGTTAAAGGAAGATGCCTCCTCCTAAAAGAAGGCAGAAGACATAAAGGTTCAGCACCAACCACAGACTGAGGAGCAGGAGAGGGGTTGTGGTAGAGGCGGGGTTGTCCTAACTCAGCCATTGGCGGGGAGCATTCACACAGAGACAGGGGGCTCTGCATGACCCTGAAGGGGCATACTCTCACTCATTCTGTATCACCTGGGGCCCAAGCAGCTCTTCGGTGAGACCCCACTAACAGGGTGTAAGACAAAGCAAGAGGGAAGCGGCTCTCACCTTTTAGACTCAAGCTCAACATGGTATGGGCCCAGAACAAAGTGTTGAACCAGCCATGGATGATTCAGGAAGGACAGGAGACAGCCCCAAAGGGGACCAGACAGCCCCGGCTATACAGATGGGGAATCACAGCTGGTGACCTTAGGATGCTACTGTTACATAACCTCACCAGGGCTGGTGAGGGCTGGGTTCATTCCCACTGCAGAATGTTAATCTTTATTTTGTGGGTATTTGTCTTAGTTACCTAGTGCTGCCATAACAGAAACACCACAAGTGCATGGCTTTACCAACTAGAAATTTGTTCTTTCACAGTTTAGGAAGCTAGAAGTCCAAATTCAGGGTGCCAGCTCCAGGGGAAGGCTTTCTCTCTCTGTAGGCTCTAGGGGAAGATCCTTGTCGTCAATCTTCCCCTGGGTCTAGAAGTTCCTCAGCACAGGGACCCCAGGTCCAAAGGGCACATTCTGCTCCTGGCGCTTCTTTCTTGGTGGTATGAAGTCCTTGTGTCTCTCTGCTGACTCCTCTCTTTTATATCTCAAAAAAGATTGATTTAAGATATAACCTAATCCTGTAGATTGAGTCCTGCCTCATCAACATAACTGCCTCTAATCCAGCCTCATTAACATAACAGAGGTAGGATTTACAACACACAGGAAAATCACATCAGATGACAAATGGCAGACAACCACACGGTACTGGGAATCATGGCCTAGCCAAGTTGACACATATTTTGGGGGGACACAATTCAATCTGTAATAGATAAGAGTACATATCTCAGAGCTGGGAGAAACCTCAAGAGATCCTCACACTCAAGCCTCTGCCTTCAGGCACTTAAACATACCTATTTTCTAGATTTGAAACTGAGGCAGAGAGGTTATGCAACTCATACTGCCTCTTTCAGTTCTAGCTTCATGAGCATGCATTGTTAATAAACGGTGATGATAGGGTCTCTTTCTCTTGGTTTGTCTCTTGTTTTTTGTCAGTGAAAGCAGCAATAACGTCATTTTATGTCTGGAGAACTGTCACCCCTCTTGAACTTCCACATTATTTGGCTTTTTGGATTCTTCCCACAACCCTGGAAGAGGGCAGGAGAGAGGCGACCAGGACACCGTCCTGGCCCCGCGGACTGCACAGCTGGTGGGGGTGATTGCCAGGCAGGTGGATCACTGCAAGGCAGCATTTTAGGAGATACCAGAGAGCAGCCAGCACTCACTGGCCCACATCAGCCTCATAGGTGAGCTCCTGGGGAAGCTGTCTCTCTGAGAGCCTCTTTTTCTCCTGGACAGCTGCCCAGGGAGGCCATCTCCGCCCAGCTGCACCTGCTGAACAGCAAACCCACCTGGCGCTGGCCCAAGATTCGTGCCCACTGCTCTGGAGAAGAGCTGTCTGTCCCTGAGCCTTGGACTCGCTCCTTATAAAATGGTGGTACTTCCAGCCTCTGTACAGCACCCTCCCTAAGAAGGGCCCTAACTCCTGGGAGAGGGGTCCAAAGAGACACTGAGACATAGTGGGGGAAAAACCACAAAAATGACAGCAGACAGTTTGGGACCCCCGGCAGAAGGCCTCATTGGTCTATGCAGCCTTGGATGTCAGTTCCTGGCTCAGCCTGGTGTGGCCTGAGTCTCACCCAGGGTTGGCATTTAATGATCTATCAGACATCCTCGAGTGTCATGCAGGAAGGACTTTGTCAGGGGCAAGGCCACCCAGTGTTACATTTATTTCCTCTGAGAACCTCTCCCCGTCTGGGGCATCTGATAACCCGGGCAGAATCCTGGGCACCAGAGCTCCTGGTCCTTATCCTGGCCCTGCCTGACCTGATGGTTCAGAGCTCAGGCCCACTGGCCCCTGAGAACATGGAGTGCAGAAGACTGGTGTCCCCAAGCCCCTGGGTGTTTGTTGAGGGTGGGGACCTGGCTCAAGGTGAGGAGAAGGGCAGTGGTCAAGGCCCCGCCTGACCCTACGCTGCTTCAATGATGACTAATATTCACTGGAGTCCCTGAATGGTACATATCTTTAAGAGCTCGGCTATTAACTGAAAGGTTGGCAGTTCAAATCCACCCAGAGGTGCCTCACAAGAAAGACCTGGTGATCTATTGCCAAAAGAACACAGCCATTGAAAACTCTATGGGGCACAGTTCTTCTCTGACACACATGGGGGTCTCCTTGAGTCAGAGTTGACTCCACGGTTTAATATTTATTTAGCACTCCATGGGAGCCCTTCACATGCATGTGATTTCAGATAAGCCTCTCAACCACCTCCCAACTACTGTTAGGCCCATTAGACCCATTTGGCAGATGAGCAACTGAGGCACAGAGGGTAAGTATCTTGCCTAAAGTCACCACTGGGTGGGGGTGGATGTTGAATCCCAGCAGCCTGATCTTAGTGCCTGCCCTCCCGGGCGCCCAGTCTCTGGTTTCATCTATTTGTACACACTGGAATTCACCAAGGTTTGGGTTGGGAAAACAACAACAACCACAGCAGGAACTGACTTCCAAAAATAGCTTGGAAACCACTGTTATGGCCCCACCTTCCCACTTTATGGAGAAGGAAACTGAAGCTCTGAAAAATAAAGACTTCTCCAAGATCACACAGCTCTAAATCAATACATCAAAAGGCCAATTCAGCCAATGTTTTCCTCAATTCTAGTGACTTCTAACTACACAGTGATTCATAATGGATGGTATTGTTTTAGCAGCTTTTGAGGATTTCTGTCAAGTTTATGTTAGCCAGTTTCCCTTTTGACCTCATAATAGCATTCAAGGAACGTTGGGCTGGTCTATCCAGCTTCCTACAGCTTCAGATGGAGGAAGCTGAGTAAGAGAGGAGACTCTCTGCATGAGGAAGGGCTGAGAAAGGAGCCAGCTCAGGGCAGCCGCACTGCAGGCCCCACAGAAGACGAGGCTGAGGGTCAGGGTGGAAGTCTGAAGGTTAGGGGAGACTAGGAGGGAAAGAAAGGGGAGGCTGACAGTTGAGGGGAGACTCAGGGACAGAGAAAAGAGATTGAAAGGCAAGGAAGGGGAGACTTAAGGACATAAAAATATGTATTTGTAAAAATTCCTCATGCTCAGACAAAAATACATATTCGTAAGAATATATTCAAGAGTATTTTCAAGAATGTATTCAGTATACTCGAGCATATTGTCAATCATATCTATAGATGAAATGTGGCTGAGATTTGCTACAATATAGTCCAGATGTGGGAGGGGAGTGAACGGATAGAGGTAGAGATGAACCAAGACGGGCCTCCTGTTAATCATTGTTGACACTGATGCCACCAACGTGCGTGATGGTGCACTGGGTTCATCACAGTGTTCTCTCTGTTTTGTATATGTTTAAAATTTTCCATAATAAAAAACGTTTTAAAGAAGTGTAAACCAAACCAAACTCGATGCGGTCGAGTTGATTCCAGCTCATAGTGAACCTACAGGACAGAATCAAATGGCCCCATAGGGTTTCCAAGGAGCAGCTGGTGGATTCAAACTGCTGACCTTTTGGTTAGCAGTCAAGCTCTTAACCACTGCACCACCAGGGCTCCTTTAAGAAAAAGTATATAGACAATATATTCCAGAATTTTTAACAGAGTTTTCTTTTTAAGAACATATTAATGAATTAATGCCCTCAGTCTCCACGCCCTCCTTGTGTTTCCCTCTCTGCCCCTGTCTCAGCCCCTCAGGCTCCCCCCTTCTCCATTCCCCAGTTTCTCTCTCTCTCCCTGGAGTCAGCAGCCAAAGTCAGCAGCTGCACACTGATTCTTTCCTCCAAAACATTTCTTAAAATACTGTTAGAAAGCAAAAACTAAATATTAGTCAACCACAACATCGCAGACATTTTCCAAATCCATCTCATCCTACGCGATTTGCTAAAAATATTATACATAGTTCAAGGAAACCAGTACATTTGATAAACCGACCGGCCATTTGTCAAATTTGACTTCGGGCACGCTGGCCAGCTTCTGTGCAGTTACTGCAGGCAGCAGAGACGGGGGAAAACTCAAGACCCCTGTATCAAGACCTGCGCTATCTAAATACCCCAAATGCTATGCGGAAGGAAAGCTAAACTGCTGTTAGCATTGCTAGTTTACTGGGTGGCCTTGGGAAAGTCTCCTTCCCTTTCTGCCTCAGTTTCCCCATCTGTAAAATGGGTTGGAAGGACAAGATGATCACTGTCTTAGTTATCTAGTGCTGCTAAAACAGAAACACTACAAGTGGGCGCCTTCGAGGAACAGAAATTTATTGTCTCACAGTTTAGGAGGCTAGAAGTCTAAATTCAGGGCTCCAGCTCTAGGGGAAGGCTTCTCTCTGTCGGCTTGTCTCTTTCCAGATGTTGTTCCTCAGTTCCTTAGCCATCCCCTTGTGGTGTGCTGTCTATCGTCCCCCACGTATGCTTCCTTGTTTCTGTGCATATTCCGTTCCTTTGATATCTCAAAAGTGATTGGCTTAAAACATACCATGAAAATAAATAAATAAAACATTCCCACACTCTTCGATGGCCTCATTAATATGACAAAGAAAACCCTATTCCCAGGTAGGATTACACCCACAAGATTCAAAAAACAACAGCAACAACCAAACCTGTTGCTGTTGAGTCGATTCCCCTTTAGGACACAGAAGAACTACCCCACAGGGTTTCCAAGGAGCAGCTAGTAGATTTGAACTGCCAACATTTTGATTAGCAGCCAAGCTCTTAACCACTGCACCACCAGGGCTCCTAGCTTAGGGGTAGCATTTACAGCATAATTCAACCCGTAACAATCACCAGATCCCTCCATCCGAGCTCAGCGTGGGACACTGTCAACTCCCGTTTTCTTCCAGGCATGTTTGGCATTTAACCTATAGAGACCGAGAGGGCTCAGGTCTCCCGTTAGGGCCCCTCTAGCTCACCACAGCTGTGCCAGGAGCCATGGAGAAGAGCGAAAAGTCAAGTAGGAGCACAGAGGCAGAGACAAGCCTCAGCCCCACCACAAAGCTGGTGCCTAAAGCTGAAGCACCTGGACCTCCTTTCTCGATTCAGTGCTTCTGTCTGGGCCCGTCTGACTGGACAACATTAACTAGCTGCTGTGGAGTCGATTCCAACTCATGGCAACCCCATGTGGGTCACAGTAGAACTGCGCTCCATAGGGTTTTCAGTGGCTGATTTTTTTTGGAAGTAGATACCCAGGCACCTCTGGGTGGACTCAAACCACCAACCTTCCAGTTAGCAGCCAACTGTGTTTACTGTTTGCAATGCCCAGGGACTCCCATGGACCACAGAGGAGTACCTGAACATTCCCGCTACAGGAGCCTCCTAGGAGGGATAACAAACTGTCCCAGTATGCCCGAGACTGAAGGGATGTCCTAGGACACTAGACTTCCAGTGCTACAACCGGAAAAGTCCCATCAACCCAGGACCAGTTGGTCACCCTATTCCCAGAAGAGTTGGTTGAGCAAATTATTAGGAAGGCACAATATTGGAAAGGGAAGGAACATTAAGTTTTGTCATGATTACCCAGCTTTGGGGAGACAAGGGAAGGAGAGCCTGTTTATGAACTGCAAGTCCTAAGATTAAAACAGCAAAACACCAGGCCTGTCCTGGTCAGCAAGACCTGACCGCGAGAATGCTCCCATTCCTGACGTTACTACACTTTGTCTCGCAAAGCCAGAAAAGGCAGCAGAGCCAATATTAGGAATCCTGCTTCTCTGAGTAAATTAGCCAGTGACAAACAGAGCCCTGCTTGGAATAGGAAACAAGGAAAATTACTTGACCAGGGAGGTGCAGGGGGCAAGAAGGAGACTAGTCAGAGCCCCAGCCTGAGGGGGGTGCTTCAATCATGATCGTCACAGCCCTCCTGTCAGGATGCTACTTGATCCTCCTGGCCCCCCTGCCCCTAGTTTCCCAGAGGTCAAGTCAGGAGGGGTCACAGTTCCAAGGGAGCACAGAGGCACATCAGCTCACCCATCCCACAGGAGCCTGCCAGGACCCAAAGTCCTTGGGACCAGACATGGGAAGTAAGGGGATGTGTAGCTGGTGCCATCTCTTTCTCTGGCCATTGCACTTCATAAACAGTCCTCTCGCCCTTTTTAAAAGAGCCCACATTTGACCCCCTCGCTTACCTGGGTTAGGGAGGAAAATACCAAACTGTTTCCCTCAATCCTGAACCACACAGGGAGGGCCTGACACTTCCTCTTGAGCTCCCCAGAGTGAAGACACTGAACAAAATCTCACAATGATAACTTGGAAAAGAGAGGAACTACTTGCAAGAACCATTTGTTTTCAAACTGTTACCAGGTCTTGGGACTCCTGAGTGGCACAAACATTTAAGCACTTGACTACTAGCCAAAAGGTTGGCAGTTCAAACCCAACCAGAGGTGCCTCGGAAGACAGGCCTGGCAATCTGCTTCCAAAAGGTCACAGCCTTGAAAACCTTGTGGAGCATTTCTCCACTCCACGCATGAATCAGAAGCAACTCGACAGCAACTAACACCACCAGGCCTTACCACCATCCATCTGTCAGTTCGTTTGTGGTGGTTTCTATGTTGCTGTGATGCTGGAAGATATGTCACTGGTATTTCAAATACTAGCAGGGTCACCAATGGTGGGCAGGTCTTAGCAGAGCTTCCAGACTAAGAAAGACTAAGAAGAAAGGCCTGGCAATCTAATTCTGAAAATTAGCCCAATGAAAACCTTATGGATCACAACAGCACATTGTCCAATATAGTGCTGGAAGATGAGCCCGCTAGGTTGGAAGGCAGTCAAAACACACTGTGGCTGCAACAATGGACTCAAACATATCAATCATTATGAAGATGGTGCAGGACCAGGCAAAGTGTGCTGTGTTGTACATGGGGTCACCATGAGTTGGAGCCAACTCAACAGCAGCTAACAACATCAGCCCTTATTAGAATTCCCCTTGAGGACCTGCTGCTAAAACACTTAGTCTTATCTTGACTCGTGTATGTTGTTGTTGTTATTGTTAGCTGCTGTCAAGTCAGCCCCTGACTCATGACAACCACATGCGTTATAGAGTAGAACTGAAGTCCATAGGGTTTTCTTACCTGTAATCTTTACAGGAGCAGATTCTCCTCTTATAAGGTAAATAAGAGGTGATTCATACAGTTCCCCTCCAATCCTTCATTGTCATTATTTCCATCTTCCACTGAAAAACAGGAAATACAGGCAGTGGGCTGCTTGATCTTTTCAGATTAGGTGATCCTGGTCAAAGCATGCATTGGAGCCCTGGTGGCACAGTGGTTAAAGCACTCAGATGCTACTCTGTCCTATAGGGTCGCTATGAGCCAGAATCGACTCAACAGCAACGGGTTTGGTCAATTATAGCTGTCTTAGGCTGGGGTATCTAGAGGAGCAAAACCAGTGATATAGAGAGAGATTTAATTCAAGGAAATGGCCCACACAGTTGTGGAAGCCAGTGAGTCCCAAATCTGTGGGTCAAGCATCAGGCTGGAGGCTTCTCCTGACTCATGTGATTGCATTAGCTGACAAACTCAAAATCAGCAGGTCAGGTCGCGGGCTGCTGGTTCACAGAGCTGTAAGAGCTGGCGAATCCCAAAATCTGCAGGTCTGGTGGCAGACTGCTGGCTCACTTCCCAAGAACCAGAGGTCGGATCACAAAGAATTAGATGCAGGATTCAGAACAAGAGCGAGGCTTGCTAGAAGATCCACTTATGTATTGGAGGCAGGCCACACCCCCAAGGAAACTCCCATTTCAACAGATTGGCTGCTCATAGCAGATCTTATTATGGAGGTGACTATATTCTATCAGTTCTTCATGGAGGTGAGTACATTATATTACACTATGGGAGAGAAATCAGTCCTATGTCTGCCAAACCACTGAAAATCATGGCCTAGCCATGCTGACACGTAACATAAACCATCACAATAGCTAAAGCACCAAAGTCCATGAACTGTTTACTTTTGCGGTAAATTAGAGCAGATTCAGTGATATCCTTATGGTAACACCACCCTTGCCTACATGTATTCACATGTTTTTCCAAGTGGGAGAGAAGTTACAGGCAGTGTGAGTGGCATGTAACTCTGAGGCCACCTAATCTGTGTCACAGCCTTTAATTCAAGCACACCCAGGGGTGGGACGCAGGGAGTGTGACCTCCCCGTCCTTGTGTGTGGTAGTGGGGAAAAAAGGACTGAGAATCTTTGATCTAGAGGGAAAGACAGACATGAAAATTATTTACTCTACATCAAAAAAAGCAAGCTGTGGAGTCCATCAAAGTGAACACAATCCTAACTTAGGATCACAATGAAAATTAGAAAATATCAAAAAGGATGAGATGTACCTAAAGCAGTGCTAAGAGGGAAATCTATAGCTTTAAA
Source organism: Loxodonta africana (assembly GCF_030014295.1). NCBI lineage: Eukaryota > Metazoa > Chordata > Mammalia > Proboscidea > Elephantidae > Loxodonta > Loxodonta africana. The sequence goes on along the minus strand of NC_087353.1, from coordinate 19,842,411 downwards.
TTCAGAAAGGAAGAAAGGTTGAAAAGTAACGAACTAATATTCATCTCCAGAAATTATAAAAGAACAGCAAAATAAGTCCAAATAAAAACAAGAACACAAAGTAACGAACTAAGAAATAAACAGAATCAACAAAACTGAAAGTTGGTTCCTTGAAAAGACTGAACAAACTAATAAATTTCTGGTGAGACTAATCAAGAAATAAAGGATGACAATTACTACCTTCCTACAGACAAATCCCAACTCTACCTGTTTGTCTTCGGGCAAGTTAACTAACTTTTCTGTACTAGGTTGAATGGTGGGCCCCCCAAAAGATATGTCCACCCAGAATCTGTGAGTAAGACCTTATTTGGAAAAGGGGGTCTTTGCAGATGTAGTTAAGATGAGATCATATTGAATTAACCAGATGGGCCCTAAATTCAATGAATTCCTTAAAAGAAACAGAAGAGGAAGACAGAGATGCACAGAGAAGGCAATGTCAAGACAGAGGGAGGGATTGCAGTGATGTATCTACAAACCAAAAAACGCTAAGGGTTGCCATTAACCAGTAGAAGCTAGTAGAGAGACATGGAATGGATTCTCCCTCAGAATTTCCAGAAGAAGCCAACCCTGCAGACACCTTGATTTTAGATGTCTAGACTCCAAAACTGACAGAATAAATTTCTGTTGGTTTAAACCACCTAATTTGGGCAATTTTGCTATGGCAGCTGTAGGAAATTAATATATTTCTAAGCCTGTTTCCTAATCTAAAATATAATATCTGCTTTATCAACTATTATAAGAATTAAGTGTGATAATGTACGCTAAGAATCTGGTATATTGCTAATGTTGGCTGTTGTTGAGTCAGCCCCCAATTCATGGCAAACCCATGCGCAATGCTGCCTGGTCCTGCACCACCCCCGTGATTGGTTGCAGATCAGACTACCGTGCTCCATAGGGTTTTCACTGGCTGATTTCCAGAAGCAGATCTCCAGGCTTTCTTCCTAGTCCAGCTTACTCTGGAAGCTCTGTGCTGAAACCTGTTCAGCATCATAGCAACACACAAACCTCCGCTAGACTGATAGTTGGTGGCTGTGCATCATGTGCTTTGGCCAGGAGTCAAACCCAGGTTTCCCACACGGAAGGTGAGAATTCTACCACTGAACTACCACTGCCTTCTGTCTGACACATAGTAGAGACAAAATAAATCCTAAGAGTTGTTATCATGGTGGCTGTGGTTATAAAATGCTCTATCAGAGCCCCAGAGGGCTACAGGGACTCAGGGGAGGAAGAAGTACTTCCAGCCCTGGGGAATGTCATGAACCAGGTGATTTCTAAGCTAAGCCTTGAAGGACGAGGAGGATTTAGTAGAAGAGGGGAATGGACAATCCAGGCTGAGGGCATAGTGAGAAGGAAGCAGGAGATCTAGAGGTCTGAGACCGGAATGAGGAATGGCGGTTGCCCCACTGGGGATGGTGTAAGTCTTGGAAATTAGTCTTTAGGCAATGGGGCCTTTGGTGGTTTTAAATAGGGAGTGACTGCACTTTAGAAAAGCTCCCTGTGATGATGACTGGAGGAGTGGGAGGTGGAGGCCCTCACAATGACCTGGATAAGGCATAGGGAGGAACAGAAATGGGGAGGAGACTGGGAGGAAGGACAGCAGGTACAGGTGCTGGAGGCCGAGCTAGCAGGGCTGTTCCAGAAGCAGAGAGAGATCAAGACCCCGAAGGTGAAGATTCCCTGGGGTTTCAAGTCTGAGAGACTGGGTGGAAGGTGACTTCTGAGAAAGGGACTCAGGTAATGGCTCCCTCCCACATCAGCTGGGAAAGGTGGGGCCCAGAACCTGGTGAAGCACAGTGCTTCATAAAGGCACAGCCTCCTCCCTCAGACAGAGTGTCCACTTCCTCATAAAACAGAACTTGAGGAAGGGCCAACCAGCAAGGCCAAATGTCTTCCATGGCAGCTCCATGAAGCAGCAGACTGACGTTTGAGGCCAATGTTGAAAACCTAAGTGGGCCTGGTTGTGGGCTTCATGCATATGCAGCCAGGGTAAATAATGAATGACCTGGATTCTTTTTTAACCATTTGGTTACAGATTTCTCTCCAGGATGTTGAAAACACAATGGACTTATCCAGCCTGTCTCTATAGTTAAGAGAATGATTTAATTGTAGTTATCTCCAGGCTGACTGAGAAGGTATTTTCTGCTGGAAACAAGGGAAGGAGTTTCCAACAGAAGAAGTCAGCATCCTCCCTTGTCAGAAGGAAGATGTTCTGACAGAGCTGTTTTTAATCACTTCCTCAAAGGCCTCTAACAGGTGACACTCAACTCTGCATTTCCCCAGGTAAAGAAAACTTGGTGCGTCTGGAGCAGCATGTGTTGTCTGTAAACCTAGGCTAAGACCATGGATCCTTCCTTCAGGGAGAAAATGGGATCAATGCAGTGACATTCCCTGTCCAAGCCTGAGGTCCCACCACCCTGTGAGAAGGTTGTTGGTACAACTCTCAGAGGGAGGCTGCTGGGGCGAAGGGCCCTCCTCCCCTTTGGAAATGGTTCTATACCTGAGTTAGATAGAGGGAAAGCCTGATCTCCAAATGTGAGGGGTCATAATAATAGAAAGACTTCCAGGTTGCAGAAAAGTTTGCATCAGTTATTGGCAGGGTAACTATGACTTTGGACTCCTCTAAAAACCGTTATGAGGCAATTACCGTAAGACCCAGGAATTGCACTCTTATATGAACTTATGTTCACACAAAAATCTGCCCACAAATGTTCATAGTATCTTCATTTGTAATAGACAAAATCTAGAGGCAACCCAGATGTCCTTCAAAGGGTAAATGCTAAAAAAACTGTGGTACATCCATACTGCGGAATACTACTCTGCAATAAAAAGGAACAAACTGTTGATACACAAAACAACCTGGGTAAAGCTCCAGGGAATTAATGCTGAATGAAAAAAGCTAATCCTGAAAGGTTGCATACTGTTTAATTCTATCTACATAGCATTCTTGAAATGACAAAAGTATAAAGGTAGAGAAGAGATTAGTGGTTGGCAGAGGTTAAGGACAGGAGAAGAATAGAGTGTTGGGAAGGAGATGAGCATGTTATATAAAGAACAACACGAGAGATCCTGGCTGTGTTGGAACTCTTCTGTATCTAGACTGCGGTGGTACATGCACGAATGTAACCAGTTGCCGTCAAGTAAACTCTGACTGATGGCGACCCTATTTGTGTCAGAGTAGAATGTGCTAGATAGGGTTGTTATAGTTGTAACCCTTTGAAGCAGATTGCCAGGCCTTTTTTTCTTCCAAGGTGCCTCTGGGTAGGTTCAAACTGCCAAGCTTTCAGCTAAGCAGCAGCGTGCTTAACCATTTGTACCACCCAGGGGCTCCTTACAAACCTACACAAGTGATAAAAGTGTATACAACTAAATACACACACACAGAAATAAGTGCAAATAAAACTTGGGAAATCTGAGTAAGATGGATGGATTATATCAATTCAATATCCTGGTGGTGATATTGTACTATAATTTTGCAAGATGTCACTGTTGAAGGAAACTCAGTGAAAGACCTCTCCGTGTTATTTCTTACCACTGCATGTGAATCTACAATTATCTCAAAATAAAAGGTTTAATTAAAAAAAAAATTGCTATACCGTAGAGTGAAAAAAACAGACCACATAACTTTATGTATATGATTGTTGTTGTTGTTGAGTCGAGTCAGTTCCTATTCATAGCGACCCTACGTACAACAGAACGAAACACAACAATGTTCCGCTGCTATTCATAAGGCTTTCACTGGCTAATTCTTTTCAGAAGTAGACCACCAGGTCCTTCTTCCTAGTCTGTCTTAGTCTGGAAATTCAGCTGAAACCCATCTGTCATGGGTGACCCTGCTGGTATTTGAATACCAGTGGCATAGCTTCCAGGATCACAGCAACATGCAAGCCCCTACAGTATGACAAACTGACAGACATGTGGGGGATAATTTAATTAGTATTATTTTAAAACCTCAAATTTATTCCTAATATCTTCTAAAGCTGAAAAACTGCCTGCCCTATGACTCAAAATGGGAAGAAACAGCTGCAAACATCCATTAATAATCAGAATGCAAAATGTACAAAGTATGAATCTAGGGAAATTGGAAGTTGTCAAAAATGAAATGTAATGCTTGAAAATCAATATCAAGGCATTAGTGAGCTGAAATGGACAGGCATTGGCCATTTTGAATCAGACAATCATATGGTCTACTATGCAAGGAATGGCAAATTTAAGAGGAATGGCATCACATTCATTGTTGAAAAGGACATTTCAAGACCTATCCTGAAGTATAACGCTGTCAGTGACAGGATAATGTCCACATGCCTACAAGGAAGACCAATTAATACGACCATGATACAAATTTACTCACCAGCCATTAATGCCAAATAAGAAAAATTGAAGATTTTTACCAACTTCTGCAGTCTGAAATTGATCAAACATATAATCAAGATGCATTGAAAATTACTGGTGATTGGAATGTGAAAGCTGGAAACGAAGAAGGAGGATTTTTTTAGTTGGAAAATATGGCCTCGGTGATAGAAACCATGCCAGGAGATCACATGATAGAGTTTTGCAAGACCAACGACCTATTCAATGGGAATACTTTTTTTTAACAATGTAAACAGCAACTATACACATGGACTTCACCAGATGGAATACACAGGAATCAAATTGATTACACCTATGGAAAGAAACGCTAGAGAAGCTCAATATCATCAGTCAGAAAAAGGCCAGGGGCCAACTGCGGAATAGACCATCAATTGCTCATATGCAAGTTCAAGTTGAAGCTGAAGAAAATTAGAACAAGTCACGAGAGCCTAAGTACGACCTTGAGTATTGTCTTAGTCATCTAGTGCTGCTATAACAGAAATACCACAAGTGGATGGGTTTAACAAGAGAAGTTTATTCTTTCACAGTCCAGTGGGCTAGAAGTCCAAATCCAGGGTGCCAGCTCCAGAGAAATAAGCCTTTCTCTGTCTGTCAGCTCTGGAGGAAGATCCTTGTGATGCATCAGTCTTCCCTTGGTCTGGAAGCATCTCAGCACAGGAACCTTAGCTCCAAAGGACACGATCTGCTCCCAGCGCTGCTTTCTTGGTGGTGTGAGGTCCCCATGTCTTTTTGCTTGCTTCTGTCTTTTATATCTCAAAAGAGATTGGCTTAAGACACTACCTAATTTTGTAAATCTCATCAATATAACTGCCACTAATCCACCTCATTACATCATAGTGATAGGATTTACAACATGTAAGGAAATCACATCAGATGATAAAATGGTAGACAATCATACAATACTGCGAATCATGACCTAGCCAAGTTGACAGATATTTTGGGGGGACACAATTCAATCCATGACAAGTATATTCCACCAGAACTCAGAGACCATCTCAAGAATAGATTTGATGCATTAAACATTAATGACCGAAGACCAGATGAGTAGTGGAATGTCATCAAAGTCATCATACATGAAGAAAGAAAAAGGTCATTAAAAAGACACAAAAGAAAGAACAAAATGAATGTCAGAAGAAACTCTGAAAGTTGCCCTTGAACATACAGCAGCTAAAGTGAATGGAAAAAATGATGAAGTGAATGAGGTGAACAGATTTCAAAGAGCTACTCAAGAAGGCAAATATAGTATTATAATGAAATGTGCAAAAACATGGAGTTAGAAAGCCAAAAGGGAAGAACGTGCTTGGTATTTCTCAAGCCAAAACAACTGAAGAAAAAATTGAAGCCCTGAGTTGCAATATTGAAGGATTCTATGGGTAAAACATTGAATGACCCAGGAAGCATCAAAAGAAGATGGAAACCAGGTGGACACTTGAGACTGTGTTGGCATCTCCTATCTGGGGGGGAGATTGGAGAGTAGAGGGGGTTAGAAACTGGCAAAACGGTTACGAAAGGAGAGACTGGAAGGAGGGAGCGGGCTGACTCATTGGGGGAGAGTAAGTGGGAGTATGTAAAAGTAAGGTGTATATAAGTTTATCTGTGAGAGACTGATTTGATTTGTAAAATTTCACTTAAAGCACAATAAAAATTGTTTCAAAAAAAAGAAGATGGAAGGAATACACAGAGACACTGTACCAAAAAGAATTGGTCAATGTTTAGCTATTTCAGGAGGTAGCGTATGATCAAGAACCAATGGTACTGAAGGAAAAAGTCCAAGCTGCACTGAAGGCACTGGCAAAAAACAAGGCTCCAGGAATTGATGGAAAACCAACTGGGATGCTTCAACAAATCGATGCAACATGGGAAGCACTCACCCGTCTATGCCAAGAAATTTGGAAGACAGCTACCAGACCAAGTGACTGGAAAAGATCCATATTTGTGCCCTGTTATGGGCTGAATTTTGTCCACCCAAAATATGTATTGTAAATCCTAACCTCTGCCTGTGTTTATAATCCCATTTGTGAATGGGTTGTGTTTGTTAATGAGGCAGGATTGTTGTTAGATGCCTTCAGGTCAGTTTTGACTCACAAGGAATCTATGTACAACAGAATAAAACACTATCCGGTCCTGTGACATCCTCACAATTGTTGCTATGTTTGAGGCCATTGTTGCAGCCACTGTGTCAATCCACCTCATTAAGGGTCTTCCTCTTTTTTGCTGACCGTCTACTTTACTAAGCATGATATCCTTCTCCAGGGACTGGTCCCTCCTAATAACATGTCTCATCATAACATGAGACGGAGTTTTGCCATCCTCCCTTCTAAAGAGCTTTCTGGCTGCGCTTCTCCCAAGACAGATTTGTTTATTCTTCTGGTAGTCTGTGGTATATTCAATATTCCCTGCCAGCAGCATAATTCAAAGGCATCAATTCTTCTTCAATCTTCCTTATTGATTGTCCAGCTTTTGCTTGCATATGAGGTGGTTGAAAATGCCATGGCTTGGGTCAGGCACACCTTATTCCTCAAAGTGACATCTTTGCTTTTTAATAGTTCAAAAAGATCTTTTGCAGCATATTTACCCAACGCAATATATTGTTTGATTTCTTGACTGCTACTTCCATGAGCATTGACTGTGGATCCAAGTAAAATAAAATCCCTAACAATATCAATATTTTCTCTGTTTATCATGATGTTGCTTATTGGCCCAGTTGTGAGGATTTTTGTTTTCTTTATGTTGAGTTGTAATTCATACTGAGAGCTGCGGTCTTTTATCTTCATCAAAGGCAGGATTAGGTTACGTCAATGAGGATTGGTTAGGTTTATTATATTAATGATACAGGATTAAGATGTATCTTGAGTCAATCTCTTTTGAGATATAAAAGAGACGAAACAAACAAGTGAGAGAAGCAGAGATGGAGGAAGAGAGATGCCCAGCCACACGAAGATCTCCCAGCAGAAGCTCAAAGGAACAAGGACCTTTCTCTGAGCCAATAGAGAAAGAAAGTCTTCCCCTGGATCTGGCACCCTGAATTCAGACTTCTACCCTCCTATACTGTGAGGAAAGAAATTTCTGTTTGTTAAAGCCACTCACATGTGGTATTTCTGTTATAGCAGCACTAAATAACTAAGACATGCCAATTCCAAAGAACGACGATCCAACAGAATGCAGAAAGTATCAAACAATATCATTAATATCACACACAAGTGAAATATTGCTGAGAGTCATTCAAAAACAGTTGCAGCAGTACATCGACAGGGAACTAACCAGAAATTCAAGCCGGATTCAGAAGAGGAAGTGGAGTGTGGTATATCATGGCTGATGTCAGATGGATCTTGGCTAAAAGCAGAGAATACCAGAAAGATGTTTACCTGTGTTTTATTGATTATGCAAAGACTGTGTAGATCAAAACAAATTATGGATAACATTGCAAAGAATGGGAATTCTAAAACACTTAATTGTGCTCATGAGGAACCTGTGCATAGACTAAGAGGCAGTTGTTCAAACATAACAAGGGAATACTTCATTTAAAATCAGGAATGGTGTGTGTCAGTGTTGTATCCTATCACCATACATATTCAATCTGTATGCTGAGCAAATAATCCAAGAAGCTGGACTATATGAAGAAGAACATGGCATCAGGATTGGAGGAAGACTCATTAACAATCTATGATATGCAGATATCACAATCTAGCTTGCTGAAAGTGGAGAGGAGGACTTGAAGCACATGCTGATGAAAATCAATGACTATATCTTTCAGTATGGATTACATAAGAACCCGAAACCCACTGCCATCAAGTCTCCGACTTATAGCAACCCTACAGGACAGAGTAGAACTGCCCCCATAGAGTTTTCAAGGCTGCAATCTTTATAGAAGCAGGCTGCCGCATCTTTCTTCCAAGAAACGGCTGGTGGGTTCCAACTGCCAAACTTTCAGTTAGCAGCCCAGTGTTTTAACCATTGCACCACAAGGACTCCTTGGATTACATACTGAAGAAAACAAAATCCTCACAACTGGACCAATAAGCAACATCACGATAAATCGGAGAAAAAATTGAAGTTGTCAAGAATTCCATTTTACTTGGATCCACAATCAACGTCCATAGAAGCAGCAGTCAAGAAATCAAATGACATATTGCATTGGGCAAATCTGCTGCAAAAAACCTCTTTAAAGTGTTAAAAAAGCAAAGACGTCACTTTGAGAACTAAAGTACATCTGACCTAAGCCATGGTATTTTCAATCTTGGCATAGGCATGGGAAAGCTGGACAATGAATAAGGAAGTTCAAAGAAGAATTGATGTCTTTGAATTATGGTGTCGGTACAGAACATTGAATATACTGTGGAGTGCCAGAAGAATGAACAAATCTGTCTTGGGAGAAGTGCAGCCAGAATGCTCCTTAGGAGCAAGGATACAAAGACTTCACCTCACATACATTGGACATGTTATCAGGAGGGACCAGTCTCTGGAGAAGGACATCATACTTGGTAAAGTAGAGGGTCAGCAAAAAAAAGGCAGTCCCTCAACGAGATGAATTGACTTGGTAGCTGCAACAATGGGCTCAAACATAGCAATGATTCTGAGCATGGCACAGGACTAGGGAGTGTTTCGTTCTACTGTGCGTAGGGTCACTATGAGTTGGAATCAATTCTACAGCACTTAACAACAACAACAACATGACCCAGCAATGCCACTCCTAAACATACCCCCAAGAGAAAGGAGCACATGTGACCACCAGAACACATGCACAAGAAGGTTAATGGCAGCTTTATTCATACTAGCAAATAGTTGGAAACAAGCCAAATGTCCATCAGTAGTAGGCTTAATAGATTGTGTTCTATTCAAACAATAGAATCCTAACTATGGCAATGAAAAAGCTCAAACAACTGCTGTACATAAGAACACTGATGCATCTCCCCATATAATGATGAGCCAATGAAGCCAGGCACAAAGGACCATATATTGTATGGTTCATTTATATGAAGTTCAAGAAGAGACAACACTATTCTATGGTAATAGACTCAGAATAGTGATCATCAGAGGGAAGGGGAATATTAACTGAGAAGGGGCCCGAGCCCTGAGGGAGTGCTCTGGGGTGCTGGTAACATTTCAATCTGATTGGGGTGGTGGATACATGGGTATAAACTTTTGTAAAAATTAATTGAGCGACATACATAAGATTTAAAAATAGAAGGAAATACAACAGCATGTTAGAAGGGCTTTCCTATCTATATTTGAACTACGGGCATCTTTTTCTTTTCTTTCTGTTTTCTCTATTTTCAAAATTTCTCTAAAATGGGATTGCATTGCATAAGAGAAAATCTAGAGCCACTATAAACTCTTTTTTAAGGGAAAAATTCAGAAGTCATTGAAGTCTTTAAAAGGAGTAACAAACTCTTTGGAGAACATTTCTTCCTTCCTCCACCTCACGGGACTTTGTGGGGCCTGCTTTTGTTGGGGACACAGAGCTGAATGAGCCTTGGTCCCCACCTGCCCAAGGAGCTCATGTAATAGGTCAGGTAAGTGAGGGAGGCAGGCAGGTAGACAGGCAGACAGTTCCTCTCTGCTGACATGAGTGCCAGGGAAGGAGAATTTGCCAAACACATTGCCCTCCTCACCAAGTATCACCTCCACGCCTTTGCCCCCACTGTTCCCTCCATCAGGCATTCCCATCCCAAACCTTGCCTCCTCAGTCAGCCCTGTCAGACTGAGTCCCTGCTTCCAGTCCCTGCCAGGATGCAAGCTCTTGAGGGCAGGAACCATGCCTTCTGCCACAGGGTGAGGGCCCTCAGTCCAAATTTGTTGAATCGCGTTGACTTGTGTTCTTCCCGCCAAATGTTCCTGCAGCTGTGCCTGTTAAAAGCCCTTGAGAAGACTGTGTAGGGCGCCTGTCTCCCCTGTCTTTCTCTGCCTGAGGAAGAGGCCGATTGTGGGGGAAGCTCCAAAGCTCTCAGGGACCTGGGCCCCATGGTGGGAAGAGATGTTCCCATCCAGTGAGGGACCTGCCTGAAGGCAAAGGGGATGGGCACGTCCCACTGCAGAGCTAGAGGTGGGGCACTCCTCCTGCCAGACTGAAGGGCTCAGCCTGGTCTCCAGGTGATCCACTGATCCCAGGTCTCAGGTACTAGGCAGATAAGAACAGGTTCACTATTGACCACTATTGTGAATGTTGGGGGATACTTGGGGGAAGAAAGGGCACAGAGGAAATGGGAAAGAAATAAAAGAGGAATTCAAAAGGAGAGGGAAAAGAGAGACGAAAAAGAATAGTCATCATAGCCCGTATGCCCAAGCCTCTTACATACAATTCTCATAACTGCCCTGTGAAGAAGGGACTATTGCTATCCCTGTTTCCAGATGAGAAAACAGAGGCACAGAGAGTTTAAGTCATTTGCATAAGGACATACAACTGGTAAGTGCAGAGCTGGATTTGAACACAGGCAGCCTGGCCCCAGAGTTCATGCTGTTGAGCTTGAGAAGGAGAGAGAAAGCAGAATGAGGGGACCATAGAGTGAGCAAGAGAAAAGGAGGAAGTAGGAGATGCAATCTTTTGTTCAATAGATATTTTCTGAGTGCCTTTCCTTGCCAGGAACTTCTGAAGGCTCTGGGACAGTCAGGGCTAGTTTCATGGCCTCTGCAACCCATGAAGTCACACAGGGTAGGGTTCCAGCCAGAGATGCACCTGCCCCCGAGAAGGGCCTTGCACTTGGTTTAATGTTGTACTGTCACTGATTTGAAATTCTTAATAATTTTTGAACAAGGAGCCCTGCATTTTGATTTTGCAAATTATATAGCCAGTCCTGGGTACAATGATGAACCAAACAGACCAAGAGCCTCCTTTCACAGGGTTTATATTCTACAGAAGGTGCCAGCAGAGCAGAAGAGGGGTAAGGTCCTGACGGAACAGAAAGAGAAGGCTTGCCGGGTCATGCGGAGGACTGGGGAAAGGGCACGGACTGTCCTTTAAAGCTGGAAAAAGCATAACTCAATTTTTTTTACAATTTCATTACTGGAAAATCTATCTGCCCTAGGAGGATTCTGCTCTCAAAATTGAACTAAAAACAAAAGGGCATTCACTGTGTCTTGCCCAAGCTCTTGGTCAAGCTGGAGTCTCATGAATCATTGACAAGTAGAGGAAAGAGAGCCTAACTCAAGACATTTTCTTCTGTCCTCTGCCCTGTGCAGGCTTCCAGGGCCTTCCAGTGCTCGGTCCGAGAGAACCACAAAATGAAGAGGAAAATAGGCACGGACTGAGTGTCACATAAATGCTAATGCTATGTCAGCAGCTCTGCCTCCATGACCTCCAGAATGGTGTGAGGTAGGGACTAGCACCTTCAAGTAACTTGTTCAACATCACACAACTACTTAGTGTCTGGGGCAGGATCCAATCCAGATTTGTCTGGCTCCAAAGCCCATGCTGTTTACCTCTCTCAGTGTGTTGTGCTTAAATACATTTTAATCCCCCAAGGAAACCTCGCTTCTCTTTTCTTCCTGACAGTGGGGATGCTGCAGCCTGTAATACTGGACCCTTCCCTGCCCTGCACCAGGTTTTCTTAGTAGGACTTTAGATATCAGCTTAAACGGCACTTTCTCCTGAATCATCCCTGATCCCGCAACCAGGCTAGAGGCCTCTTCCACATGCTCTCACAGCACCCTGTTTCTCCTTTTCTTTGTAAGCACCACAAGGGCAGGGACTCCTGTCTATTTTGCTTGCCACCAAGACCCCAGTGCCCAGAACAGTGCCTGATGCATAGTAAACACTCAATATTTTTTTTTGTTTTTGTCTTAAAACAACACAAATGTATTATCATTACAGTTATGAAGGTTAGCAGTCTAACGCAGGTCTTAGTGGGATAAAAGCAAGATGTCAACAGGCTATGCTCCTTTCTGGAGACTCTAGGAAGAATCCGCATCCTTCCCTTTTCTAGCTTCCAGAGAGTGCCTGCATTCCTTGGCTTGAGGTACCCTTCTTCCATCTTCAAAGCCAGCAAAGACACTCAGTAGTTTTTCATGATAAAAATTACTCCTGTGATTTTGGCTGTGGGGAAGGTCCCCATGACAGTTCCTGCCCCTGGTGTTCTGACCTGCTGTGCTCAGGATGCCTTCCCCACTCAAGGAGAAAGTCATGCAGAGATGTGGAAATATCCCCTGTATTGGCTTCTGGCTCAAATGCCTAGGACAGCTCTTTCTGTTGCTCCTCACCCGGATTGCTCCTTTGTCCAATGCTCTTTCCATTTTACAGGTTACTCTAAGAGAGCCTGTGGTGCGAATGAGTGTGAACACCTTTCCTAGCACCTGCTTGTTTCACTCAGCAGGTCCCTCTTTATGAGCAACTGCAGAAACACCAACAGCTGGCAAGAGCAGGATGAGGCTGCATTGGAAGCAAGAGTCAGGAGGCATGACGGGCTATCAGAGAACATAGACAATAACAACAACGAAAATCATGAATTCTGTTTCCCCTCTTCCTTATAATTGAATATTAACATAGGATTTTTATCCCTTTTGAAGCCCTAATATATATTATCTCATTTAACCCTTTCATCAGCCCTTTTTTTTTTTTTTATGGGGTAGACATGACTACCTTTAACAGTGAGGGAGGTGGGGTCAAGTAGCAAATGAGCAATGGAGGGGTTGGGCCTTGGTTCCAGCCATTCCAGCAGGCACTGTGCTGGCCACACGTGCCTGGGTGTGTGCAGGTCTTTAGCCATGATGAATGGCTCACCAGGGGCAGCTCAGGGCACATGGTGATTGAGATGACCTCTTTCCTCTGCCCCGCCCATGCGGCACAGGGCCCACACCACCCACTTCTCTCCTGCTGGAGAGGCTGCCTCTCCTGCCTGGCCTCTCACCATGCAACGGTTTTTAGAACAGCCACGACTTCCTCTGGCATCTGATTTCTAATCAGGCGCTCAGTCTCCTGTGCTTCCAAAGGGCTGTGACTGGAGAGGGAGCGGGCCCCTGTGGCGTCTCCAGTGCTCTCTCTCTCTGCTGTTCAGAGGCAGATGGGAATCTGTGTAACTATTTCCAGCAGGAAGGCAGGCTGGAGAGAAGGAGGATGGAGGGAAGGAAGAGAACCAGGCCCTAAATGACCCACCTCACAGCAGGGGCCTGAGTCTGTCCCCATTACAAACCCAAATTGACTGCAGTCACCAAGGGTGGTTGAGCAAATCAGCTAGCCAGACATCTCCTTGGCATCATTCTCTCTCTCCCTGTCTTTCTCTCTTACACACACATACACACAAATACCAGGCAGGAAAACAAGGCTGACAACACAGCCCGTTCATCACCCACCTACCTGCATCAGTGACTGATCTTGAAACTCCCCCTCTGGCTTCATTGCCCACAGGCTGGGGGCCCATCTGACTTCATCACGGGGCTGAGATTAAAGCCAATGAAGATATCATTCAGCAGCCTGGCCAGGCTGCTTTTCCCAGGCAGGAGGACATTTATTTCCATGATAAGCGAATCAACTCCCAGATCATGACATATTTATGTTCCTCATCTCTAGCCACCTGCTCAGCCTCAAAAACAAATTCCAGGTTTTAGCCAAGGTGGAAATGTGGAAGATAACTGAGAAAACTGCAAATGGGTCAACCTGGGTGGTGGAAAGAATTACAAGGGGTTCTGGCACGAGCAGACGCTCACCGCTGTAGAGTCCTGCGGTTTTCTTAGCACTGCTTAAACTGAGAAGCCTGCAGAGAAAGGAGCTTCCTCACCCCCATGTCCCTCAGGAAAGTCTATCTGAGCCTGAGTCTCAGAGGGGTCTGTCTTCATTTCCTAGGGCTGATATAACAAAACCACCAAATGGGTGGCTGTAGACCCAAGCCATGGTGTTTTCAAACCCCTCATATGCATGCCAAAGCTGGACAATGAATAAGGAAGATTGAAGAAGAATTGATACCTTTGAATTATGGTGTTGGCGAAGAATATTGAATGTACCACAGACTGCCAGAAGAACCAACAAATCTGACTTGGAAAATGTACAGCCAGAATGCTCCTTAGAAGGGAGGATGGAGAGACTTCGTCTCTCACACTTTGGACATGTTATCAGGAGGGATTAGTCCCTGGAAAGGGACATCGTTTTTGGTAAAGTAAACTGTTGGCAAAAACAGGAAGACCTTCAAGGAGATGGACTGACACAGTGGCTGCAACGATGGGCTCAAGCATAGCAACGATTGTGATGATGGCACAGGACTGGGCAGTGTTTGGTTCTGCTGTATATGTGGTCGCTGTGAGTCAGAACCAACTCCATAGCACCTAATAACAACACAGAAAACAGAAATTTATTACCTCAGAGTTCTGGAGGCTAGGAGTCCAAAATTCAGGGTGTAGGCAGGGCCATGCTCTTTCTGCTATAAGGGGACATCCTTGTCTCTTGCTGCTTCTGGTAGTCTCAGGCGTCTCCTGGCTTTCCTTGGATTGTGGACATATCTTCACTTGGCACCTGTCTTCCCGTGTAACTCTGACTCCTTTCTGTTTTCCCCTTTTATAAGACAACTCTCACAAGGAATTGGGGTCCATCCTACTCCTGTTTGACCTCGTTAATTTAACTGACCGTATTTTTTTTATCTGCAAAGAAAAAAACCTATTTCTAAACAAGGTCACATTCATGAGTATAGGAGTTAGGACCTCCACATTTCTCTTTGGGTGTTGCTGTTGTTAGATGCCATGCAGTCGGTTCCGATTCATAGCGACTCTATGTGCAGCAGAATGAAACACTGCTCAATCCTGTGCCATCCTCACAATCATTGAAGTACGCTTCAGCCCACTGTTGCAGCCACTATATCAGCCACCTTGTTGAGGGTCTTCCTCTTTTTTGCTGACCCTCTACTTTACCAAGCATGACGCCCTTCTCCAGGGACTGGTCCCTCCTGATAACATGTTCGAAGTATGTGAGATGAAGTCTCACCACCCTCTTTGAGTGACACAATTCAATCAACGAGCTGCCTTTAGTGACAAGGAGAGCCAGTAGTAGAGTTCCATGTGTCTCTTAATCAGAGAGCACAGACAGAAACCAGCCACTGGGGCTGGGACTGGGACTGGTACTGGAACTGGGACTGGGGCCGAGGACAATTCACATGGTCTTGCTCACTTGGATACCAGAATTTGGATTATAATCCTCACATGGGACCCACTCTCCGTCTGTAACTTGGATGTCAGCCCAGGCCTCCCTCAAGCGCCAGGAAGAGGGACTCATGTCTCCCTCTGCTCACCGAACTACAGCACAGAAAAAGTTCAAAGCCCTCTCCGAGACTTCTTCAGATGCCCAGGGGGCCTACTTCCTCCCTGTTGCCTGGCCTCTGGTCTCCTGTTTCCACCCTACAGGGATCTAGGGAACACTCAGCTATCTTTGAGTTCAGAGAACACCTATTCTCACAGAGTATTCCAGAGCGTGCTGTGGACTTTAAAGGGACTACAGAAGGGAAGTTTACTCTTTAGACATTAAAAAAAAAACTATTGCCGTCGAGTCAATTTTGACTCATGGTGACCCTATAGGACAGAATAAAACTGCCCCATGGGGTTTCCAAGGAGCTACTGGTGGATTCGAACAGCCAATCTTTTGGCTAGCAGCCGAGTTCTTAACCACTGCACCACCAGGGCTCCTGCAGATACACCAGCAGCCTTAAAAGGACCACAGGCCCCTCCGGTCTTAAATGCCCTTCACTATGCCTCCCCATATCACCCCAGCACTCCTCTTAAGAAGCACTTGTCTCAGATAGAGCATTTTGCTCTCTTCTCTGTTGACCTTACACCTGGGATGTCGAGGCCTCCACAGCACACGTGAGGGTATTTTTCCAAACAAAGGCAGTCCCTCTTCTTAAGAGCAATTCTGGACCAAGCAGTTAAAGTAAGACATTTTCCCCTGCTGTTGCATTTCTGTAACCGCGCCTAAAATGGGCTTTTCAGCTTGAGAACGTACAGGGAGAAGTGAATGACTACTGTCTAGGAAAGTGACTGGCTCATAACAGTATTTGTTGAAAAATGAATTAAATAGGGGCATCTGCTGAGCACCTACTCTGTGTCTCGCTCTGTGCTAGGTGTAGGAAGTCCTTTCTCTGAAGGAGTCCATGGTGTCATTGCACATATAGATAGTGGGAAAAAGGTGAATTGAGTGAATGGATGATCAAGTGGGCGGTGGGTTGGAGGAAGGAAGGAAGAATGGGTGGATGGATGGATGGATAAAGAAAGGCAAAAAAAAGAGGGAGGGAATGAATACACACCACAGAGACTAGAAGGTGGAACCGGCCAGCCCACACAGGTATCAGCACAACTTTATAGTTGTTTGTAGGTAGAGGGGGGCAGGCAGAGGAGAGTGGGATGTGTTAATGGGATGTGTTGTTTCGAGAATGGTCTCCATGCAAGGCCTGGAGACAACTCCGCTGGACAGACAGACGTTTGGCAAAAGGGCATATTAAATGTTCAGAGGCCGCAGGACACAGATGGCCTTGTGTGGGAAGAGAAATCAGAACAGCCACCCTCACCTCCAATTTGGAAAATGGGAATAGGCAGGCCATAAATATCTGCCATGAAGAAGACTCAAGTTGGCCCTTAGGAAGCCACGGTTCAAGTACATTGCCACCTGGAGCTGGATTGGGGGGCACCTAAGGAGGTATTGGACCTGATCCCACTTCCCCCCACCTCCATCTAGCCACCCACTAACCAGCCAACATGCCTTCTCTTGTCCAGGCCACACAGTCATTCTCCTGCACCCGTTGCCCACCCTTTGTGGCCCCATAATCAGTCTAGTTGGGCCCCTACAATCCACTGTGTCTGGAGATAGGGTCTCTGGAAAATGATCGCAGAGCCAGGTCCATTGGGGAGGACTTTGGCTATAGCTCTTTTCTCCAGTGAAAACCCAGCCCCACCCTACTGCACTCCACAGGCCTCCTGCCTGGGCCCTCAGTTTCCATCTTGTCTCCACTTTCTCCTGACCCAGGGAGAAAACAGAAGGGGCAGAGCCAGGAGGCATGGCGGACAAGAGATGAGAGCCTTCATCATTCCTGTGCATGTGTCAGCAGGAACTCTAGGGCCTGGCATGTAACTCCACAGCCTGTCAGTGTAGAAGCCAGAGCAAGGCACAGACAACTGCTTTCCGTGTCCTGATACACACCATCCACCACACCCCACATGCACAGACACACACGCATATACTACATTCTCTCACTGCCCCACTGACCAGCAGGGAGCCCACCTTCTCAGTAGTCCCATACCCTGCCCTTCCCAGGGAATCATGCAGTGCCTGTGATAGTAGAGTGTCTGGCTTGGTCAAGGGAACTAGCTGGTATTTATGTTCTGGGACCTGGGTAGGAAGGAGTCGTCTGTCACCCCTGTGCATTCAGCCAGGGCAAGAAGGCCTCTCAGAGCTGAGCAGTAAGATCCCAGAGCAGGGCCAGCCCAGAGAAGACTGTCCTGGGCCCTCATGCCAGCCTCTTCCTAACTCCACCTGTGGTGCAATGGATCACTTTTGTGTGGCCTTTCTCACCATAGTGATTGGGCGGGACTGTGTAAATAGGGTAGTTGTGGCTCGCCAAGAGGATTGGTCAGTTTTGCCATTCCACCAGGCTTGAAATGAGACATCCTCCCAAGATCCTTCCAAGAGAGGATCCCACCACCACCAAGGAAAAACAGCCAAGAGTGAAGTGTGTCCTTTGGACTTGAGATCCCTGCACTGAGAAGCTCCTGGTACCAGGAGACCGAGAGAGAGAGAGAGCTGTGACACTAAAGACAGCAAGAAGCAGTGGCAGGGAAATAGCAGTAGGAGCGACTGGCAGGAGACAGTACAGTGGCTTCCCCGCTCAAGGAGAGAGAAAGCTGAGTGCCTTTGGACAGAGGCTGAGGGCCAGGGAGAGGCGTGTCCTGATGAATCCTGAGCATTCCTGAACCTGAATTGTAACCTGTTACTTCCTTAATAAGCCCCATAATCATAAGTATTGTCTGTGAGTTCTGTGTGGCCCTTGAAATGAATTACCAAACCCAGCAGAGAAGTAGACAGTGCCATGGGAGAGGTGGTTGGTGTCAGAATTGGTAAAGATGGTGAAAAGAGGAGCCATGTCTAACCTCCACTTCATAGGAATCAGCCTTGGGCTGTTGATCTTTGATTCTCCTTCCTCCTTGTGAAGTTAAATGAGGTCAGATGCCACTCTCACACTATTTTTACACCATCTGATGGGTCCACTAGCTTCTAGATGTTCATTTTTCCTCACTTGCTCATTCATTCATTTATTCTTTTATCAAACAAGCTTTTAGTTGGCACTTTCTCTGCGGCAGGCATTGTGGCCCACCTGGGAGAAAAGCAAAGCAAATAAGGCACAGTCTAGATGGGGGTGGGTGGAAGTACTTCCATGGAAACAAATTAACACCAAGGGTAAATGCTCTAAGGAGGGGGAATACAATAGGTCAGGATGCTGAGAGGCGGCAAGGGCAACCTGCCTGCAGAGATCAGAGAAGATGTATTGTGTTGAATAATGTCCCCCCAAAATTTATGTCCACCCAGAACCTATGAACCTGACCTTATTTGGAAATAGGGTCTTTGCAGATGTAACCAAGTTTAAATGAAGTCATACTGGATTAGGCTGGGCCCTAATCCGGTGACTGGTGTCCTTGTAAGAAAAGGGGAATTTGAACACAATTTTCCCAGGGAGAACACCATGTGAAGAGGAAGGAGAGATTGGAGTAATGCAAGCCAAGGGATGCCAGGGATTCCTGCACCACTAGAAGATAGGAAGAGACAAGGAAAAATGTTCCTTGATAGCCTTTGGAGGGAGCATGGCCCTGTTAACACCTTGGTTTCAGGCTTCTAGCCTCCAGAACTATGAGAGAATATGTTTCTGTTGTTTCGTGATATTTGTTATGGAAGCTCCAGGAGACTGATACAGAAGACTTCACAGAGGAAGTGACATTCGAGCTGTGTCTTGAAAAAGGCTGTATGACAGGTCTCTTTGGCAGGTGTCAATATGTACCAAACAATATTTTCCATTCAGCTCTGGGAACAAGACAAGTGTATGCTTCTATGCCTGTTCTTGAGGTATCTACAATCCTGTTGGCAACATTCTTTGCAAAAAGAGCTTCCTGGCTGTTCCTCCTCGTAAGTCGTCTATGCAGACACACCTATTTCCTTTACAGGGTAAGTGGTCACCCGAAGCTCAGGCCTAGCCTCCCTTTATCATACCCCCAACCCTGACAGGTGGCAAGAGCCCTGGGAGAGACCATGAGCAAACTGGTGCCATCCTAAATGAGTTAATATTTGTAAAGTGCTTAGAGTATCACATGGGATGTAGTATGCATTATGTAAGTGTTTGGTGAATAAAATGCAGTAACAAGACACCTCTTACTGCCCCGAAGGAGTACCCTAGGGTTAAGGAACATGAGAGTGAATAGGGCATTGTCTTCACAGTCAACAAGTTGAGCTGTAGTCCGAGCCCCATGGTTTCCTGTCTGTGGACTTTGAGCTAACCTCAGTTTCTCACTTACAGGGATCATAGTTATATACCTCCAGGGGCTGTGACGGAGACCTGGTGGTAAAGTGGTTAAAGCACTCCGCTGCTAACCAAAAGGCTGGCAGTTTGAACCCACCATCTGCTCTGCAGAAGAAAGATGTGGCAGTCTGCTTCTGTAAAGATTTACAGCCTTATTACTGGCACGAATCAAAAAAAACAGGAAATAAATGTTGGAGAGGCTGCGGGGAGATCAGAACTCTTATGCACTGCTGGTGGGAATGCAAAATGATACAACCATTTTGGAAAATGATATGGCGCTTCCTTAGAAAGCTAGAAATAGAAATACCATATGATCCAGCAATCCCACTCCTAGAAATATATCCTAGAGAAATAAGAGTTGTCACATGAATAGACATATGCATGCCCATGTTCATTGCAGCATTGTTCACAATAGCAAAAAGATGGAAACAACTTAGATGCCCATCAACAGATGAATGGATAAACAAACTACGGTACACACACACAATGGAGTATTATGCAATGATAAAGAACAATGATGAATCTGTGAAGCGTCTCATAACATAGATGAACCTGGACGGCATTATGCTGAGTGAAACAAGTCAATCACAAAAGGACAAATATTGTATGAGACCACTATTGTAAAAACTCATGAAAAGGTTTACATACAAAAAGAAACAATTTTTGATTGTTACGAGGGAGCAGAGAGGTAGGATGGAAAAACACTACATAGACAATAGGTAAGTGGTAACTTTGGTGCGGGGTAAGACAGCACACAGTACTGGGGAAGCCAGCACAACGTGTACAAGGCAAGGTCATGGAAGCTCCGTAGACACATCCAAACTCCCTGAAGGACCAAACTGCTGAGCTGAGAGGGCTGTGGGGACCATGGTCTCAGGGAACATCCAGCTCAATTGGCATAACACAGTTTACAAAGAAAATGTCCTACATTCTACTTTGGTGAGTAGTGTCTGGGGTCTTAAAAGCATGTGAGCAGCCATCTAAGATACTCCACTGGTCTCACCCCTTCAGGAGCAAGGAATAATGAAGAAAACTAAACATACAAGGAAAAGATCAGTCCAAAGGACTAATGGACCACGGCCTCCACTAGACTGAGTCCAGCACAACTAGATGGTGCCTGGCTACCATCACCAACTGCTCTGATAAGAATCACAACAGAGGGTCCCGGACAGAGCTGAAGAAAAATGTAGAACAAAATACTAACTCACACACACACAAAAAGACCAGGCTTACTGGCCTTACAGACTGGAGAAATCCCAAGAGTATGGCCCCTGGACACTCATTTAGCTTAGTAATGAAGTCACTCCTGAGGTTCACCCTTCAGCCAAAGATTAGACAGGCCCATAAAACGAAACGAGACTAAAGGGGCACAACAGCCCAGGGGCAAGAACTAGAAGGCAGGAGAGGACGGGAAAGCTGGTAATAGGGAACCTAAGGTTGAGAAGGGAGAGTGCTAACATGTCGCAGGGTTGTTAACCAATGTCATAAAACAATATGTGTACTCTTTAATGAGAAACTAGTTTGTTCTGTAAACCTTCATCTAAGGTACAATTAAAAAAAAAAAAGATTTACAGGCTTGGAAACCCTATCCGGCAGTTCTACTCTGTCCTATAGGGTCACTATAAGTCGGAATCGACTTGACGGCAGTGGGTTTAGTTTTGGGTTTTAGGGACCATTTGGAGGATTAAACACACTGGAGGCCAAATGCCTCACCCATTTGCCTGAAATGTACAGTGAGCAGTCAGCAGATGTGGTTCCCTGACCCAATCCAATTCCAAGAGATGAGGCCCCATTTAGTCACAGCCTGGCATGTGGGCAGAGGGTACAGACACCTGTTAAGACCCAGCACCTTGACTGACATGGCTTTGTAGGTTCCTAGGAAACTAGGGGAGCCCTGATGGTACAGTGGTTAAGCATCCGGCTGCTAACAAAAAGGTCAGCAGTTCGAAGCTACCATCTTCTCCTTGGAAACCCCATGGAGCAGTTCTACTCTGTCCAACTGACTCGACGGCAACAGGTTTGGTCTGGTTTTTTAGGAGACTGGGTTGGGGCAGGAGGGCTGGGGAAGTAGAAGAGCAAAGCCCAGGAGAGGGATTGTGGTAGCCGGGTGGGCCAGAGGGGGCCATCCTCCCACAAGGGTTTCTGAAAAGTCTCCCATGCCCAGCTCCCTGCTGTCTCTCCTAGACAAGCCACACTATTCTCTGGATTTCACTCCCGTACACTCGGGCCTGGAAGGCCTGGTTAATTTAGAGGAGTAATTTTAATCAATTAGATGAAGTGTAAAACAACCTTTCAGCTCTGCTCGGGAAATGAGGCTAGCAGTCTTTAAAGAATTATTGAGAAGGCATTAAGACGTAATGCTGTGTTCCTCTCAGGTGGGCAGCAAGGGGGTGGCTGGGAGGGGGAGGGTGGTCAAAGAGAACTTGCTGAGCAGAGCAGAGGTCCATCTTCTCCACGTCACACCAGCTGGACCTCAGGGCTGGAAGGACCTTCTAGCCCTTCCTGACACAGAAAGCCCTGTGACAACCCCAGGAAACTGCCGCGCTGCTGCTGTTTGTATCCCCATCTGGTGCTGGGGGGCTCACTGCCTTTCCATCTTAGACACCTCTGACTGAGGAAAGGGCTTCTGTACACCCAGCCCAAATCTGCTCCTCTCTCACTGCCCCGTTACCTCCTCTGCAAAATGGGTACATGTATGAGAAATTACTTCTACAGGCTCATAATATGCAGTATGCGTGTGGCATGCAGTAAGCAATCAGCACTTAGACACAGGTAATTATTAGAATAAATCAAACGCATCTTTTCCATTACAGCTCTTCAAATTTCAAAGACAGTACCCAGGTGTCTACAGAGTCTGTCATTCTTCAGGGGAGTTAATTCTAATATTGTGTTGCTCAGCTCCTTCACCATCCTGGCCACCCAGGAGAGGATAATAGTTCCTAATAATGATGAATGTTAGCACGTTACCATTTACAGAGTTTGTCTCAAACCATGATGTCAGCTATGCTTCGCGAGATTTCTTATCTCCCTGAGTCCAAAATGAGAGGGCTGGAGGCTTAGAAGTAGTTGGTCTTCCTGGGTCAGTTAAACGCAGCCCCTGCAGCCATGTTGCACCCCAGTGCAAAGGGCATTTCTGGCATACACCGCACATTCCCAAAGCGGTAATACTGCAGTTAGCAAAAGGCTCGCTACGCTTAGGGCTCAGGGGTGCCTCAGGTTGACTATTAGTGAGACAATGCTAACACTCAGATCAGCCACACTCAAAGCATAACATTGCTGGGGAAACAGACTTAGGCCAGCTCTTCCCACCTCCCTGGCCTGGACATCACCCATTCCTGTGGTTACAGAGAACACAAGCACCTGCACAATAACCTTTCTTTTCCCGGCTGACGTGAGGCTATGGCTGGCCCGGGCAACCAGTGAGGGAAGGGCCAGCATGGGCTGCAGCATCTCCCTGCTGGAGCTCAGATGCACAGACAGAGCCACAGGACTTCAACCAGGAAAGCACCCAGAGTCCTATCACCCAGGTCTGGCTACTGTCACCATTGTGTTTTCTCCAGTGAGGTGGGAGGGAGGGCCACCTGAAACCTGTGTCCTGACCTACTGAGGGGACGAGGGGAAGCTGGCATTTGTTACAAGTTAGACAGAAGAAGCCCAACCACGGGTAAACCCAGAAGTTCAAAAAAAAAATTAATTTCTATGACAGTTGGCACAAAGCTCATGCCCTTGTCTCCTTAGGAAAAGCCCACTCTGAGATTATTGATATAAATCAATAAATGGCCTCACATACAGTTCTGGTTTCCACAGCCCATGTCAGGCTGGGATGGGCAGCCAGAGCGGAGAGAAGGGACACACGGACAGAAGCAGAAACCAGAGGGGGAGTTGATGGCTCATGCGAAGCAGACATGGGCATTCTGAGCATGGAGGAGTCTGGGGCACCGGCTATGGGGCAGCCCGCCATAGGGGTTCACAGAGTAGGAGCTCACTGCCGTGGGCTGTCTGTCCTGTTCCCAGCCAAACTCTCATCCCTCAGGGTCAGTGAAAATGCCCGATAGGAATGTTTATGACAGAGATCTGAAAACATTCTGCAACTGTTGAGAGTAAGAGGGCTGAAAAGGGCAGAGTGGGGCTGCCACTCTGAGTGGGCCACTGAAGCAAAGCACGAAGCCACTGAAAATGGGGAAACCTCCCAGTCGCCTATGCAGCTAGTGGCAGCCTGTCCCTAGAAGCCCAGCTAAGCTTAGCCTGGCACAGTTTGCATGTCCATGGTAGACAGCTGGGGACCAGGGAGGAAGCTGTGGAGGTCTGGCTTCTAAGTGGGGGGACCTCCTGCAGGGCCCAGGGCTCCTCACATCACACCTGGCTCATCTCTAAGGCTGGATTCTCCAGCCACACCCACATGCAGCAAGTAAGTGTATCTATAAGCAGCCCTGAGGCTTTTGTCCCTTCTATCCAGGGGTGTTACTCAAAATATTTAACAACAAATACGGCACAGGAGCCCTGCTGGCGCAGTGGTTAAGAACTCGACTGCTAACCAAAAGGTCAGCAGTTCAAATCCACCACCCGCTCCTGGGAACCCTGTGAGGCAGTCCTACTCTGTCCGATAGGGTTGCTATGAGTCGGAATTGACTCAATGGCAACTGGTTAACATGGTACAAGCATAAAGAACCAAACCAAATCAAACCCATTGCTGTTGAGTCAATTCCAACTCATAGTGACCCTATAGGACAGAGTAGAACTGTCCCACAGAGTTTCCAAGGCTGTAATCTTTACGAAAGCAGACTTCCACTGAGCAGCTGGTGGGTTCAAACCGCCAACCTTTTGGTTAGCAGCTGACCACTTAACCACAGTGCCACCGGGGCTCCTCGGCACAAGCGTAAACAAGTCCAAGTGGATGCCCGTCTGTTCACCTTGTGGTGAATGACCTGATTCACTTCAGCTATGTGTAAACAGCTCATCTCCACACCACCTGCTAGTTATCAAATAATAATAAAACCTGTTGCTGTCGAGTCAATTCCAACTCATAGCGGCCCTATAGGACAGAGTAGAACTGCCTCATCTGCTGATCTTTCAGTTAGCAGACGAGCTCTTAACCACTTTGCCACCAGAGCCCCTGGTCAAATAGTAATAGTCAATGATGTTAACATTTATTGAGCACATACTAAGTACCAGTGTTCTGAGCATATTGTCACATTTAATCCTTGCAACGCAGAGGCGGGTGTGATTATCATCTCCACTCACCGATAAGGAAACTGAGGGTGAGGGATGGAGCCCAGGTTCAAGTTCAGGAGGGCCAACTCCAGAACTGGAGCTCTCAGGGATAACACCCTGCTGCCTTTCTTTAAAAGAAAAAAAAAAGAAAAGTTCAAATATGCACCTTGGACTCCATTCAAAAACAGAAGGAAAGCACACGTTCCGTTTAGAAACGCTTCGATCCAAAACAGACACACACACAGGCACACAAACTTTGGTTATTGGGAAAATGAACGCATGCGAACCCTCATTTCCTGATGCTGCAGGAAACAAAACTAGCATGCGTCCATCACCAACTCTGTGTCAGGCAGTGCACCCAGTGTTATTTAGTTAGGAAACCGTGACTTGAAAGGTTAAGGAATGTCCCTAATGTCACAGAGCTAAGAAAAGGCAAAGCTGAGAGTTGAACGTCCATCTCTCTCACTCGGAAGCCCTATGAGACGTGTGTCTGTCTGTGTGTGTGTGTGCACGCACGCATGCGTGCGCAAATTAGAATTAGAAATGTTTCCTTCTTGTCCAAGGTAGAAAATGGGGGGATGAGGAAGGCCATTTGCCTGTGGCCAGGGCCAGAGGCTGGAGAACCGGGATTTGCACTTGGCTCCAGCTTACGTTCTCTTCGAGTCCTTCTGGCACCATTTCTGGACCCCACAGCCCTCATCTGTCGCTTCCAGGTGATGAATGGGCTCCATCTGCCCCCTTCTACAGGGCTCATTTATGCAGACTCAGAGAAACTGAGGCCCCAGGGGTTAAGTGTCTGCCTACAGTCACACAGCTAATCCCAGGAAGGGCTGGGGTGGGCACCCCTGAGATCATCCCTCCTGCCCCAGCCTCTGCTCCCAGCCTGGCCCCCCCAACACCCACACCTGGAGCCCAGTGCCTGGTGCAGATGGTGAGCCCAGCCTCCACAGAGGCAGGCCTAGCAGGCGCCCCTCTTTTTTCTATTTCTTCACCCAACTCCGTGCCCCCTGGTTCCCCTGGGAACAGGCTGATGATATTCACCATGATTAGCTCGCTTCCCCCTCTATCCACAGCCAAGAGCTAATCGTCCTGATTTCCTTCCAAGAACGGTCTCTCCCTGAATAGCCTTCGCAAGCACAATTAGGCAGGTTCAGCTTGGCTTTCACACTCCGATTCTGAAAAAATCAAATCAGTGAGGATGAAGCCCAGGAGCCTCTCGGAAGTTCTCTGAGAGCTCTTTTGTGCTGGGAACAAAGCACACACATAATTACCTGCTCCGCTGATGAGCACAGGACCCCGGAGCCCCGCTTTCAGGGCAGCAGGGTCTCACTGACCCTCCCCGACCAGGACCCCATCCCTCCCTGCCCTCTGCCGCTGTTCTTGGGAATGGAAAGCTGAGCATGGCTGCCTCCTGGGAAATAGTGCAGGGATGGAGACGTCCCTGGAGCCCCTTCCCTGCAACCACAGACCATTAGTTACTGCCTACAGAACCCCAATTGTGAAATGCTCGAGCAGGTGGACTGCTTGAGAGGGGCAAGTCAAATTCCCTCATTTTAAGGGAAGAGTGTCAGGCTTAGTCATCTACACAACTCAGTGCCGTCAAGTGGAAGGCTTTAACAGAGATTAATTCCCTCATAGTCTAGGAGGCTAGAAGTCCAAATCCAGGGTGCCAGCTCCAGGGGAAGGTTTTCTCTCTCTGTCAGTTCTGGGGGAAGGTCCTTGTCATCAATCTTCCCTGTTGAGGAGCTTTGCAGTGCAGGGACCCCAGGTCCAAAAGATGCGTTATTCTCCTGGCTCTTGTTTATTGGTGATATGAGGTCCCCAAGTCCCTGTTTGCTTCTCTCTTTTATGTCTCAAAAGAAATTGACTTAAGACACAACCTAACCTTGTAGACTGAGTCCTGCCTCATTAACATATCTGCCACCAATCCCACCTCATTAACATCATAGAGGTAGGATCCACAACACATAGGAAAACCACATCAGATGACAGAATGGTGGACAGTCATACAATACTGGAAATCATGGCCTAGCCAAACTGACTGACATTTAGGGGGAATACAATTCAATCCACAACAGTGCCAGAGGCCCAGAGAGGGGAAATTCCCTGCCCAAGACCACAGAGCAAGTTCATGGCAGAGCTCCAAGTCAAATCTGAGGCTCCAGCAAGGACTCTTCCCTTGTACTGACCATACAGCTAATTGAAGACGCACAGTTATTTTGGCCAGAAAAAAGCAGGGGCTTCCAGCCAACTAAAGAAAATAATTTTTTTCATCTAAAAGGCTGGATACATCCAATTGTTGACAGGCTAAGGAAGGCTGCCAGCACTTTTTCTGAAGACAGAAAAGGAATCCCTCGTCTTCTCCACGCGGAGAAACCGAGAGGCCCAGAAGGAACCTGCCCAACGTCACACAGCCAATAAATGGCGCAGTCGAGACTCACCATATGTCCCCTGATGGCTGGGCCAATGCTTCTGGCTAATACCAACAGCCCTACCCTGCTCAACGAGATGCTGGATCTGAAATCCTAATGGGACATCACATTGATGAACTTAGAGAATCTGCGTAATTGACAGGGCAGCTCCAGTCCGTTCGATTCATCAGCCAGTTTCATAAGCACTTGATTACCAACCAAAATTTGGCAGTTCAAACCCACCCAGAGGTGCCTCAGAAGAAAGATCTGACAATATGCTTCCAAAAGGTCACAGCCTTGAAAACCCTATGGAGCAGTTCTACTCTGCACACGTGGGGTTGCCATGAGTTGGAATTGACTCGACGTCAACTGGTTTGGTCTTTCCATTGTTGTTGTTTAACAGCTTGTGAGAGACAGATGGAGGGATTACCCAGCGTTCATCTGGCTGCTCCACTTCCTGGCTGTGGGAACCTGGTCAATTCCCTCAAGCTCTTGGAGCCCGTTTCCTCATCTGAAAAACAGAAAAGATGGTGTTGACCTCACAGGGCTGGGGAAGAGCCTGGTGCCAGGCTCCCTCATGGCACACCTGCAATGAAAGGCCATTCCCTTGCTGCCATGGGCCAGCTTCTCTGGGTGATATGGAGGTCTAAGTCTTGGACCATGTGGCAGTATAGGGCTTGGTTCCAAGCTGTGTAGCCCAGGCTGTGGGAGCTCAAGAAGGACCTGAGCAGTCAGGGAAGGCTTCCAGGAGGAGGTGGGACTGAAGGCACCTCAGGGCACGTTGGCTCAGGAAAGGCTGAGAGAATAGGGAGAGCACTGCAGATGGGGCCGCAGGGCAGGCAAAGGCCTGGTCGGGAATGTTCTTATGTCCAGAGAGGGTGGCCCACTGACCCTGCGATGGGGTGTTGATAAGTGGATAGAAATACAGGTGGCCTGAATGCTGTAGGGTCCTGAAAGCCAGGTAGATGGGATGAGACGTGACAGACAGGCAACAGGAAGCCGTGAAGTGCTGTCTTCAGAAGACAGATCTGGCTGGCAGGGGTGTTCGACTGGGACCAGAGACAGGAGACGGATTTAGTGTTTGGGACAGGAGTATGTCTATGGTGGCAAAAGGAAGGAAAGGAGAGGGGATGGGCATGAGAGAACCACCCCAAATCTAAAGCTGCCTCCTTCTCCATGGAGTCCCCACACAGACCCCTTATGCTGGTCTCCAGGCACAGTAGGTGCCTTTGGTCAGTTTGCTCAATGTTGCAAGGCTGCCAGCTAAGCCAGAAATGAAACAGTCTGTTGGGTTTTAGTGGACGTTCTCTGAGCACTCTGTGTCGGGACCCCGAGATGAAACACCTGTCAGCACTGCTCCCAAGAAGCTCATCAGAAAAAGATGCTTTCAGCTCAGAAGCCACTTTTGGTTTGGTATGACACACTGTGGGAGGGTAGAGATGGGAAGATGTATCAGAAGGGTGATCAAGGAAGCCTTCCTGGAGGAGGCGACGGCTGAGATGGAACTTGGAGCATGAGTGGGATGTAGACAAGTGGCAGTTGAGAGAAAGGCCATTCAGGCCAGGACCAGATGAGCAAAGGCATGGCAGTGTGAAAGACGAGGAACATCCTGGTTAGCCTGGAACACAGGTGTATCTAGGGAATCATGGAGAGAAGGGACAGAAGAGGTCATGGGAGGACCTTGAATGCAGTGTGAGGAGCCTGACTTGACCCTGTGGGCCATGGGGAGTCACTGAGCAGGGGAAGGGCAGCAGCCGAGCTGTGGAGTAAGGGAGACGGCCAGGCTGCCCTCGAGCGCTCTCCCCTCCGCCCCATCATCCTGCTTACCAGGCAGTGGTGAAACTAGGGGAAACGGTTCCCCAGGGTTCTTTGAGCCAGCATTTCTAAAAAATGAAGCAGAACTCTTCTTTCTGGAGAGGCTCTGAGGGAATAAAGGTCTGTGTGTTTGGGGAAGGAGGCCTGGTGGCACAGTGTTAAAGCACTCGGCTGCTAACTGAAAGGTTGTGGTCCAAACCCACCAGCTGCTTCGCAGGACCAAGATGTGACAGTCTGCTTCCGTAAAGATTACAGCCTTGGAAACCTCATTGGGCAGTTCTACTTTGTCCTATAGTGTCGCTATGAGTCGGAATCAACTCGACGGCGGTGGGTTTTGGGTATTGGTGTTTGGAAAATGCCCTATGGTGAGTCACACTGTTCAATAAAGGCCAAGAGAAGGCTCTGAGGAGTCCCTGGCAAGGAAACCTCTGTAGACTGTTTTAACCCAATGATCCCTAACCTAATTCTCCACACAGGTTATCTTTCTTGTGCACTATAAAAACCCTGCTTTGGAAAACACGCCTCCGGGCCCGCCCTGTCTCTGAGGTTCTCATGGAAAAGCACCATGCCTGATCCTTTCGTGGTATCCTCTGGATAGAGCCTGGCCCAGGGGGGTTTGTGGAATGGAATCAGAGAAGAGGCCTTTGTAGAGTAGACCTT